>NC_066244.1:4383833-4707200 GCF_024542735.1 Bombus huntii
ATTTGATAATTTATAACACGCTAAAACTAATCGCGAGTTAACGTTAATCACGATATTACGCATAATCGTGAAAATATCGAACGGTTTGAGTTTCGAAATACATCAAAAGCAATAAAACATATTATTATCTACCGATACGTTCTTCTCGTTTAAAACGAAATTGATAATCGATAAAAAAAAAAAGTTATTATCGTTTTCCCCGTTTCGCTTCAATTTGATGCCTGTGAATTGGTTTTTCGCGCTAAAGCTCTCCGATCGTTTATAAATAAAATATGACGGTTACTCCGAAATATAAAATAGTTAATAACAATGATATATATTGGCTGAATGAAATATCGCGAGTTTGGAAGGAATTGGCAGGAGTAACGGCGAGGAATAAAAATAAAAATGCGTCGTTAAACGCATTTGGTTCTCGTGCGGTCAGGTTATTCGGAATCGCTGCATCGAAATCCAGCACGCCTCAACCATAAAGTCTTCGATGTACGAATAATTCTAGCATATAATTGCCGTGCAGCAAAGTATTCATCCGTAACTGCAAATCTACCAGCAAATTGGCTCATAGGCGGTGATAATTCGATCAAGCCACAAGAAATTCTGCGAACAATCGCGTATGATGTACGATAAACGATTGGACGATTTAAAAATATCCGAATAATCCGTGGAACGCGCGCTAAAAATACTCTTAAAAATACGTTACGAGTGACATATTCGTTAATCATTACTATTTATTTATTAACCGTTACTATACATTACAGCTGCGTTGTCGACGCGACCGTATTAGTTTAGAACCAATTACACGCTTCGTATTTTAACCTATTAATTTCGTTTCCGAGTAACGAGTGTCTGTTCGTTCTACTTATCAACGGTGACGCTCAAGGTGCCACGACGTGCATAGATAACTTTCACGTATAAGTAATTTCCGATTAATTCTTATATTTGTAAATAATTGTGTCGTGAATTACATACGTTATAATCGTACTTTACGCTTTCTCGTACGTTGGCAAAGAAAGAAAAAAGTTCGCTGTACGTATTTTAATTGTGTCGGTTCTGAGTGTTAAGCTTACGCGCAAACGATTTATTGCGGAACAAAAGTTAAAGCGAATAGAACGAAACGTTCAACGTAGAATGTTGATTTTTCTAAAGATACGAGTTCCACAAATGAAATTTAGGGAAGAAAATCCACGAATCAACTAGACACAGTTACAATGATATATATCAGTCGTCCTAGAAACAGAAGATTCCAGTTTAAATTTAGATCGAGCAATACGATTAGCAAATTCTTCTCTTTCCGTTCTTCGTTAATTACGTCTTTAAAAGTCTGTCGTTGTATATTTCCGTCTCGACGATTTAACGAACGACATCGAGTTGAACGATACAGTAAGCAATAACGATAACGATAATAAACAAATAAGATTTATTTTACACGAACGATCGAACGTAATTTATAGAAAATTTTTAATTGCCTCCGTGGCCCCTATATTTATGTACGACGTATGCGTAATTACGCGATTTTTTAATTAACCGTACAAGTTTCGGTTCCATCGGAATCGTTGAAAGACCAACGAGAACTACCGAATCTTAACTGTGTGTGAGCGTAAACCAATCTTAGGTATCTTGTGTGTCAAAGAACCGTTCAAGGGAAGTCTTACAAACGACCGAGCAATACCAGGGATATTACTTTGACTCTATTGTGGGGCTCTTGGTCCTTTTCGTGAGTTGATTGAAAGGAGGCGACATAACGGTCTTTATACTGTACGGTTTCATTCGTTTGGCGAAAGTATTTGGAAAGCTCAGAGGTTGCTGCGCGATGATCGGAATAACAGAGTAAACGAAAAGATCCAGGAATTTCCGTATTATTATCCATCGATGCTGTTTCTAATTATACGATATAGTTCGATGCTTTAATTCCAGGCATTTTCAAGATCAAATTTAATTATATCTTAATTATCTCAAATTTAATTATATCCAATTATAAATCTCAGAAACATATCTTTTCGTTATTTTTCCACCGTACTCATGTACGATAATTTTCATGGGTCAACGTTGTCACAGATAAAAGGCAAGTTCGCGGAATTCGACGAGTATCGATCGCTTATTCAAATATTTAATATTTGTACGTTTGTGTGCAATGCCCCTTACGTTTTTAATTCGTGCCTTAATTATCGGATTTTGCGCAAATATGAAGCTGAATTTCTATTGTGATTGTATCTGTTACGAGGATGAAATAATGGAGAAAGAGAAAAAAGGGAAGAGGGAGGAGGAAACGTATAGCGATAAGGTTAGGGGTTTCTATCGGCCTCCAGCAGCAACGATGGTTGTAGGCCGGCGGAAACTACTTGCTCTTGTCGCTAATGATCGTCGGTTTGAAAGATCCAGAACATGGTTTAGTCTCACGGCTCCTTTGAATATTTTAACAAACGATATTCGCATAATTAAGCGTGACTTGTATCCTACTATTTTTACGTATTTTACTAATGTCTACGCCATCTTTGTCGAACGCCCTAATAACTCAACGATAATTGTTTATTTATAAGAAAATGTAAAATGAA
The DNA here is from genome assembly GCF_024542735.1 of Bombus huntii. NCBI lineage: Eukaryota > Metazoa > Arthropoda > Insecta > Hymenoptera > Apidae > Bombus > Bombus huntii. Next base: position 4,386,383 of record NC_066244.1, read on the forward strand.
ATTATTATACCGTTATTACATCGCGTCATCTAATTCTGTAATTTCGTATATGTATATCTATACTGTAATTTATTTTCATAAATAAAGTGTTTTGAGAAGATATCACAACTGTGTACGTTTATATGCGTTAAGCACGAGCTATCTATATTTATAAATTTATGCGTATGATTATTTAGAATGGATTTATGCAGCCGATTTATCTTGCATAAGGAATAGAAGCTGTACTTTGGTACATGATAAAAGAAAGAGAGAAAGGAGAGTTAGATAATAAAGTAATAATCGAAGTCACGAGGAAAAATATTCGAATGTGTCATAAATTGATAACTTATTGTCAGGCAACGTTGCCTGACAATATTCGGTAAAAGATCTATATAGAAATATAACAGATAACGCGATTAAACGATAAGCGAAACAGAGGTCTACTATCGTTAATTATAATATCGATAAGGGAAGTAACGCGAGCGATAATTTGCGAGCAAACGATTATAACGATATGCCAGATGATACCGCAAAAATTTCGTACGTTAAGAACTCTACTTACCAGTCGAAATTTATTTTTAGAAGGAACATTATCCAATTAGAGAACTCGATAAAAACCGAGTTTATCCAGGGCATAGTTAATTTTCTACGTGTAATCTTATTGACTACCGTTATATTATTATTTATCCGAGGTAAATTAAGAATTAAAATAAAAAAGTATTTAATTTCTCGTGCTTTGTCGAAATACTGTAAGTTTAAAATAAACAAATACAATATGGATACTTTTGCTATTTTATATACAAACGTTTAACGGGAAAACGTAAAAGTCTTCGTTGTACGTAAAAGGTTTACGCGGTTCTTATTTTGACTTGCATTTTGTAATATATGGTATAAATACGTAAAGATTGTTTACGCGATTGAGTCAACGACGTACATCCATTTTATACAGAGGTATTTTCCATCAACAAAGTTTTATAATAATATACATATGTATAGGAAGAATAATACGATGGATTGATTTCATCATTCCATTTTCCGTCTACGTACAAAGCTTCGTCAAAATGGAAATTTTCGGATTTTACCTGCCAGTGAAATGCACGTGCTCTCGCAGGATTTTCGAATTCAATTTCCTCGGAGACAAAGCTTCGTATTAAAAACTTTTGCCTGACATTTTCCATTTATTTTTGCATACGAAATCACTTCACTTTGTATAATGATACGAGGAAGCACGAAAATGTAAAAATAACAACTGCCTTATGAACGATAACTACGTATTCGCAACCGGTAATTTCGCCGGTGAGACGTTGTTGTACAATAGAAATGTGCAAGGTTGCACGTACGCAAAATTCTACTTTACCAAATTATTGCTTAACCGAGTGATAAACATATTGGCTTTTCGAACAGCTGATCTTACATTTTAGCGTATTGAATTTTAGTGTATGTGTATCGAAGAGAAAAAGCAAATGCCAGCGAGATAGTTTCACTGAAAGGATAAGTAACGAATACAGCGATACGAACGTAACTATATTTGGCCGTCTTAGCCAGTATCCATTACACATTTTATTTCGATTAATTTGAAATTTTTATCTCGAGTTGTGTTATTCGTATTTGTACGAGTTGCTAACTGGGCTCGAATATCACCCTTTTTATAGAACGCTTATTAATAAGTTACAAGCTAACGACGATAATAAATAGCTACTAAAAGCAAAAAAGCCACTAAAGCGATTAAAATTAGTTATAATCCTGTAAAATTAGTAAAACCATTACGAAGAGTATGAAACTCTAATAAATATCTGGAATGTCTTAGAAAAAATACTAAAACGTAGCTTAATGTGTATAACGTGCTAATACCGTACGTAACGTGCACTTAGTTGGTGCTTTTCCCGTACGTGGTAGATTATGAGAATTTGCGAGAAAAGTAAAAGTTTCGTTATTTTTAACACGCGATGTGATAGATCTGAATAGATATTTTAAATGTCACAGTTTTTGTATGATTTTTAGATAGATAGCTATAATTTTTTAATTTATACGAAAGTAGTTGTTGACACGAGTTCTACAAATTGCAACAATATCTATTTTTCGTGTACCGCTATATTACGTCAAATACTTGAGAATGAACGATTATAAATCGATATCAAATATTAATTCAATTCTCAAACGCTGCGAGCAAACTCATTTATGCCGAATCCTCAGATTTTTACGATCTTAGAGTTACAAAAAAATGTGAACAAATTCTAGGATACCCGTCGAGGCCTTTGCTACATCATACGGCCGTCCGTTAAATCAAATGTTTGAAACTTTTTTCAATAAAAATAAAAGTTCGGAGAAAAGTCTGTGAAAATTCCCAGCTTCGCTCGAATCGTCAACAACGACCCAGTTCACCTACGGATATACTCTGTTTCGAAAAACTTATTATACGAGATTTTAGAGTTACGAATTCGTCGAATTTTTCGTTGGAGAAATATATAAAATGTTCGGAAAATTTATTATACGATTATTCGAGAACGGGGAAAAATAACAAGGCGAAGATACGGTAACAGGCTAGCGAAGTATAGCTGACGAGATTGTCGGATCTTTCATCGCAGAAATGAAAAAATATGAAAAACGTAATTCGTTTAATTTACGGTGGTTCATAAAGGATATCGGAAATCTTGATACGCTGACTTTATTTCCAAGTACGCGAACGCATCGAGCAATAACTCGTGAAATTAAGTACGTATCGTTTAAAAGATGATAAACCCGACATAACCGACTGCTTCGTATAATCAATAGGCAAGAATTTCTCAAACTCCGTGCAAATACGCCGGTTGCGCGATTAATATGATTCGCATACTACATAAATACGAGTGAAACGACTCGATGGCCGCATGTACATAAGGTACATGCATGTACACACGACGAATGCCGAAAGCTCGTAGCACTCTTTGCGTGAAAGTGATTTAGCAAGATTTCGCTGGCGCCGTGCACGAAGCCGTAAAGTGGTTAAAGGCAACGCTGATAATTTCGTCTAACGATAAAAAAAACTTCCCATTTTACGTTAGAACAATGACTGGGGCTCTTTCGATCCGTGTACGGTGGAAATTTCTTTTTTTTGTTTTTTGTTATTATTTAATTTGTACTTTACAATTGGTCCAGCTGGACATTCGATCGATTTTTCTAGTTTGATCGCCAAATAAGTTTGACTATTTTATTTCTTCGATGAGGTCAGTGGGGTGTTTTCTTTTTAGTCTTCTTTCTATGAGAGTACAGTGGAAACGTGCGTATCTTTTGACAGTTGGACGTACCGTCTAATTCGAACCACTGCCATGTTCGTAATGTTCTTTTTCTTAGGTCTAGCGAAATAAAGCTCGGTCACGGCACACTCGCTATTACGAGGACGTAGACCTCTTTCGTGAGCGAGCGATTCTTTTTCCCCGGTGTAGGTAAGAAAAATGACTGAAACGTTTTAGAAAAGACCTTCGGAAGGAGATGGTGACGCGCGTGATCGTGACGTTTAGGTTCGTCTCGAGCTACGACTAATCGTCAGCTATCGAACTCGAGAACAGATTGTGTCGTAATAGATCGTATTAAAGAGAAATAATATTATCGACTCTGACGATAGCAAGAACTAGGATTGGCGGAGATTGTTTCTTACAGGATACAAATATACGAGTAATACAAATTTAATACAAATACTATCGTTGCATTCTCGTAGCTACATTTACGTACTAATTGTAAGTTGAAACCACTGGACCACCGTAATCGTACAAACCCAAAATGATATATCGCTTTTAATAACTAATAATTAACGAGAGTATATTACAAGTGTCTCCGTGTTCTAAAATACCAATATACATGCCGCCCTCTATAGTCGCGTAATTACATTTATTACGCATCACTTATCGTTATTACGTATTATTACATCTATCGAAATTATTATAAGGTTTCCGTACTACTGTAATAAAAATAATTTGCGAGACATTACAACGTCTGAAACGGCTATATATCCGTTACGTGATCTTTTATGACATAACATTTTAATTTAAACGTGTAAGCTGGAATATGAACGAAACTTGGTAAACGTTGAAAATTCTGATTATGTAAATATTAAAAATGGTTTTAAAAAGGGACGAAAGGAAAAGTAAGATATTCTTTTGCTTAAAACAATTTTTTAATCGATTCGTAATAATTTTGAATTAGCGAAAATATCGTTCGATATACTTTCACCGACGTAAAATAAAATTATACCTTTATTAAAAAAAAACTCTGTACTCTTAGATATAAGGAAGTCTGTAAAGGCATGTTTTACCACAGTTTCATTACTGAACTTTTCTTCGATTAAAAAGTACTTGGGAAATTAATAGCCCTGTCGTCATAAACCACCTATACAAAAGTGAACTTTTTTGATTTTCACGAGAAGAGACTCGGAACTACACACCAAGCGCTGTATTATACGTATCTCAATTTGAATGCAAATTTATTCTTTTCTTTTTTTTCTTTTTTCTAATTTTTTTCTCAGTATCTCGAAATTATTCCAAGGTGGACGTCTAATTTTTGTGGTATAGTATTTTTACGTCTATTCTCCGTAGATTAAGCTTGATAAATAGAGTCGTGGTCATCGTGTAATTAATCATTATGGATAACTCGCTTCGGTTAGTCACGCGAGACTCGTATTTTGTGATCTCTACTATTGTACGTATATTCGTCTGGAAAATTCGTAACGATATTACGAATAGAATATTACGCACACTTTTCGTATGTAATCTTAAACGATTATGTTAAACGATTATGTTTAAACTGTAAGCTTAAACTGTAAGCTTTATCTTAGAAGATTCGACAATTTCCAGTATCCGTATCGATCCTTCCCTTGCGAAACTTCGTTGTTTCTAAAGATAGTCAGTTTAGTTCTGATCACCAACCGAATTAGTCTTAGAACACCGAGCGAACAAGTCTTGTTCCAGATTACGATGGAACCGGTGGAACAACAATAACCAGTGTGACTAGAGTTTAACAAGCGTCTGTTGTAGTCGATATTCCCAAGTTATGCAGCGAGATTTTCTTTAGATCTCGTAAAACGAATATTTCTCGCTGTTATCTAACCTTGCGAAATAACAAAAGATGACACAATCTACGATTTTGTTGCAAAACAGTTGTCAAAACGTCGATCGTATTGTAATTGGCGATTACCGAATAAAATGTCATTCGATGTTAATCAAAATTACGTAATGTTCTACGTACACAGATACAATGGTAAACTCTCAACTTTGATAAATAGTAAAATCGCTGGTACAATTGCGATTATACGCGTAACGAGTCTCTTATCGATATCAACTTTCAATTTTATACAACCCCGTGCCGTTGGATATCGTCGGGAACCCTTTGATAAAAATGTTATGAATTTTGTACGCGTTATAAGTTATGTAATAATTAATTTCAAACTCGTTACGCGGAAGAGAAATAAAAATAGGAAAGAAAAAAGTAACGCTATGACGCGTAAAAGATCTATGATGTATTAGAATTCTCGTAGCGGGAGAATAATTTAATAAAAAGGGAATATAGATTGCTGTTTCGAATATATTACAAAATACATAAATAAAATGACTCGTTCTAAATGAAATATAAAGTTTGTTAGCATAAAAATTAATTCAGCAGGTGACAACTTTTTCACAGTGTTAGGGAAAGTTTCGTTTATCCTAACAAGATACGTACATATATTTTCTTATTGTTACGTAAACATCGTAAAATTGATCGTGACAGCAACCAAGCCCAAGATGCTGGATTTTCAGTTTCAACGGCCTTAATTCTTTCGACAAAGAGGTTTGTCACCTCGGAACGGTGCCGAGCAAAAGCTGTAAATCTAAAGGGTCTAGTAGCAGTTAGCAGATATTTCAAGAACACGAAGTATACGTTCCATAATGCTGCTGACAATTTCCAGCCTTGTTAAGGTTTTTGTCGGTAACGTTCGATCACGTTGTTTACCGTGCTTTAATTTCTTTTCTGCTTTTTCTTTGCTTCTTTTTTCTTCGTATCTTTATGCTTGCAACAAAATATTTTTTTTTTATTTAGATGTAAATTTCAGACACGTTTTTACGGTATACTTCTAGTCGTATCGATATTCGATGTTACGCTTCGACGCACAAACATCTTGCAAATATTACGAGCTTTCCAGAAGGATTTCATCGCATAGAATAGTATCCTATGCGACCGAGCTAATTTCAGAAACTCGTATTACATTTACTCGTGGTATTTTTCGACTCTTGCGCGATAAGAAATTCGTAGAATACGTTTTCGAGCAAAATCGCCTGCTTCTCGAGTCGAACACGATTCCATTACTTTTCCAAAATAAGTTTGAAATTGCAGACGTCATTCCCATACAATCTGGGTGAAGCTACTTTTAAGGTTTCCGCGATATCTTCTTCTACTTCGTGAGAACCTTCATTCTACTGCCGCTACTACACTTATTTTACGATTATAAGAGAAAGCGAAATATAGTGAATTTAGATTTTTAATACAGAGCTCTGCTTTGTTCAATTCTTTTCTGTTTCAAATACACCGAGAATTTGTAACGCGATTACCAAAATTGAATTAATCTACAAATAAAATGGAAGAAGTAACACGTTATAAACGTAGGCATTCTCCATCGCGTTATCCTAAATCGTCACGACGAGATTATTTCTCGATTGGCTCGTGAAATTCGTGAAATATCCTTTTTCTTCGTTTATATCCTTTTATTTCTGTTTGCCACGTAGTGTCCATAATACACAAACGCATCAATCACACTTCACAGTCAACCATCCTTTCGTGTATTGTAATCAATTTTCATTCTCTCGTAAATGTTTTTTTATACGACAGATGCTATCAAATATATTCGGAGTACTTCTTCTTCGGCGAGTGCAAAGGTTTGAGAATGAAATGGATTGCTTTTTTTTTTACAAAGGAATAGCTTCTATCGTATTACGAATAATTTATCGAGTTATCGATATGATTTTCCGTTATTTCCAATAACCGTCATCGGTCATTTTGTCAGCGATCGAAAAAGCATTTGATTTCCGTCCAAAAAATGAACGCGCGTTGATTTTTCAAACTCTCGATAGTTCAGAATTTCTTTCCATTTAAACTGTTTTACAATGCGTAAAATAAATAAATATCTGATGCATCTACGTACTGCGTATATGTGTGCGGCGAACATGGAGAACGCTTCGAAACAATACAATTCAGTTCGTAGATATCTTTTTGTGTTTGCATAGAGATGTGCCAGCTGGTATTGTCGCGATTGTCAGGACGAACTTTCTGCGATTGGTCAAAACCCGGTGTTTCTCTTCGATCATTGTCAATAGTTCGTCTAACGCTCGATCGAGTTGACATTATTCTAGTGAATTATCGTAATCACCTTGTCACTGTTGAGGCTGATAGTTTATGACAGGCCCTTAACGTTTCAACGGTTAAAATATGATCAACGGCATCTTGTGCAGCCGAATCAATCGTCGTACGAGATTCCAAATGTTACAGAAAAATTTGACTATTCTGTCCAATGTAAAAATTGTAAAATTGTAAAAGAGATATCTTTAACCTACGACTATTAAATTATCAACTTACTCGTATCATTGGTTAATAAATTATTGCGCGAAAGGGCCAGAAAGAGTCGCGGTATTTATTGAAATTAGTAATAAAATCTCGTCGAAAGAATCTTTTTTTGCAATAGGCTTTTCTAACTCTACTCGTGTATATTTGGAACGTTGTAGTTGCGCAAAGTTTGCCAATGTTCATCGTTCAGTGCAAATAAATATTCACGAAGTAAAATTACAACAAAACTACTAATATCAAAGAATTTCTATGAAAACTGTATCTACGATTCATCGATTTTGCAATGGACGAAACGAAAACGCGTTACGTTGAAATAAAATTCAGGGAGCTTTTAATTTGTGACGGCACTCGACAGCGCAAATACCACCGCTCGACATTAACTAGCGTCGGACGACGGCAGCGCAGTGGTTAACGCCTTAGGTTACGAACGTTCGGGATCACGGGTTCAAATCTCGGCACCCGTGGTCCGATTTTTCTTCCACGATTCTCAAATAAGAAGAAAATACAGCAGTACCCCCGCAGCAGAACCTATCCGGGCCTCTACGGCCAGCGAAGCACTACAGCCAGCAACTGCGATTATCACGACGATATTCTCCACCTCAAATTGGTGACCCCGACGTGATCTTCAGTGAAAAGAAGGTGACCGCGTTATAGGGCCAAGTTATAGTGAAACTTCGATTATCGCGATTCCCAGCGCACGGTCGAAATGGCAAACAATAACAAAACATTTACGGCCAGTCGAGTAGTCCGCGTGCCCCCAATAACGCGCCCGACCCAGAAGATATAGTGCTGTGCTGTGGTTCTCCTTACTGGAAAGACAGTTCACGGCCGCGGGCTTCACGGACGATGGAGAAAAATCCACCGCCCTCCTGGATGATGATATCTCGAGCCTCGGTACTCGGAGCGAATCGAGGACATAGCTATGAGATTTTGAACCCGGGTCCCGAACGTTCGTAACCTAAGGCGCGCGCTAACCACTGCGCTGCCGTCGTCCGACACTAGTTAGTGTCGAGTGGTGAGTGGTATTTGTGCCGTCGAGTGCCGCCACAAATTCAAAATAGAACAGGCACTAAATATGTATTTTATCGGTTTCTGGCTAGAACGCAAATCGTACGCGTTTTAGACCGTTGTATCGTTTTTACGTAAAAAAATGTCAATCCTCCGATTACGTTACCCAAATCCATACATTAAGAAAAACGACGATAGCGCTTGCACGACGGTTCGTTGAAATTCTGTTAAAATTGCTCCCGAAGAGAATTCGCCACGCTATTCGTTCAACAAATACCTTTGCCGATATTCAAAGTGCAAACGGCCATAGGAAGGCGCTGTCTCCTACTAATAGAACAGTGCACTTTAATGGGTCAAATTGATGAAATTTTGATGGACATTTGGCACACGATATCTACAGGTGTAACTATGCAAAAATAACGCTCTTGAATTACCGCGAAGATATTATTAATCCATATAGATTTACAGCTTCAAACAGTTGCACACCGAATTAAAAATAACTAACATACATAATAAATTCCTGCCTCGTGTCGATTAGCGTGTCTGTTATTCCACGCAAGATTTTTCAATTTAACGATGCCTTGTACAATTTCGAGTAGTTGCGAATTTTCAGTTTAGGAACGACGTGTAAAGTAGGAAGGAAATATAAATTTTAGATATCATACACATAAGTATAAAATATCATAGTACGCAACGGATTAACGTTGATATACCCGATATATATAAAATAAAATTTTTGATCTAAAGAATAGTTCGACGTCGATTTAAAAGAAAACTTTTATTAATTGATTCGTTATCCTCTAAGATTTAGTGATAAAAGAAACACGCTCAAACGATACTTGATATCAGAATGCAGAAGTAAATTGAAACGAATATTACGTAATTACTAAAATCGATAAAATTCGTGCGAATATATTCGTGTTTATAATTTGGAGATTACCTTTTTTTCTACTACTTTCTATTACTTATTACTCGGACCAACCATTTGCATTGTTTGGCTGAACATAAAAATCCAAATTTTATACTCGTTTTTTCTAAAATGTCTTTATTCGATAAAAATGTAATATATAGAATGTGGCGGGCAAACAGGAAAAATATATCCACAAAGATTAATCGTTGATCTCTGAAACACCCGTTTATAACAAATTATGTACGTACCTTTACATTTTTTTTACATTTATCTATTTTTATTGCAACGACTGACGTTCGTACGATTTACTAGCAACTATAGTGTAGTATAGTATAGGGTAAAAAATATTATAAATAGTATCGTACAAATAAGGTAGAAATAATCGAAGACAAGAATGGAATGAATTTCGGTTAAAGTTGATAAACGCTTACGCAGCATGGATCGTTTTTCTTTTCGCATACATCGTAAAGGATATATTTCGACGTAACGCGCGCTTTGAATTTTGAAATATTCTAAAAATAATATGCCGAGAAAAAGAAATTTTCATCTCTGTGACCTTAATCTCGAGACTTCCGAGGCTTTTGCTACAAAGTAAACCCTCGAAGAAATTCTAACCCGATCCAATCTACCCGAAACCCAATTTCCACTTAAAATCAGAATTAGATCGAACAGTGTTCTGGTGGTACTTGTCCGCCTGAGAGTGAAGCCATCGCGAGCTGCTTTACACCCGAGGGTATTTCTCGCGAATGTCCCTACGAATTACAGATTGCCGTTTAGTTTGGCTAGAAATTTCGAAATAAGTACGGTTTACAAGATCGCAGATATTAAGAAGCAAAAAAAAAAAACGCTGCAAAATTCAGAACCCCTCGTAACTTAGAAACGTACCCTTCACGATATACGTCAAAAGAAATGATCCGTTTTTTTCGCCATAATTTCGGGTCATTTTTTCTGCATGCATGATAACAATGAGGAATGTGCAGAATCGCTTTAGTAGCGAAAGATTTATAGCTCGAGTGACCTTTGAAATCATCTAAACACCGAGTACCTCGGTTTAGATAGGAAAGCTACGTATTTCATTTTTCAAAAATATACAAGCAGCCTTGAATTTTGACAAAATCGGGCCACGAGTCGGAAATTACGCTTTGCTTGACGCTATAAAATTTGATATAAATGTCCGAATGTTAAATTTTTGAATACATTAATAGCTATAGTTTCGTCACGATCGTATTGACAAAAAGTATCGTAACAAGGAACCGTATAAGTAAAGAATTGATTTTCGTTTTAGTCTCAGCATGAATGCAAGGACCACGACGAGTCGCCGCGTAGCAGCAGCAAGGTTGCCGAGCCCGAAAACGTGTCATCTTCGGGGCAAACGGCAAAAATTGCTATTGATACCAGCACCGAATCGCCCACGGAATGGAATCCGAGGAATAGTTCCTTGAAAAAGCAAGAGAACGCTCCAGTCCGTGATACAAGCTCCGTTCTCGAGAAAATTGCCGAATTTCATAAGGTAAAATTCGTTTCGCGATAGTCCTTCTACGACGTTATGAAATTCTATCGTCTTTTGAAAATGTCCGATCGCAAGTACCTTGAAGGCGTTTTAATCTCCTAAAGCATTCTTTTCGAACGATCAGTAATGAACGAATCTTCTCTCCTCTCGATCATTTACTTTCAGCTTCATATCACAAAGCATAAACGTATTCACGCGTTTAAAAAAGATATTACGTTGTTGAAAAAATTCTATAGATATGGCTAAAATTGATCGATAATAGTTTAGTGGATGTTGTTAATATACATCGCATAAAAGTAATATTTTAGATAAAATACAGAATAAAACGCGCTAAATGTGGATGTAACTTGCGTGAAAATACTTTTTCGTTCTATAAAACTGTAGTAAAAGTTCATTGTAAGCGAACATAACGTTTATAGTTAAGGTACTGTTACGTCTCTTTTTAAGATCTCTTTCTATTACGAGCGTTGCGTTGTTCATAAAATAAATGTTCGGACGTATAATTTTTTACTTTTGCTTTATTACGGGGTATAATAAAAAAAGAAGAATCGAATCTTCTTACAACGATATCTAGTCGATCGTGGAGCGTAATACTCGTACGAAATAAGAGAATGTTAAATGTATCTTTCATAAGGCATTATAATATATAGATATAGAACGCAGGCGGATTACGATTCTATTATTTCCTCGTGTATTATCTGCTGTCCATATAAAAGTTGCGGTAGCTACTTCGATGTTCGTACGAATGAACACCGAACGCTAAACGCTTGTACGGTTATCTTCTATATTCAAACAACGAATAATTTTCTCACGAGGTATTGAAAAATAAACGTATTCCAGGTTAAGAATCGTTTCGTTAAATATTCGATCGTACTTCCGAACTTTTATTAAAAACATTCGTCAAAAAACTTTCGCAAATATTAGCTTCGCTCGTATCGGCATCGTACATATCGGTATCGTACTTATAAAATTTGTTACAATCGAAATTATGCCGTCTTCCGTTCCATTTAATTGAAAGAAAACAGCTAATCGATATCTGTATCTGTAACGGTTTCGATGAAAACAACTTGTTACGTAGATGTCATAATTTTTTAGGTGTGCCACTCTCCCGATAAATCGTCGATATAATACGTATATTCTAATTGTACGGAGCAATTTATACGCGAAAATCAATATGTAATTATATTCAGGCGCGCAACGTGAACGTTTAATTAGGCACGTCGTCGTTGAAATGGAAAAGGAGGATCTGTCGGAAGTCGTCGATCGCTCGTCTTTTTCTCTCCATTGATCTGACGCGACACCTCGACATCACGTGGCGTGACATACGCGTTGATAATTGCGGCGAACTCGGTACGCCGTCTCATCCTTCTACCTTTTGTGGGAACAGGATTCCGTGAAATAAATCTCAAATTAATCGAGGCAATATCGATATTAATATATCTTTATATAGCTTTACTAGACATACACGCGCGAATAATATATTCGAAGCTGTTCTTCGGTGGTTATAAATGATCGAGAAAGCTTAAACAGGTCTCTGAAAGGAAAAGTCTACGACTATCGTAAAATAAAGTCTTACGTGGAAAAATATTTCATAGCATTTTTAGTGCTATAAATTTCACGCTTCGAATGCCATTATACGTAACGCTGTTATCGATGCCCTATAAAAAGTCGAAAATGCGTATCTCTTGTATCCGATTCCAGGGACGCGAGAAATCTTGACGATAAGGAAATAATTATATTTTTTAAATCGTACATTTAGAATTATTTTGTTACTCTAGGAAAGAATTAAATCGAGGAATCAAATTTTGGTCGCGTTTCGACCGAAGAGAAGGAACAAATCTTTTCGCTTAAAAAATTATACGTCTTCCGTTTCACGTACGATTCGAAACACCATAAAGCTCGCGCTCGATGATATCAAAATATTTGCAAATGTTCACGAAGTTATCGTATTTTCATGTAGCACCAACATGCTCGAGGCAGAGACGCGACGACTGGCTCGCTTCATCGCACGCTCAGCATTCATACGACCGCGATCGAGCAAACCTACATGGCCGAAGAATGTGACGAGAACGACTATCATTTCGATCTCGATTCCTACAAGCCGGTACAACCGATCACATTCGACCATGGGATTGCGTTATTTCCTGTCGCTGCACCGCACTCCGGAATGGATCTGCATCTTTTGCAGGTAAACTTTGTTGCGATTTGTGTCCTAACGAACGTGTTCCGTACGACGTTCGTTTCCGTTTCTTTCCTCTTTTCGCCGTATTACGTTCCTAATTTTGTTACTCGACTATCTCGATCCTCGATCAACGTCGCAATGCGTTTTAATTGCTTGAAACGTTTGCGCGATGTTCGAGAATGCAAATATTTGTCGTCGATCTATTATTTGAGAAACGCGGTGCACACTTATCTCTGCATCGTATAATTTAATCATCGATAGTTGGAAAATCAATTTGCTGAAATTAGCTAAAAATAGAAACAGTGATAATAGAACAAGCGACGGCAGTGAATTCTATTATTATATTGTAAAAAGGTTTATTGATCGTGTCTCTCTATTTTATCGATATCGCGTTTATCGATATAGCGACCCATACGCTGTATGAACTATCGCTAGTACATACGGTAAATATAAAATAAAATACAACGTTATATTTTACAAATGAAAAGAAAATGTTATTTATCACACAGCGTAAGGCGAAATAGAAACATTTCCGTGTAAAGTATTGCGTGAATAAAGAAAATCCGGGAGTACTATAATATAGTATTTAACGAAACGGGAATCGCTGATAACAAAAAGATGTCACAACTTGAACGCGTACTTTTCGAATGAAAATGAATTTAATTTACGGTATTAAGCGCTTATTTGTTCAAAGAGAATAGAAAACGTCTACTTGGATTCGTTAAAATAAAAACGATCGCGTATTCTAAATTCCAGCTACTTATGCGCGTCACATCGCGTCATATGCATACGGATGAAACTACAGTAGGAACCTTGAAAAGAAGCGCACATAGTCGAGATGCGACCTTATCCTCGGACGATTTCCAAATATTAATATTTCAACGTCCAGCTACTTTTGTAGTTGCTGGACATGGTGCAGGCTTAAGATAAAAGACGTCGTCAGCGTAGTTTTCCCACACTTCAAAAGGATTTCAAAGGGACTAACTTTACCGTGCTACCTCAGGTATATTTCGTGAGGAAGAGAGAGAGAGAGAGAGAAAAAGAGAGAGAGAGGGAGAGAGGAAAGAAAAAGAGCGAAAGGAGTCAAAGATCGGGAAGCGAGCGAGGAAAGCAGCTAGAAATGGAAAGGATTAAAGTTGGAAGACGTCGAAAGAAGAGGTTAGAGGGGCGAAACCAGGTCACTTGTTCGTACGAAACGTCTTCGCATCAATTAGTTGCTTATAGAAATCTACTTTTTATATGTTCATAACTTGTAATATCTACGAAAAACTATTAATGGTTACTTCGAATTTTATCAGTATTTTATTACTATAAAAAGAAACAAAAGTGACAAAAACACATCTCGAAATGATCACTGCGGTACGAAGATATACTCGTTGATTCTATGTCGTGTAATTAATTTTAACAAATTCGTTACTAACATTTGCTGCGATAGAACTTTTATGAATTACGATAGAACGTTTATTAAGCAGAAAAATTTGTATTACGTAAATATAGAAGAAAAAACTAATAAAAAGTTTTATCGATCCAAGTGTTAATCAAATTAAAAAAGATAAGAGAATAAGGTTAAAAAATTAATACAAAATTTTTACGTCGCATATCATTATTGCGCTGAGTTTACTCGAAAATATTTAACGATTCGATTTTAGTACGTTAACGAAATCATTTACTTATACATACGTATACACAACTATCTTGCGTCTCTTTTAGACAATAACTCTTTTATCTCCACTCATACCATCTCCGTAAAGTACCTATACGAGTTGTTTGAAAACGTGAACATTTCGTCTATTCCAGAATTACGTAAATCAATTTTCTATAACAAGCTCGAGCGTCCTGAATCCACTTTGTCGGTCACATTCCTAAATTTACATCTTCGGAATTCATCTTCATTAACATTCACTTTGTAAATCTGAACGTTATAAATAGTTGAAAATCTCATATTTCGATCATCTCGTATTTTAAGCACCTTCGATTATTCATGCTTCTAATCGCGACTCTAATGCTCCTAATTTTGCTAATTTTCCTTCCTATCTAATCGATTATCTTTCCTCTCGTATCTATACCGTCAATTCCGATAAATACTTGCATACGTCGTAACGATATTGCAAAAATTACACACGCGTGTATATTTAACGATCTTGGTGATATTAGTAGTGTATATCAACGTATCAAGAAATCGGACGTACTATACTTAACAACTCGAATATCGTCTCACGAACGACGTTTATTAGCGATTAAAGATCATCTACTTTTCGCGTTCGTTGTACATTTTTCTACAAAACTGTACGTTTTAATAGAAATTATCACCCGTTTCTATGATTAGCGGGATTTCCGAATTTTACGCTCGAGTTTTACGCTCGCGTTCGCTTGTTTTATAGACGTCGTCGACGCGTTACTTGTTTGAAATCAACGAATCCGTGAAAACGTATCGTTGGTACGGCGGGGCACGGCGACGAAAAATATAGCGGACGAGAGACTTAAATTCGAAGAGCGTAACGCCGGGCTCTACGTCGTTGTTTATGCGTCGTGAATATTCGTCGTTGACTCGTAGTGTGTTAACGCATCGTCGATTAATCTATCCGTGCTTCGACGAAGATAAATAATTTCACATACCGCGCACGCTTTTATAAATGTCCGCGTAGACTGCACTTATGGCCGACCGCATAAACGGTGTTCCAAGTGCATTAGAAGTTCCATCAGCGTTATAAACACAGGCACGATGTATGCTGGTTTTGCCGCGCGTTGCGCCGCAGTACGACTCGGCGCGCCACAACTGCACAGATACCGCTAAAACGATTTAATAGCCAGAGATTATAATCGGTGGAATCGCGCGAAGAGATTTTCGTGGCGATTCCTCGGGCTTTCGTTACATTTCCTTCGCCGAGATACCGACCCTGATGAATTTTCAACGAATAATTTAAATACGATCGTCTCTCGAATCAACTGATCCGAGAAATTATCGCCTGAGACGATAAAGCGAGAGAAACCGAAGGACTTGTCGTCGAACGTCTGGACGATCGACTGGCGAAAGTTTGTAAAATTTCCACCGTAAGAAGATTGACAAGGAAACGTTTGTCAAACGATAGTTTCTTGTGGCTTAAATGATTTTCAGGTACGAATATTCGTCCGCGTGTTATTTCATTCCACGATGCTACGACAATTTACCGAATGCTCTTCTGGAGAAACTGCAATCTCATTACAGCATTTTGTTTCGTACGCAACAAAAAGAACATTTCTACGACTCGAGTAAAAAGAAACAGGAAAATTTGTAATATTAACGATACTGCAAAGATCCGAGATACATCGCGTAAATGTATTTTCCTTGAAACTATATTTTCGAAATTGACTGTTAACCTATATGCATATACGTACGTATATGCATGTATGTATGTATGTATGTATGTATGTATGTGCTTTCATCGTCCGTACCAAAGTTACTTTTGTATCTATCGCGAGACTAAATATGTCGCGTATCGTATTATGTATTTTTGCACCGTATCGAACGAACGTTTCAACGCTTAGTTATAAAATTTCATAGATCTATCGCCTATTTTTGGCAGGCTTGTATCTTGGACCAAGCAACAACTTCTTCTTTTTCCAACTATCTTAACCATCGGGTGACGTCTAAATGGAAAAATAAACGAAGAAGTTCTTACCGTGTTCCTCCCGTGTTTCTTTTAATCGGATAATACGATATTTAGATGGTATATAATACGAAAACTCGATTCCACCAGGTATTGCATCACGGGACAACGTTGGTGCATTGGGACTGCGAAGGCGGTACGACGAGGACGGCCTTAGTATTCGCGCGAGTGGATCGCGCTTGCGGTACCTTCGTGTGGGAAAAGCCACCCTGGAGTCCATTGAAAACTGCCCAGCTGGGAGGTACAGCTTCTGCAGATTTTTCGCTAACTGCCAATCCAGAAGACGTGGTATCGGCCGGTTTAGTAGGGAGATATACCATGCAACAGACGGACTGCGCTTCCGTGACGCTGGAAGAGGGATTTTTGGACCTGAGCTCCGTCAAGGAAGTCATGATCGGCTGTTGCGATCGGGACAGAGAGACCGACCTCAGAAGCATTTACAAGAGATACGGTCTATCTGGATCCGATTCATGTATCGGCCTTATGTACGGCTCCAGTCTGCCGGACAATCGACTGATCTTTCTCCTTTGCCCTCCTGCGCTTAGCAAGTAAGTAGCGTGGCTCTGTGATTTCCACGGTATCGTATATATGTATGTGATATAAAGCAATATCGAACAGAATAGTAGAACGTAGGAAACCAGTTTGCAATGAAATTTATTCGACACGTTCGAAAATAGATAAAAGAAAATATCGCGAGAGAACGGAAGAAAATTGCAAAAGTAATTGAACATCGACCGAGATACGTGGTCAACGAAATAACTTTAAATTATACGGTGGAAGTTAATTATTTATTTTTTATAATATTTGTCAATTTCTAGCAATCGTTCTAAAAGCGTGATATATTTTTAAACTTGACAAACGATGTTTTGGTAAAAAGAGTCGAACAAATGAAACTGTATTTCGATGGTATAATTCGGTAAACATACTCCGTTCCGATACGTTTGATTTTCGTGAATAATTGAATAACGAAGAAACCTAAAATAACAAAGCGTAATGATACGAACGACTGTTAATTAAATCGTGATTACGGAGATTAACTATTTAATTTTATGGGGAAAATTGTTTGTAATTTAAATGTTGCAAATTTCGAGTTTTGCATATTCAAAAGCATAGCTCGAAGCTGTTTTAGCAAAGTTACGCTCGCCGGTAAATTTCCAGCGCGGATACCAGCTAAATTTATAACAATAGACCTCGCGAAAAGTTACCTTTGGATCGCGTTAGAGGAAAAGATGCATTAGCTCTAGATCAGCGAAACGCTCCGCTCGTTTTTTCCAGGGAATATACCGTTACGGCAAACCTTTATCCAACGTTACTACTGCAGCTTGCGAATCGTGCACGGAATAGCCATTTTCTCGAGTTTACCTAAATTGACAAATATAGTACTGCTAAAAAAGGGAACTACTATCGAAAGAGTTATTACCGCGTCGTTGTTCTTTCTCTTTCCCTCTTGACATGATTCGTATCAACGATTCGATAATATCGGATAAAGACTCTATAGCGAGCGGCGTTACATACGAACGATTGTGTATCTTTTTTAACGGTATTAAATAGTTGCGCTGGTAACGTCGTGGAATGTAATATAAATAAATTTGATGGAAGGTACTGTGTTTTCTTTTTCAGAATTTGGTACATGGGTCTTTGTTGGATACTACGAGGCCTGAAACGGCAACAACAACTAACAGATCGTAGATCGCGATGGTTAAAAGAAAAATACCTTCAGCTTTATTTCGAGGATGGATGTATCGAGCCAATGACAGCCGATGCTATTAGAGCTTTTGGCGGTCGCGACTGGTCCACGACTGAAAGTATCGGCACGCTTTCGCCGACGAGCAGCAGCGCTCTCCGCAAACGAAACGTTAAAGGGAAAAAAACGAAATCTATCGGCAATATTCATGCGTTAACAAAGGTTTGTTCGATCAAAGATTTATACGGTAACAAAAGACAAAAAATGAAGAAGACGGGGGAACTTGTCGTTTGAAAAAGTTTCCTTGCAAAAGTATACCAAGATCGCCGGTCGATCGCTCGATCGACGCGAGAGCTTTTCGCATGCACACGCATGCGAAGAGTACAAATATTACGTACGTCTTTCCAAGAATAAAGAATAAATATTTAACACGTACGAGTAGCAAAGTCACGGTACATCGTGATATAATTTCATAAATTAACATACTCTATAAAGTCATTGATAACCGTGACGAGGTGGCCAGTTCGATTCAAAGTCGATCGAGTAATCTTTATAAAAAAGACAAGTCCCTGTGTCAGATTAGAGCCAGAACTAAACTAAAGAATCGCACGTGATTATTTAAAACAGGATCTAAGCCTAAAACAATATGACACTTCGTCTCCGGATGGAGGCTTAACAGTGGTCCCTTCTCGGCATATTACGGGTAGTAGAGAATCCTTGACGAGAATCATACCAGCATCTCCACGGTCCAGCAGAGATCGAGTTCCCCCACGTAGTCCTCCTGGATCCGCCGAACGAATTATTAGTTCCAACTTGCCTTACTCCAGCTTTCAAAGGTAAGGATTCCGATAATTTTCAGTCTTATAAGGAATTCGACAGAAGAAGAAGAAGTAGAACAACTAGACTTCGTCTCTAAAATTCTTCGTAGATGTCGATTACTTTCGCGCAGTCGATTAATCGCACGCTATTATTCGCTGGAGCTGTCAAGAGATAGAGAAATGCCTTCCGCTCGTGTATCTGTAGCGGATTCTTTGCGTTGCGGGCTAATTAAATCGCAGAACTATATTATACATACGTACCTTCTGCAAAGTAATTAATGGAAATTAATTTTTCTTTCAACGAACCGAATGAAAAGTTCGTTCCGTTTATTTGTATTCAATTTAAACTCGTATCTTTTCATACAATTTCTGATAAAAGATTATCGATATTGGTATTTGATTTTCAAAACGTGTATTCATTCGTAACAGCCAAACTGCGGATCTTTACGCGTTTATGAGACATTCGATCAAGTATTGAATCATAGCATGGAATAAAATCATAATTCGTTATTTATTTTTCAACAAGGTAACCAAACCTACCTACGAAAAACATTACTAAAATGTAAAAATCGTCTCTTTGTCTCTTCTCGTCCGACCCTTTACCATGTACAAATATTGCAATCAAAATTATATTAATTTATAATTGATTAAACGATCAACGCGATAAGAACGCGTGTATCGAGTACGAAGAAATTTGTAATATGTGGGAAAAGATGAGACTTAACGTAACCCAAAACTAATCTAAACTGTATTAAATATTTCGTAATTTTGACAACGCGCGGACTATGAACTCGCTGTACTATAAATTATTAAACGTACGTACATGTATGGCGAGAAGAGTTAGCATCGTACAAAAATGTTGACATTTAGAAAAACGAGTATCGTCCATAATTTGCAGCTTATTCTTAAAACTCTTAAATTTCTATAAAGTCTACTGAAATAACATGTTTCCTTTCAAACGATATTTACACAGCCTATTATGCGTCGCCAGGGACAAGGATAAAAACGGATCTGGAATGTCAGGTGGAGTGGAAGCATCTTGGCAAATGAAGACACGTGCCACTTCCATAATGTATGAAACTCAGTTGAACTTCGTCGAGTTTGTCGCGTTGTTCCGTTCGTTCAGCCTGAGAGCAAGAAAGGATTTACGCGACCTATTCGGCCAACTGGCGATCACTTGTCGTAGTCAAAGCGACGGTTCTTTGAGAGACTTTAATGTACGGCCGCCTGTGTTGAGGCAAACCAGTGACGCAACCCCTCAACGAATCGGTCAGTTTCCACCACTGAATATTTTCGAATTCTAAACCTAATTTCATTTAAATCTCCACTTACGAACCTAATCTATACGTGTGATTTTATTTTAATTTTCTCTCTATCTATGATTTAACGTTTCGTTTGAAAAGTAAACCGTTGCTTTTAAATGTATTTACATACAACGAAAATCTGTATTGGGTAAAATATACTTTTGTTTCGCTTTTTAAATTGTATTTAATTATTTTCAAACTTATATTGTAACGAGAGTGATTACTGTTAATTTGTACATACATACACGTCACACACGTCACGCATACGTATATCAGATTAGCGAAAAGCTTTGTTCGCTCGTTAAAGACACGTGATACGTAAAAGCGATCTCACGAATCATTGAGATCATCGCGATCGAAAAGCTATATCATCGGACTGGCAAGAGATCGTACGAACTAACACCAAATAGGTACATCGTACGTTGCAGTGGATTTAGCTTTGTGTCTTTCTCGTTGTTTTCTTATACCCATCTTGTATAGACCGATCTGATATACCTGCTGTAACTGTTAGAAGAAAATGGACCTATAAAAATATATTAAATAACAGAGTATGAATTTGTATGTAACGAATAGAATAGATTAGTATTTAATATAAAATAATGAAATTATACTATATGAAAGTCTAGAGGATAAACATAGACTATATAATTTGTGCTACAGATATTTTTGTATCACGCTCTGGCATAAAATTGATCGAATAAAGCAGTTTATCATGTATCATAAAGACTTTATAAATGAGTTACATAAATACATTGTCTAAAGTATTTTAGCATATTTTTATTTGAATTCTGTTTAATACCTGATTTTTCTTACGTATAGACAAACATGCAAAACGGACTGATAATTTTAGTCACCTTAATGTACTTCGTTATGTTTCTACGTGAAAAATTTTATTTACCACGGTTGTACGATATCGTAATGTCTCAGTAATAATTCTTTCGTGAAAGATTTTTCCAAGATCTGAAACTACGAGTTACACTTTCTCATGTGGCATATGCCCAAATCGAAAATGATCGATTCTTAAGTCGCGATGTTAACGTCGACGCAAATACACGCAACTTTAAACGCTTTGTTTAATATCGAACTATCTCGTATCGTTCGTTGAGATCGTTCGAACATTCGTTGCCCCGCTGGAAGTAAAAAGGAGTATAAGAAAAAGAAATTATTCCTGACGTATTACGTAACATGGCACAATTTTCGTAAATAAAGTTTTATCATACGTCTAAATATAAAAAGGATACTTGAAACGACCAAAAGCCATTAGTCCATTCTGTACGTGTAACGATAAATTGTTTAATAAATCAATTAACTTAGCTGAAAGATGATCGCAATCGTCTCATTGGCGGAAGAAAATGTCAGTGTACGCGTATTTATTTTCGACAAAGATGTATAGAAATAATCATTTAAGACGTAAGGTGTTTAGAAAGTTAAGTTTTAATAAAAACAACGTCGTATCGTTTCTATCTGTTTGCACGTCGACGGCATTATAAATATGCAAATATTTTTTAAACAGGTCTCTTGACGAGAAATAACTCCATAGACTGTCACGAGTACAAAACCAGCAGCAATCTTCAAAAGAAACAAGTTTTCGACGCGGTGGCTGCAGCTAGCATCGTTAATAATTGTTCTGGCGTTGACACTTCGAAATCGCAAGTTATCACCCTGGCGACGTTCACTAAGTTTTTGGAATCTCGGCAGCAAGAAAAACTAACCGACGACGAGATCAAGGCGCTGGTTAAGGTACGCGAAGATTTAAAACAACCTATCGCTGCTTTCTCATAGTTCGTCTCGAGTTCGATCGTGTCGATTACCGAATTATAAGCCGCGATATTCGCCCAGATCAGCGAGCAGCATAGCGCGGTACTCGATTGCTTGAAACTAGGATGCGTAACAGTTATGACAAACTGCTGTTATCCTGAGATCGTGCCGTGCGATACAATGGCGTAGAAAGATATAGCGAGTAGCACGATCAACCGAGACGATTTGCTCTGATTCCAGCGACACGAACCGGACCCAGGACTACGTACACAATGGTGTTTGTCTTTCGAGGGCTTTGCACGGTACATGATGGACAAGGACAATTATGCCTTCCCAAACGAGTATGCGACGCCGTTCGAGACTGAAATGCAGCAGCCATTGTCCCAGTATTACATCGCTAGCTCGCATAATACTTATTTAACTGGCCATCAACTCAAGGGAGAATCTTCGGTGCAGCTTTACTCTCAGGTAAACGAAAGCTTGGTCTCGTCTTTTCAACGATGATCTCTATCGCGCAAATGTGAAATACGCGATACGATCTCGGAGAAACGGTCGTGCAATTAAGAAAAAGACATTTTTTAATATACAAAACCTACTTGTTGCTTTTTTTCATTATAAAATTGTGTAACGCGCGTTTTTTTTTTTTTTTTTTTTGCGCTTTAAAATGCATCGTCCCCGATTTGTACGATATCGCGAGATATTAGTTGCCGTATTTCGATAATTAAAACGTATTCGTATTATTTCTCTCAATTGATTATTTGTATAAAAAAAACATGTAATCCGGTTTTCGTTCGCGAAACGTTGAAGGGATTTCGAAGTATTTGCAGTAGGTGAAATCTACGAGGTAAAATACTCGATGTGACGGTAAGTTGGTTTTGCAGGTACTACTAACAGGATGTAGGTGTGTAGAGTTGGATTGCTGGGATGGCGATGATGGCTCTCCCGTTATTTACCATGGTCACACCTTCACTACCAAGATACCATTTCGCTTGGTCGTAGAGGCGATTGATAGAAGTGCTTTCGTCAGTTCTCCATATCCCGTGATTCTCTCCATCGAGAATCATTGTTCGCAGAGTCAACAAGCTCGAATGGCCCAAATATTTCAAGTACGTAATCTTTTATTATTTCAAACATTCGATTAATCGCATGTACTCGGACAACGAGCGATACCGAGCGAAACGAAGCGAGCGTCGTTACAACAATGACACAGTCCGTTAATTAATTTCTTATCTACTTTCTGTTTCCGTCGTCGTTTATAAATCGCGAGGCAAATATTTCGAAATCGACGACGAAATGAACTCTGCTCAAAAACACCGAACGTTCGCTTTATGAATCACTTTCGCGTCAATGTCTATACGATTTGATATAAAAACGATATTATTCCGTCGATTTTAGTGCAACGATATCGATCGCCAAGCAAATTTTTCGTCGTCGATTTTCTTTCGTCAAAGTTTCGCGATTCGTACCTCTTTTACCTGCGCGTGACGTTTCACGTAACAGGGATATTTTTGTAGAAAAACGAAAGCAACTTTGAGAGGCAAAGTTACGCGAACTCTGTTTCAGTCGGTATTTGGAGAAAAACTGGTGACAAAGTTCCTGTTTGAGACGGACTTTAGCGACGACCCTCAACTGCCATCGCCGTCGCAATTGCGCTACCGAATATTAATCAAAAACAAGAAGATGGTGGTAGAACCCGCTGGTCCTTTGACGCACGCTCCCTTGAGTCATCGTGGAAAAATGCTCATGTCCGATCGAGCTTCGTCTATGAAACAAATGCGTACCGACGTAAGCAGCGCTTCCGTCGTCGAATATTTTAGCGAAGACGACGACGATGAGGAAGATGACGACGAAGATGACAATATCGATGGTAAATGTTCTACTCCTAGTTCTCTTAATTAACTACGGCGATATTTATCTTAAAACACAGCTGATCCGTGTTTCGTTCAAGCGGATATCCTACGTATTTGGTAAATCGCGATTTATTACACGCTTAAAAATTCGAAATATCTCTTTCTTGTAAAGGAAAATTCTCGTTGAGTGATATTTTACGACATACAATAATGTTGCTACAGCGCAGGTAATTTAATTCGAGCGGCGAAGCAACTGCAGTCATTTTTCCGTTCACCTAGCAGTAACTTAGTTACGTCAAAACCATCGTACAAACTAATCCGAAACTATCGAGCACAAGAACTTAACCAATTACTTAATTAACGAGCGACCTAACGCGAAAGTTTTACCTTCCAGATAACTCCATTTCCAGCTACGAAAGGTATTTGGGTGGGATGCAGGTGCCCCATGGTCGATTAAAGTCAGATTCCGCGGTCGACGATAAGTCGCAAAAACAAAGTAGCCAAATTGCCAAAGAACTTTCGGATTTGGTGATTTACTTGCAAGCTATTAAATTTCGCGGGCTGAACACTACGCCAGGAACAACGGCCACTGGGAAGGTGCGACATCAACCGCACACTGGACCGGTTCAAAGACACAGCATCGCTGGAATAGGAGCTACCAGCATCGGTGCCTCTTCCGGATCGCCACAGTCTTTATCGACATCGGCTTCGCTCGCAAGCGGCGGCAGCAATATCGAAAATCTCTTCAGGTTGGTTTTCTATCGTAATTCGACGTAACGTTGATCGTTGAAACGAATCGCGACCTATACGCTACCGCTCGAACCTCAACGTCTACCCTTAATAGATCGTTTCTAGCGAACTCTTGATAGTATTTGAACCGTGTACGTTATTCGAATGATTTTGCAATTCGATCGATAAGCGTGATCGGTGTAACGTGATACGACTACTACTCATAGTACCGTCGTTACTTACGTAGTACGAAGATTCGGAATTTTTACCTATAGATGTTCGATAATGTCGTAAAATATTTCAGATTCACGCGCGGAGTTCCAGCCTGCTTTCAATGTTCCTCGTTGAATGAAAGCACAGCGAAGAAGATTTGCAGAAAACAACCTCTAGGGGTTGTCGCCCATGCAGAAACTCAGTTAATTCGAACGTATCCGGCTGGAATGCGTATTGATTCGACAAATTTCAATCCCGTGATCTTCTGGGCCTTTGGTATTCAAATGGTAGCACTAAATTACCAAACCGACGACGCCGGATTAAATTTAAACGCCGCTATGTTCGAGCAAAATGGGCAATGTGGATACGTTAGGAAACCTTCGGTTATGTGGGACAAAGGCCATATGATGTATAGGTATGCACGGAAATATGTATCCCCCTTTCTGTAAAATCTTCCATTCGTTCGAATTATTACAAAATGGATATATTCGTAACTATTTCAATGCGAGAGCATTGTCTTACGATTCGATAATTTTCTATTATTAACGATAAATTGCTTCCGTATTAAGAATAGTTCAAATATCTCCGTAAATTTTATTGAATTTGTCGGATTTATCGAATTTATGAACGATTTTGATTTAATTTGGACATTTCGTTATTATCGAGAATCGTGTTCGACTTCTTGTTAGGATTTTCAAATCTTTGAATTTGGAATTTTAGTGATAACAAACTCTGGTACAAATATGAAAAATTGAAATACATCGAAGTATATCGAAACATACATATATCTCTCCGACTTTTAACGCACGCTTGCCTAAAATACGAAACTCGTTTCTAGACGCTTCAATCCTTGGGATAAAGAATTCGACGGGCTACATTCGGCACACCTGACGCTTTCAATAGTCTCTGGCCAGTATGTTTCCCCAACAAATTTCGTCGCCAGCACGTACGTCGAAATCGAACTAGTCGGCATTCCGATCGACTGTGCCAAGCATAAAACGAAAATAATACAAAACAACGCGCTGAATCCTATTTGGAACGAGAAATTTTGCTTTCAAGTAATGTTCAAAGACCTTGCCTTTCTGCGTTTCGGCATCGTCGAAGCAAGTTCCCATCATTTGATCGCCCAAAGGGTCATTCCGCTGAAATGCTTGAAGCCCGGCTACAGACACGTACGTTTGCGTTCCTGTAAAAACAAACCTTTGGCTCTGTCCACGCTGTTCATTTATTCCCGTTTGGAAGAGGAGAGTCTCGATTATAACACGTGTTGCCGTGATCACAAAGAGTCGTCGAAGCGGCCGTCATCGGGTAAGGAACCGGAAAAATTGACCACGGTGGATCCTGGGTTAGGTGGAGTGACGCTGAAGAGAAGAATGTTCTTCCTAATGGTTTATCACGTGATACCGGAGGAACCGTACACTATATTAAAAGTCACGCAGGATAGTACGACGCAAGAGGTAATGTTACAAGCTCTTCAGAAAGCTGGAATATCCGCGGATCGGGTCGACGAATATATTTTGGTGGAAGAGGTCTCTCGTGGTTGGGAGAAGAGAGACAGGGAAGAACTTCCGACTCAACGCGTGTTAGATCCAACGGAGCACCCATTGCAAGCGCAGGCTTTATGGAAGGGGCAGGGGCGTTTCCTCTTGAAGAGGGTAGGCGATGATCCTAGCAGCAGAGCCTGGCTGGCTTCTATAAGGAGTACAGCTGGACACTCGAAGCTCGACTCCGAAAGAGACACATCCACGCATATCTGGGACGAAGCTGACACCTTCTTAGTTTGCATTTATAACGTTTCGCCGGATATACCGTACGCGATACTTCGCGTTCCTGTAAGCAGCTCCGCGCAAGATGTTCTGGCCCAGGCTTTAGTGAAGGCCAGAAGAATGGAGGATCCGATGAAGTTTGCTTTGGTGGAAGAACTCGAATGGGGAGGAGCTGGAGCCGTTGGTAGCGGCAGTCGACAATTGAGAGTTTTACGCGACGACGAGAACGTGTACAGTACTCAAGCCTTTTGGAAGACGCTCGGAAGATTCATTCTGAGAGAAAGAGAACAAGCAATACCGAGGCGGCATCTGTTGCCAGCCACCTTGGATAGGCTCAGCAAAGGTTTTTCCGTAGGAAGATCGGTCTCCTTGCCAGGTTCCAGCAAGGAGAAGATGCCTGTCTCGGAAGCGCTTTCCGATCCAACTTCCAGAGGGCTGAGACATCGTCTACTGATGCACGGTCGTAGGAGGGAAGTTCACTCCGATGGCGAAGATATTCGCGAGTCTGATATTTTAAACGCGGCCCTTCACTTGAAGAAGGTATCCTTAAGAAAATTAAGGGTTTGGAAGTCATAGTGGCAGTCAAGGGCGACATCGATTTCATCGATCTTCGCCACTCGGAAAAATCAACCGTAAGTTACGATAAATCATTGCATTCGAGGTAAATCGAATCTTCGGAAGGCAAATGCGAAATTATCCGACGCTTTTGAGGCGATGTTTGACGAAAGAAACCTCGAATATCGTTCGTATCGTTTCGAAAAAAAGAAAAAAAAAAAAACTCCACCAGTAATGAGCATTCAAACGTTACGATATAAATGATGAATAAGCGAAAAGATGCCTAATTATACTCGACACTGCTTCTTGATTCCGCATAATCTGAGTCTTTAAACCGTTACTTGGAGACAAAACCGGTGTTGATGACAAACGGTATCATCGGTTCAGACAGAGTTTGATTGGACGTGAAATTGGAAACCACGCGCATCTGCAGTCGAATAGCTTTAAAAAAAGAAAGCCAAGCTACCGATACGTTCAAACAATCCTGTTAACACGTTTACGCGCTGCCCAAAAATTTTACATAACAGCATGTTTATCTCATCTTCGTTTAAACTCTAAAAATTAATTTTATCGTATGCTTAATCGATTTTAATTTTACGATCGCACTTCTCTAGTCATATTAGTATTATCACGTAAATGTACAAAAGCGTAATCTCGCATAATCTCCAAAACCAGTCAGTTCCTCGAAGAAAAATTAGAATTGTGAAATTCAACGGATTCCGGTGAATTTCCAAATAATTTCCAAAGAATGGCAAAGAAGGAATATTTTTAATCGCAAAGTTTAGTTCGATTAGATTGATTTTTTTTTTTTATTGTAAATTAATGTAAATCTCTTTTCCATATTTTTTTATATACATGTATATATTTTCTAATCTATATAATATATTTTAATACACGTATATACCTGTACTTACGAGAAACGTTTGTGTATAATATGGTAAAAGGGCTTCGACAATTTTATCGGGAATCCAGAGAATTTTTACGGCGAAAAACATTTCCTAACCGGTTAATTTTATTTCGAGAACGAAGCCAACCGACAATTTCTAAATGAACGTAACTTACAACGGGACCTGATTCATTTTTATAAGTACATATTAACTTGTCCTTCGAATATAACAATTAACGCTTGCACTTTAAGTACCTGACTCGTTTTTAGAAGTTATTTTATTCATAATAATGTTTAATTATTATGAATATCACGATCAATATATGTACGAATGTCGATCATGCAGTCATAAGTATTCGTTTTTATCTTATCAGGATACGTTCCTACGCTGCGCTTTAACGATCGAGCAACGTTATCCGACCTATCGCGCATTCTGCACAAATTTTTATGGAATTCTTTCGTGAAAAATTATTCGTCCGAAAAGATTTAAAAACCTATCCTCCGCTTCTTTCGAAGCAACGTCGCTTTATTTCCTGAAATAGTCGCTATCGCTATTTGTACGTCAAATTTGTATACGAAAGAAGACTCTACTTGACGACAATAACAGATTACTTCTCTTTTCTTTGTTTCGTTCTTTGTATATACTTTGTAACGCGACATTTTATACGATACAGAGCCAGGCAGTGTGACTTTTTTTTTACTCGGACTTCGGTTTTATCGAAGGAAATAAAAAGTATGTACGAAACACATGAAACGAGTATCGTACGAATGGAATACGAGATTTATTTATTTCATCTACGTACAAAATTTGTATAGTACGTAACGTGCTATTTCTTCTATCGATGATCGATAAGATTCGTCGTATTAGCGTCTATTGGTACTTTGATACATCAGCCTGTCCCATGTTGTACGTAGAAAAGAAAGTAGCAGAGTAAAGTCGGACGAAGTAAGAATCTGCATCTAGGAATGACAAATGAGACGTCTAGTCAAGCTCTATCATCGATGTTTCAATGGTGCGCTTCAAGTAAAACGTAACTAAATTATTTTACGAATACGATTAAGCAAGCAGCATTCTAGCAGAAAGATTCGTCGTAAGATAAAGTTCTCGAAATCGCAATGAAGTAAGTTAAAGTTATAAAGTAAATTACCTGTTACAGTTAGTATTTAAATAGAAAAAAAATCTATGAAACAGCAGTATTATTTGCATATTCCCATTGACTGCGTGGATCATATTCAGCGCAAGAATCGTTCTAGTCTAACACGTACTTGTGGCGATTTGTTTTAATTATTCGTTTGTTACGAGGACGCAGTGCTGGCAATATATGTATGTACATAATTACATTATCTTCTCGGTTATTGTATCTAATCAAGCGTACGATCGGATTTTCTGTAACGAAAACTCTTAAACGAGAAACGTTAACCCGCGTGAAGTTGCTACTCAGAAGTCGTATTTATTATAACGTTGTTGATACTGAAGAAAAAAAAGCGAGAAAGTAGAGTCGTCGGTGTTACTTTTACAATCATTGCCTCCCTAATCCTGCAGTGTTAAGCGAACATAATTATAGATTATAAATATGAGACCAAGGAGTATCGATTGTTTTTCACTCTTAAACGTCGTTCCGATCGTTCGAAGGATCGTTACGCTCCGCTCGGTTTCGAGTCTTTCGTCGGAACCTTTTGCCTAATTTTCATGGTATAATTCTATATACAATAGGTGGAAATAATTAGCGAAAAAGATAAATATTATAAAATCTATCTACCGTGGACCAGCAACGTCACGATTAAAGATTATCCTTTGTCTTCCATGCGAATTTATCCTAACGAAGCTTACGGTAGTTTCAACGAATCGTGACAAACAATTTCGGAATACGCACGATCTTCCTCTTGACCTTTCGATTCTAGAAGCGGCAAACGTCGTTCTGTGAGAAAATTTGTCGGCCGTTTTCGTTTGACCGAGCGAACCGCTTTTTGAAAAGAGCGCTTTCAAAAAATTGCTAAATACTTGCGATATTTCGACTTGTAGGATGCCGTTTCCAGAATTATACAAACATAATGTTTCTCAATAACTTCGTGACGTTACTGCGCTCCTTGATATATTTTTCGACACCACTTCATTCATCCATCTTTTACCCGTTTTTTCGAGTCTATCTAACGATCGTGTATCACGAGACAAGGCAAAATTCGATGGTTGGATCGCGAACGAGAATAGATATCGCGGTTCGCTAATTATATACGCGTTTGCAACAAGACTTACTCGAAAGTAAAACTCATTTTTAATACGCGCATTTTATTCCAAAATTTGCTAACATTTAACGATAAAGTAAAGTCATTGATCGATTTTAGGTACAACTTATAAAAGAGGAAACAAGAAAAATACGTGTGTATTTGTTGTGTAATTACGAGGTAAACGAATTGTATATACAGTTAGTAAAATGTTCACGCCTGACAAGAAGCTACCTTGAATTTAAATATAAAACACTGTGTACGCTTCTGACGATTAAAATGAATGCTATTAATAGCTTTGTTAAAATCAATTTTTACGCTGTATCAAATTGTTGCGTTACCTTAGAAATAGCTAACACGTTATTTTATTGCGTTATCTACATTTGTAGCGTTTTGTAACATTGTAATATACACGTGTAACATCTCGTAACATGGTCGTGAAAACCGATATTCCGAACGACTTCGAATCACGTTAGAAACCGATACAAATTTCATTTTGTCGAAGCATCGTTAGATTCGCGATGACCAAAATTCAACTCTGTATGACTCTGTATGAAAAAAAAAAAGAAGAACTACCTTGAGGTTGCGTTGTTCTTGAAAAATTTACGAAAATAGTAGGAAATTTTGTAAGATATCTCGGCTAAATATTATATCGATTCGATGTGATCGAAATGCAGGACAAAACTGCAACTGCAATATGTATATGTATGTATGTATATTGTATAAATATATGGTATAAATACTTGGATAAGTATTTATATGATATCTATGCATCCGTCGATTCGACGTGTTGTTAAGCATTAATTTCATTCATTTTAATGTGCAACCTATGTTCAAAGGTAACGTACGCCACGTTGATAACGTTTCGTGGTAACGCAAGGTTTTTTACGAACAAAATACACGAGAGAGAGAGAGAGAGAGAGAGAGAGAGAGCACATTTACACAGCGAAACAGTATTTACGTAGCGTAAAGCAACTATCGTGCAACATTCTGTATATACATAGAGGCAAACAAGGGCTACTAATAACGGTAATTAAACGTTGTAGTTGAATTCGATGCTCCTTGAGTCTCGGATAAAACCCCCGCATCGAGAATATCATCGATTACAACGGACGTCTTTCGAACGGTAGAACAGGAATGCTACAGCGATAGTTCTCGAATCGAGTTATTATTTGTCGTTGAACGTTTCGAAAGCATTCGCGTCGCTACGGACTTACACGAAATATCTATATTAGATAATATTAGAATCGTCTTGATCTTGGCGAATGTATCAGCTTCGACGTTGTACGCGTTAACGTCGACTTGCGAAGATCGAATTACGGTAATAAGACCGGTATCGCGTGATCAGCCTCTTTGCTATGCAACGGCAAGATTCTTTGAAATTGTTTTCTCGTGGTTCCGTCGATTCGTCGATCGTAACGGCGCTTATGCTTGGAAGTCCCTTCTTTACGGCTGATTCCGAAATATCCGTTGAGAATATTTATAAGGCGGAAGCTACGTTGTATTCCACTAGAAAGAAACAACTACTTCTTAAAACTTTTGGGACCACGCTCATTAATCGTATTTTCCAACGAGCTCTCAAGGGCCGCCGCTTCAACGCGAACGATGCAGTATTCGATTTCTTTTCGTCGATGAAACCGTAATCATTGAAACGAAATTCGAGGGGAAATTCAAGGGAAAATTTCAGGGGAAAATCCAAGGGGACGAAGAGCAGAGAAGGAGATCCACGTCCGACGAGATTTCAAAACACGCGATCGAGTTTTACGAACGTACGTATTCGGCACGCGCGTGGCAACGTCAAAGCGTTCTCTCTTCATCTTCCGATCGCGCGAAACTTCGAACGTCAAATCGTAGAAACGAACGATTCTGTCTTTCTTGTTCCTAGCGAGCAAATCGAGAAAGACAACGTCGCTCGTCCGCGTTCGGCACGAAGAAACGCATCCGATAACGCTTACGCGCGTCTGGCGAATCGCAATCGTCTATCATCATCGTTTCGAGTAAACGTTACGACGAGTTACCGAGATGAAAAGGACAATGCGTAGATCGTGAACATTTTGCATTGTTCTACGTTAAATCGATAAGATTGGTCGTGTTAGGAACGAGACAATGGGAACAATATAAATTGAGCTGATCCACTCGATTATCCTTTTTTTGATCGAATCGAATTCGAAGGATATAAACGTTGCGTGCATACGAAAGAAACGTATACCCTGTATCGATCGGGCATATACCTGTTGTACATATCCGTGGTTCTTCGGTAACTGTTACGTTAAAATATCTGCGCGTAATATATAAACGATACATAAATGAATATAAATTATATGCATTTGCGCGTGTATGTATATAAAAAAGTATTCTTACATGGCTACATATGCGCGAGTGCATATACTTCTGGCATACTGACGCACGCGTGCATCCAGAGAGCGGATGTACCGGCTGATTCGATAACAATCGACGGAGAAAACTGGATGCCCTCGAGTATGAAAACATCGCGTTTCCTTCTAACGATGGAGACTCACGCGTACCTATGTTAAGTCGAAAGAGCGAAGCGACTTGCCAGGGATTTTCCAATAAAACTTACCGCATTGCTATCGCACGACGCGTTATTGTTACTGTTACGTAGCGGTAATGTCACGGACTCGCGCGAGTTTCGCTTTCGTCTCTTGTAAAAACGTGTAATTGATAACCGCATTAACCGGAAAGAACTAACGTTTCGTCGGACGATCGGATGCGCAACGCGAACGAGTCGAACTAAATAAAAAGTAAAGCTAACTAATTCGAAGTAGCAAGCATTCGGGGCAACGATCGTTATCGGATCGAGCCGTACACGTTGCACTCAACGGCTACGAATTACATGCCGCACTTTCGTACGGTATGCGATTCGAAGTCAAATAAAAATTACAAACAAAAAGAGGTAATAGTAGAAAAGGAAAAAAAGCGTTGTTAGGAAGAAACAGTTTAAGACGTTTCTGCCGCGTGTCCAGGCTGGTCCGGCCGCGGCTGTTAATCCATCTAATTGAAATATATAAATATATATATATAAATTTATATATATATTTATATATACACGAGATGTCTCTTTCATAAGTGTGTGAATTTTATGATATATATATACATATATTACATATATGTATTAACTAATATACATACGTATATATATATATATAATAGAATGTGGGTCGTTTTCACTGCATTCTCATTGACCGCTTTTCGATGCATTGTCAGTAAATTAGGTCGTTGCGACTGCTGATATCGATCGCGTGTACAAGCGATTAAATAATTAACCGATTCGTTGAGTCTTCGCCGAATAATAGTAACGTAACCAGCTGGAAGAAGTGACTTCGAAATAGCATTAAAAACGATCGTTCCTATGAAATTTCGATTACCTTTACCTTTCGTTTCCTGCTGAAAGAGATACTGCTTTATTTACGACTAATACGCTTCTTTCGTATTTCGTTCTCTCACACCAGGGTAATTGAGTATCGATTCTGTCTCGTTTTTACAAAGCTATGTAAATACGTCTACCGCTTTACATCGATTTCTGTCGCGATAAATTGATACAATTTACAAGTGATTCGTTATAAGTATATGTAATAACGGGCTCTTAATTATTAGAAACATAATAGCGATCGTTAATGTAACAATGACTGTTCAAATTTTTCAATGAAATATATATATATATATAAATGGAAATTCTAAACATTCGTTGATAAAAATTAAGGCAAACATGTAACGTATTATTTCGTATCGCTTCGTGACTTAAAATTACGGAATATTTTTTTACGTCCTATGTTTTTTTAAAAGAACTATCGCATTTACGAAAATACGTAAGTTGAAAGTTTGTTTAGTGCGCGTTGTCGCGTTACTTTTACCGCAAACGTAATCGCGGTGTACGTACGTCGAATTTTATGTTACGATAAAACTTAAAGGTATCTTTCCTATGTATTAAATTGTTAACGAAATTTTCATTCGACTTATATTATAATTCGATTATACATTATTACAGCCACGTGCCAAATGAAGCAAATTCAAAAACGACGAATTATACTTTCCTCCGATAAAAATAAAGAAATAAACACCAGAAATTTTTCATTAAATATCTTATACGTTATTTATACACGTTTATTCTGCGTAATATTACCTTCTCCTTCTGTTATTTTAAATCCATTAAAAAATATACATACCTTTAACGCTATACTCGATGACGTCCTGCAGAAAAAACATTTTTTCTAGATACGTAGACACTGCGCATTCTGGTTACGTAACGAACTTAACGTTGTAGAGCATTCGGGTAAATGTCGACACTGCGTTTGGTAATGAATATATTTAAAGCAATTATAGGTCGTAACAGTCTCACGAAGACAACTCGATTTTTGAAAAGTAGCTTTAAATTCTGATTAAACGATGCTTTAATCTCGTGCCACGACTTGGCGTATAATTAAAAAAACCCATCAAAATCCTTCTCATGCACGTTTTCGTTCGATAGTCTTTTAAATTAAGTTTTTGGAATATAAAATAGCGAATCGACGAAACAGACATATTCCCGATTAGGATTTTTACACGATTGAATTATAATTTTTCTCTCGCGTGAGAACGTTTATTACGAAAAAGATCTTTCGATAATAATAAGTCATCGAATTAAATATTTAAACAATTTCTCCACGAGTAGTACGATTTCCAAAAACTTGATCGCGTTACGTAGACTGTAAACTTTCCGATGAGGTATCTCTAGTCATCTTTCATTCGGCTTTAGTTCCTGTAATCGTAAGCTTTACTTTCATCTGTATTCTTTACGGAGTAGAACAGAGTTTGTTACAAATTGGTAGCTGCGTTCACGTTTTTAGTTGCTCGTCGATCGATTAGTAGAAACGCAATTCGACGAATTCATAGACACGAGCAATTTAAAAAGTGTGCCATAATTACGTTAACAGTGTTAACTCTAATGACGAGAAGATACGTACGTTGGGTAAATTTCTTCGTAGAATATAAAGAAAAATCATCGTTTACGATAAAAAAGAAAACTACTCATCATCGTCATCGTGACATCGTGTCCAGTAGGTTGCGCGAATATCGAAAAACAAGAAGGTAGAAAGAGTAAACGTATCGGTAAAGGAAAGAGTCTTTTATTAATATACGCCGATAAGCCGTAGCGTGAATTTCGTTGTATTTAAGCGATAGACAAATTTAACAAAATTCAACAAAACAAAAAAAAAAGAGAAAAGAATAACAACAATCGAAAGCGATCGTAGCGAGTAACGTTAAGTAGTATTCTCTCCAGCGTTAATTACATAAACTTTCGAGTAGTCTTCGTTCTTGTTTGAAGAATAACGTTTGAATAATGGTACACGTAATAGCCGTAAAAATGAAAAGGCATGCGGTCATCTTGACGCTACTACACATATAATTTATCACTACGATATTGCGTTGATATATCATTGGCATTGTTAAAAGAAGAAGATCTACGTGTAAATAAACATAAAAAGCATTTTTATAGATAACCTTAGTCATTTCGATATCAACCCCGACCTTTAGATATCAACGACGAGATAAAACAATCGGCGAAAATTTAACAAATTTAATAAATACCGTATCGTTCGAGGAGAAATCGGCAATTATCTGGAAAAGGAGATTTCGATAACCTTGAAATGTATCGTCAAGCTCGTCGTTTCGAGTAATTTTTCTCTATACGCGTTGCCATCGCTCGTTACCCTTAGTTTCCGGGATATACGCGAGAAGCTTCGATCAAATTTACTTTCCATTACGCTTCGTTTACCGTTCGTTTGCGAAAACAACGACATTTGCAGTAAAAATTCTTGTACACGCGTCGTCTGCGTACGTAAGTCTATCGTTTTATCGGTTGTTACTTCCGGTGACTCTTTGCGTAACCCGGAATTCATCCCTCGGTCGAGGCGGCCACTAGCTATGCAAATATAATTAGTCGGACCGCGATGATCCTAAGGAACTGTGATAAAACTAAGCGTTCGCGTTTTACCCCTAGGACGCTTCATCGTTATAAAATATATTCAAGTGGAGACGTTCCTTATGGTTATCGCTCCATCGGGTAAAATATGGGGAAACGCGGGTTTTCACCCGCGAGCGACCAGTGGTGGAGCGACCATCGTCGCCGAACTTCGCTGGTTTCTCATCGTCGGATCAGTGAACGTGTCTTTACCGGTTGTCGTCCTTAGATCGGTCTACATCTCGCGACTGATTTTCCATCTTTAGATCGTTCGTCTGTTTAACTCGTATCTATACGCACCGAGCGTAACTGTCTATATCTACTTTAGATCGATCATCCAGTTAACTTATATCTATACGCATCGAGCCTAACTATCTTGCCCATAAGTTGTCGAAATAAAGCGTAAATTGTAACCTGTTAATCCGGTGTTATAATCGATTCAACCACCTCTTAGGTTGTCCGAAAAGTTTCTTTCGTTTTATAAGGAAATAATACACGCGCGATATTGTTCCTTTTATATTAGTTCATCGAATTATGCACGAGCATAATAATAGAGATAGAACGAAACGGATCGTACCTAATTCAATAAAATAATGAAAAACAGAAATTGTTGCTCATCTATTATCACCTTAAAGTAAAATGTACATAAAGTGTGCAGAAAGTATATATACACGTTGTATATTATTAGCACCGTAGGACAAAGTTGATATCAGTCAAAACGTAACACGTGATATTCGATACCAAGCAGAGAGAATCTTATCAGAGCCGCGGTTAAAATATTCCTCTTCGTCGCGTTATGTACAGTACCCTAATTGAAGCTTCACGAGTTCACTACACGTTCCAGAATGCCGGTACGTATGCATATGTACATCGTACGTCAATTATCGTACAGATTCATTTTGCAGCTTACCTATTCGTACGTTCGAACCGATCGCAATCAAATCTTTCTTGCTTTCGACAGATTTTAAATTATTTTAATCGGAAATATACGTTCGAATACTAATTTCCAAAACTCTGAACCGAAACTCTGAAAATTTAACAACAAATACGAAATAATTGTTTGAAAGTTCAGTTATCGTTATTCGAATATATAATCGAACGATGATTCGACTAATTAAACGTAATCTGCCGTCGTTATTCGCGTTAGATTATATCGGTAGAAAAGGGAAAAATAGCTGACCTCTGAACTGTCTATCGGTTATATGCTTATTGCATATACTGATCGACGTAAATTTAAATTTCAAGAGATATATATCTTTCGGATTTAGAGAGTATCTTTTATATCGTACGTATATATCCGAATTAAAATCATTATTTTCACATGGAAATTTATTGCTACCGCACTCAAATACGCTTGCGTTTACCTCAAACGTATTTGACATCTTACGTCTATGTATATCTCCATAATAAAAGTTACTTCGTTCGATCAAAAACTACAAATACATCAAATACAATGTAAATACAACGATACATCGTACGTAGAAAATACAAAGAAAAAATGTATTTATAAATACTACTAGAAGACGACCTACCTTTTTTCTATAAAATATTACAACGATAAATTATGCGTTGATAACAGATTTGCTTACTTTTAATTACAGAAAGTATCGTTCAACTATAAGGGACTGATCACCCCAGTATTTACACCCTTTAATAACGACAGGTAATTTCCCTAACATTTATCCGATATTAGCGATATTAGTATAACGAAGAAACGGAAGATAGTAGCAAATATACAGATCGCATCGTATGAACTGGTAAAACTAAGTGATACGAACTTGTAAATGAAATGAAATAACGAAAACTTGTTCGTTGAAACTCGACGGAAACCTACGAAGATCGAATTTCCTATGCGATATATTTCTGATTTTATACAAAGAATGAAATTCCGAGTTTGCCTAATTACCTGCAATTTCCTAAAAGGGAATGCGATGTTTCCGTTGTCTCGTAGTCTTGTATATGCATAACTTGCAGCCGTTACACCGGCGAGTAACGAAATTCGCGTGCTATTTATGACACAATACCGCGATAAACGGGATAAATGTATATGCGTGGACAATATGTGAGTAAAATTAGAAGAGAATCCGGACAACGTATATAGGACCAGAGGATGGAATAGGGAGCGTTACATAAGCGTTACTTACATAGATAATTATGTTTACCAAAGTGATAGAAGTATTCGGACGCGTAAAGATACACGCGACGTAAGCACCGCAGTCGTGTGACCGTTACGTTTCAATCGATGCGAAGACACGGAGTAAGATGCGAGTATTTCACAGCGAATAGTAATTTTGTGAATTTTTTAAACGTGTCTGCATTTAATACGAAAAAATCAGAAATATCGATAGTGAAACTACATAAAAAGAAAGATCTTATCGAGAAATTGCGAAACATGGGAAGAAAGGTGGTCGACTGTACTCTACATAATTTAGAAATGGAAAAATGAAAGGAATAGTATCTTATAATAAGGACGAAGGAAGAGACGATCTTCCAGAGGAGAGAAGAGAAGTTTATTATAGGGAACACGTAGGTGAAAACGTATGCACTTCTGCTTCGAAACTTGCCAATATAATTGTCGGTAGTTTCGAAAAGAACGTGTACGACGAATTGTAGAATCGCAATTGTGGTTCAGAATTCTTACGGAAAAAGCAGGAAGATATAGGCGAAGGAAACACGCATGAAGAAAAAAATAGCTTTTGGAAGAAATCGTATCGATGAAGATAATATTGGGATCGTTGGGATCAAATCATCCGAGATTAGAGTGAATTCTGTCTTTTTGCCCTAGATCAACGACACGATATATGGAAAAAGAGAAATATACATGTACAATAATAAAAACAAATTTACTACCGACTGTAAAGCTCGATTATGGTAGGGCGATGTACGACGACGAATGGGACCGGAATTCTCGTGTTCGTTAACGAAATTTCAAACAAACGTAAATATCCGAATATCTCGAAATAAAATTTATTTACAAGACGACGATCCAAAGAGTTCCGCTGGAATTGTCCGTGAATGCGGCAATTTAGAAATACAACGTTTTAATAAAATTATAACTCTGTCTGTTTGTTTATTTTAGCGCAAGAACCTTAAACTTGTCGATTATACCGCAATATGCCGACCATTTGGCGAAGAAAAAAGTCACCGGTGTTCTTGGTACGTAAGGACTGTACCTGTTTGTACGATTAAAACATTTTATTCGTCGATTATCATCGATGTCCAAATTTAGCATGATCGAAAGTCAAATTTCTGTATATTATTTTCACTTTTTTCTATATCTCTGCTTATATGTATATTGCGCTCACCGTTCGATCGTTTGATAGTATCAAAAAAATGTTAATAAACATTCTCATTCGCAAATAACATCGTGATCCTTATTTTTCTTCTTTGATACGTTCTTTAATACGTTCCGTAGTCAACGAGATTCCGGAGTCAATTCGATTTATCGACGTAAGAGATTATTTATTAATTCGAAGACGGAATTGTATATAGAAGGAAAAATTTGTAATCGATAGTAAATGGAACGACCGGGGAAGGCCCATCCATGACTACGAGCGAAAGAAAATTAGTTGCCGAAGCGTGGGCAAATGCCGTCAAAACAACGAAGCAACATTTGATGATTCAAGTGGGCGGTACATCTCTTCCTGATGTTCTTGAACTTGTACGTAAAATATTAAGAAACTAAAACATTCGTTTAAGGCCGTGTTTTCGATAAAATCGAATTTGAGATAGGTATCGTCGACAGCTAAAAAGAAGCGTACGTAGAAGAACTTTTTAATGCAAAATTCAATATCCTTCAAATTCGATTTTCTTACTCGATAACGACAACATCTTTTAATAATAAGTACCTGTCATTTTATCGTTTCGCTAAGTTACAGTTCGATACGCCCGATTCGATACTACATCTACCGATATTTATTTCAAGGCAAAACACGCTGAAAACGTTAAAGCAGATTCCATTCTCTGTCTACCGGAGTTATACTTCAGCCCAAGCACTTCTGAGCAATTGAAGGATTATTTGAAGCTAGTCGGTTCGGCAGCTCCAAATACACCGCTTCTATATTATCATATTCCGAGCTTGACTAACGTCGATGGTAAGCTGATAATTACAGTTATAACAATTCTGTCAATTACGCGCCCTAAGTTGAAAGACTATACAAAGAAATATATCTACAACGATTATATGCAAATGTTAAGATGGAAACTTACAACCTTACGATGTTCGATTTTCATCGCCCTTTTCATTTAAACATTCCGAGGAATCGTCGAAACTGATTTGTAAAATATCACTTTCCCTCTCCCTCTCTCTCTTATTGACAAACGATTAATATACAGTTATCATGGCAATACAGAAAATCCTTTGTCATTTATATATCTGTCCACGCTTATATATTTTCTTCGTTTGATTATTAATAAAAATATCGTATGACAGCAAATTCCTACGTTATGAAATATTATGTACTTAAAAGCGTATTGGCGTTTTTTCAGTGCATATGGCGCAGTTTCTTGAATCTGTCGGCGAGGAAGAGATACCAACTTTCGTAGGAATAAAATTCACAAGTTCTAGCTTAGACGAAGGTGCTCAAGCTTTTCATGTTACCAACGATAAATTCGCCGTATTCCTTGGAAACGATCAGGTATTCTTTGTTATCTTCTTAAATATCATATTTAACGTCAACTCCGTAGGTAATATGCAGATTCGTGAGGCCGAAATAAGACGAAAATATTAGTATACGCATGTTAGTGACATATTAATTCTTTCCCTATATTCACGTATATGTTGTGTACGTTTGTTTACATAGATACTTTACCATAGAAATAACGTTATCTTAAACTTATAAACTATTGCTCGTTAATGTAAAAAGCACTTTATAAACTGGCACGTTATGTTACTCATATTTCTATGAAATTGCTTTTAGTTACATTTTATGTAAAACACGTGGGTACCTTTAAGATATTTAGGTATACATAAATCTTTGATCTAAAACGTATCACATTAGCTCGTTCTAATAGATTTTAAGAATCTTAACGCGTTTCGCTTGTCGAATTTTACAAATTAGATGCGAGCGATTGCTTTAAGAGTTAAAATTTCAAAAATCGATATAAAAATATATAGTAAGAAACTCATACGATACTATTATTGTGTTCGTTTCAGTTGATAACCGCTGCTTGTGCATTAGGAATGAATTCCTTTATAACAACAGGTTCGAATATGTTCTCCGAAATTGTACTCGAAACTCTTGCAGCCGGTCTTGCAGGAAACGTCATGAAAGGAAGAGAA
The DNA here is from genome assembly GCF_024542735.1 of Bombus huntii. Lineage (NCBI taxonomy): Eukaryota > Metazoa > Arthropoda > Insecta > Hymenoptera > Apidae > Bombus > Bombus huntii. Next base: position 4,428,208 of record NC_066244.1, read on the forward strand.
ACGCAACAACGTTTGACAAACGCTGTGATGAATGTATCGAAATATGGTAAAATTATAATTAAACGTTTCTTTCGTCTAAAAATATTACCAAAAGCATAAATTCAATTATGTATCATATACATATGGTAAAAATCACTATTCATCCAATTCCATTTTGTCACAAACTTGATTTAACAAGGTTCGATAAAAATAACGATCCACTTCTCTTTGTACTCGATTTAATTTCAGCTAACACGATTCGAACGACGCCTTTTTAGAAAATCTATTTTTTGACACTCCACAAGTTTGAAGCTTTCTTTGGAATTTTCTTTTAAATTAGTACACTTTGATTTGGTTTTATTTTACTTTTTCTTGTAGTTTCATTATAAGCTATTCTTGTGTCTTATTCCCTATTTTATGAAAAAATTATGCAAAACCTATTTCGATCGAAACGAGATGGCAATACTGAATTTCAGGAATCCCATTCCGTTCGATTCCATTCAAATCATCGAATAATTTCCCTTGAATTTATTACATATTACTTTACAGAGGAATAAATCTTATTTATTGCAAAATATATAACTCCAGTTGAAAAGAAGCATAAAAATTTAGAAATACAAATAATAATTTTACAAACAATCTATATTTAGCACCATACTCTCTTCTTTTAATCGTTAATGTTGTAATTATGTTACAGGAACCTGGGTAGAAACTATGAAAACAGCAATGACTCTGTTAACGGGCATCAATCCTGGACCTCCACGTGCGCCTCTGAAACCTTTGTCTGTTCAAACTGTAGCATCAATGGCGAAAGATTTACAAAATTTAGGATTTAATGTAAAACTCTAATGTATCAATAATGTATGAAAAATAATGTTTACCATTATCTTTCCAATAAAATTTATGCAAAATAATAACATTTACTATTATTTCTATCGAAACTTTTGGGGTGTTACCATTTGTAATTAACACACTTAACCGTATTTATTACATTTGTAACTACAATCGTCAAAGTGAACGAACGTCGAAGTAAAACTACGCGAGTTCGGCATTTCCGAATCCACAGAATATGCTGTAAACGTGATTGCCTTGAATTCGCTTTTAGTATTTTCTGACACAGTAAAATAATAATTTACGATTGTACAAAGAATACACAAAAAAGCTCAGATAGAAAAGTAAATATGAACTTTCCCGTAGAACCGTATAATTAAGTAGGTTCTTGAAACGTGGAACTCGATAGGTTCTTGTCTGTGCTAGTGTGCAACCAAACAAGGCAGATCCCTAATTTTATAGGTTCTTGTATATACTAACTTTAGTTGATCTCAACGCTTGACCGCATGGTGCAGCACTAGTCCGGGGACAATCAGGCCCATAAGCGTGAGCACTCTTATTTCTAACTAACCTAGCCCAGCTTGAAAGTTATGGCCGAGCGGCTGGGATATTTTTGTATATAATTCGAAAATTAGAACTGACCGCCGGTTATAAGTATAGGAAAAAATTGTTCAAACTGTTGAGCTTTATACATATTTCAAATCATCGAAACCAAAGAAGACGCTTTTCATCGACAACCTTGACGGTGTAACATTAGCGACCGAATCGCGAAATTAAAATGAAATTTTTGGCGGGTTTTGCTAGATCGAAGTTAAGTTCAGGTTTAGTTTCAGAGCAAAATTAACAACACTTGAAATTTGTTGCGAATCTTTTTTTTGTGATATTTTGTTTATTTAAATAGCACGTTTTAACATATCAAAGTTCGAAGAAAGTCAAAAATACTAATCAGATTGTTCACTACTACCCCTTAACCAAGAATATTATTTGGTATTAGGTTTAGTAACTTGGTTTAAACGCTTTTTTTCACTAGCGACCTACCAGCCAATGGTAATAGCTAAAATTTCACGTGATCAATCGTGTTTACTCCGTCAATTCATTTGACACGCACCGAGTTGTTGCCGCAAATGCTAGATGCTTCAAGCACTACGAATGTTTGAATTTTTTGATTAGATTACAAAGTATATAAAAATGTTTGATTAAAACATTTATATTTTAGTATCATTTAAGAAGTGATCTTTAATACGTTTTAACGATATTTCAACGATGAGTTCCGATCACACGCATAGACGATGGAGTAATTTACGTAAAGTATTAGAAAGAACAGGTCCTTTTTGTAGACCGGATTTCGAACCGTCGCCAGAAACATTGCAATTTTTATTAGACAATTGCAAGATTCTCGTCATTGGCGCCGGTGGTTTAGGATGCGAATTACTTAAAGATTTAGGGTTGATGGGTTTTAGACAAATTCATGTAATCGATATGGACACGATTGAATTATCTAACCTCAATCGGTACGGAAATATACGATGATTCGTCAAAAGAATTTATCAAAATGTTTATTAAAGAAGAATTGAGAAATTAATAAAAAAAATTGCAGGCAATTTCTCTTCCGCCATAAGGATATCGGCTCGTCAAAAGCGGAAGTAGCTGCAAATTTTGTCAATAGTAGAATACCAGGCTGCAATGTTATACCACATTGTTGCAAAATACAGGATAAAGATGAAGAATTTTATAGACAATTTCACATAGTCATTTGTGGTCTAGACTCGATCGTTGCAAGAAGATGGATCAATGGAATGCTGTTGTCTTTATTGGTTTACGAAAATGGTGAACTTGATCGGTCCACTGTAATACCCATGATTGATGGAGGAACGGAAGGTTTTAAAGGAAATGCAAGAGTAATACTACCTGGTCTATCTGCTTGCGTTGAATGTACTTTGGATTTATATCCTCCTCAGGTACGTATACCGAAAATATTTTTTTACATTGAACAAATAAATATAACTCTTCTGTCGACTACTATTATGTTGAAATATAGGTGACATACCCATTGTGTACAATAGCAAATACTCCACGCCTACCAGAACATTGTATAGAGTATGTGAAAGTAATTCAATGGCCAAAAGAAAATCCATTTGATTGTGCGATAGATGGAGATGATCCTCAGCACATAAATTGGATTTATGAAAAATCTAATGAAAGAGCAGCTCAATTTGGAATACAAGGATTGACATACAGATTAGTGCAAGGTGTAGTTAAAAATATTATACCTGCTGTGGCATCTACAAATGCTGTCATTGCTGCAACATGTGCTACCGAGGCATTTAAACTAGCTAGCAGTTGTAGTGCTTCGCTAAATAACTATATGGTATTTTTGTTATCTCGATTTTAATTAGAAATCTAAGGATGCAACATAATAAGCAAATAATTCCTTTCTCTAAAGGTACTGAATGATGTAGATGGAATTTATACTTACACTTATGAAGCAGAAAAGAAAGAAGATTGCGTGGCGTGTAGTCAAATTCCAAAAGAAATCGAAATTAGTAATCCTAAATTCAAATTGAAAGACTTGATAGAGAACTTGTGTGAAAGGCCAGACTTGCAAATGAAAAATCCAGGTCTCACGGCGTACATTGACGGGAAAAATAAAACGTTGTATATGCAAACTGTAACGAGTATTGAGGAGAGAACTCGTGAGAATCTAACAAAAACGCTGATCGAACTCGGGCTTAGACACGGCAGTGAGATAAATGTCGCTGACATTACTACTCCTAATGCAATTGTATTAAAATTAAAATTTGTATATTGTAATTCAGATATGTGAAAAATCCTTCATTTTGTTCATAAATTTATCACTACAAACCATTATATATATTTACAGTACTTGTATTGCTTTTGTGTCAGTTTAAGAAATAATGTCGACATGAATAGTTCATCAACATTATTCTTATCGAAATAAAAACGAAAATATGTTCAATGTAGTATCATTTTTTACCGAATCTATAAATAGATATCACACGATAACATTTACTTTAAACATTATTTTTAATATATTGATTCATCCTAATTTTATGTGATAAACTGGTATGGTATTGCTATTTCTTTTTTTTTTTTTTTTTTTTATATGGTACCAGTCCTTGTGACTATACTTATATATAACAGAAGCAAGTATTAAAACTATATTAGTTCATATGACATACCTGTTATATTAACAATAAAGACACAGTTGCAAATATGATTCTATATTTCTGATGTTTCGTTTTTCACTTTCATCAGAGATTATATATCATAGAAAAATTAGTAAGTTATATAATCCGTAAAATTCTATCTTTTTCGGTCGTTAACTTTTTTGTTGATAAATTTCGTGTGGCTCTTCAGAAATAGACAGTATCTTACAGATCAATACATTAGTAGGACTATTTTGAAAGAGAAAAAAAGGAGCAGTTTAATGACTCGCGAAATATGCACGTGTCAAAATCTATACTTGTTAGCTTGTCGTTAATATCTTTTTAATAACAATTTCTCTCGTTTCATCGTATTAAATTTTATGTTAAGTATGAATTTTGTGCACAGTCCTTTTTTGCATTATAAGCATTTATTGATGACTTATTCGTAACGAACGAAAAATACTACGGATCCAATCTTTCCGTATTTAGTAAATACTTTTATTGGAAGTATAATACCATATCGAATGGATGACATTATATGCTCCGATTAGAGCAAATGAAGGACAGTGCACGATAACCCAAAACATCTTTTGTTTTACAAGCACGCTCGGTAACATTCGACATATGCACAATTTGAGTAGAAAAAATATCTAGAACAAATACATTATCTATCTTCCTTATACAAAACTATTATTACATTGTATCAATATTTCATAATTTTCGCTTTTTTACCCCGATAAGACGATTAGTCACTCGCCAAGAATCCTTTGTTCTTAGAAAGACGTCCTTCTTTTTCCATTTCAATATGAATAACACAAAATGCTCCTATAATCATTTGAGTAATATTTACTTCAAATATTCATTGTCAGTAAAATTTGTATCAAGTCAAACTCAATAAGAATAAAATATTTTTTGACGGTTGGGGAATTCTTACAACGAAACACTTCGAGGTTCATTGGCATTTCATCGTTTATACGGAATTCCAATATGGACATTCTCATTTCAATTGTACAATTCGAAATTAGGTGTTTTCTTTTTATAGTATGAATTATTAATTCGCTAGACACGAGATGCACAAAATCAGCTAGTGCAAAACTAGCATTAGTGTCAAAGTAAGTTGTGTCATGCTGGGCAGTGCATTCAGAAACTGCAGAACGTATTAACTGTGATTCTTTTCAAGTATCTTTTCGTTTACGTAATTAAAGAGACATTAATCAGCATGAGATAATTTTCTTCGATAACCCAAAAACATTTATAAAATCAAATTCGCATTTTATTCGTTTCTTTTATGAAAGAAACATACGAATGCACATGCGGTTCACTTTCTGGCTCGGTCGAATTAAGTCGCACAATGCAGACATATTTCGACCATTATTTGAAAAATAAATTTGACATGTTCGAAATGTAATACATCAGCTGCAAAATGTCTTATGAATAATCATTGTATAATAATACCATGGTCCATGAAAAAATAGTCCGGTATAAAAACGTAAGTGTGGCATAATAAGTGTCGTGAAGTCCGATTTGTCCAGGGCAGAATACGACACTTTTTTATCATGGAAATTCTTGGATTTAAATAGATACAGTTATTTAATTAAACAAACAGCAATATAAAAATGGGAAAGGTATAACGATATGAAGAATCACGATTTATCAATGTCGTCTCAACAAAAAGACAAATATTTCAGGTATAGTGACGTTAAAAAGTGTCTAATTTCTGCTCTGAAGCTGCTTAACAAAAGATAACACAAAGTGCACGATGTTAATACGTCATGAAGAACGCTAAAACGGTTGTGTTAGGCCTTGGCATCAACTTCCATCGCCACTTCACCTGCAGCTTTCTCTGCCTTCTTCCTCATTCTCTTTGCAGTCCTCGGGTTTACCGAGGTGTACAAAAGGGTCTATAAACAAAATTAATTAATTAATAACAGAACCCACTAAAAGAAAAAGAATTGAAAACAAATAATACATAATTCACACCTTCAATTCAGGATCTTTAACAGCATATTCCGATTGATAAATGTCAAGGTCTAAAGGAATTCCTGTAATCTTGTGTTGCCGATTGTGCATTACTAGTACTGTGAATTTGAATTGTGCAGCAAATTCATTTGGTTTTTCATATAGTACCTAGAATAGTAATAAAGATGTAATGACATAAAACTCTTTAATGAAATATAAAAACAAAGAGTTATACATAAGTAACAGGCTTACTTGGAATGGTTCAATCAACCTATGATTTACACATTCTACAACTGCCATTTTTGCCTTCTTCTCATCCTCGAAAGTACGTAAATTGAACGGCATAAGGCCGTGTTTATGAGTGACTTCAGAGTAAAACATGCGAGACGCTTTCAATTTCAGTTGATATGTTTCCTCTGTTTTTTTAAATATAGTAACCCGGGTGTCCTGTTCTCGGCCTACTCCTTCACCAGTACTAACCAACACATCCATTGCATATACCTATAATTTAAAAAATCCACATATATTGCATTTTCTCTATTCTAATTGATTACATATCATATTATATACATATGTAGAATGAACTATACCTCATAAGCTTCAAGAGTGTATTTTTCATGTTCCTTTTTCTGTGCATCGTTTGGATTTTGAATAATAGTTTTTTCTCCATCTATCTTAAACTGTTTCAATTGATGACTTAACATTCCTTCAATTGGTTTACACTTGTATACGTCGCAAATTTTTTCTACTGTCTCTGTTATCGTGTACGTCTGTAAACAAAAAGAAGCTACATAAACAACGCGAAATTTAATCAATTTATAGATACAGAGGTGTAAAATATATAAATAACTTACCTCTGTACCTGGCTGTAAAAGCCTCAATGCAGCTTGTGATGCATAATGTGCAGCTAACACTACATCTGCTTTTCTACCAGTAACTTTTTTTTGTGATGAAGAACCTATAACAATAGTGTGTGCCACAACTGCTATGAAGCCATCAACATGTGCTCCAAGATCTCTAAAAATAGAAGATAATAATTACTTTAGAAAATGAGAACAGAAGTTATATTTTATAATATTGAATGTATTATATTCATGGATCATACACTTACACTTTTACCATATCCTCATCTTTGAGTATGAGATCTGGTTCACTTGCGATTGGTGAAAAATGACATATGCAATTATTCACCGATATGCATGTAGGAAAAGCAATTCCCTTCTTCAGCTCTTTTTCCTTTTTAAAGACCTTACTGGTTTCATCCAATATCAGTTCATCTCCAATCTCACAAATTTCTCTTACCGATGCTCCAGCAACGCACTTATCTAAAACTTGCTTTAATACCCCTGAAATTGAAAGAAATCATTTATCATTTATAGGTACTAACGAATACTTTTAACACTAGGTAAGATTTATAAAATATGTACGAAATTACGTAAGTACTAGACACATACATATCCATATACAGATTTGCTTCAAATTTTGCATAACAATATATGCATAAATAAGTTATTGATTTAAAACATTTATTTTTCTATCAATTTTTAGGGACAAAAGGAGAAAGAAATTAAAGCTATATATTTTTCAAATCACATCACGATAATATATCATATTCCTCCTATTGCGTAGCCACAAAAAATTTCTGCCTTTAATAATGTATATTTCTACGTCTTTTATTTTTTTAAACATAATTTTCATCTAATTCTCTTATCCTTCACAAATTTAAAAAATGCTTAAAAATTATAATTATCTCTCAAACAGTACAAAATTGGGCTAAATTTATTCAGGGAATTTCGCAATATTCGATATTTTTTAGGTCCCACGAAAAATAAAAAGATCGAATGAAAATGACATCTAAAAAATGTAAAACGCATTAAATTTTTATTATTTGTGATTTTTTTAACGCAAAGAACATTTGAATATATTTTTTGGAATCAAAAGTTATAATCAATGTTTCTTTTCAACTTTTGTTTCCCAAAATTAACAAAAAATCTAACATTTGGAATCGATGACCCATTTATATGCAAAATTTGAAACAAACACGTCTCAGATAATTTCGTGGATATTTTGAATACGGTTCTCCTTTTATTCATGATATATGATATAAAATAATATTGCAACTAAATATGTTATTCAAATGATAATAAATTCCAATCATAATACGATGCGAGCCATACAGCGCAAGTTTTCATTGAACATCCGTCTAGATGGTCTTTTTGCGGAAATGGAAACACATACAGAGATGCAAGCGGATTATGGTTCCTGTATAGTAAAATTGTTACGTCGCGATAATGAAATGAAACGGACAATTTTTCGAGCTACGTAATGAAAAGTAAGCAATTTGCTGTCGATTAATCGTTAGAGAAGTGTAGAATATTGAAAGTATCGATAAGTTATCAAAACGTAATAGTCGGTGCCAACTATCCCACATGGTAAGAGAGCCCGGCATTAGCGCGCCACATTCCATATGGCCAGGCGGAAAATAAGACATTAAGGAGCCCGTGCATGAACCAGGCAATTTCACTTTTATTCGTTCGGCTTCATTAGTGAACGTTAAGTCATTTTCTTACGATTTACGATGTCACCGGCCATTTTATACTTGGTGACAACGATGTCTTCGGCGATGGTTCTCTCAGTCTCCTCTTTGTCCGCCATGTCTTCAGCACACTATGTTACGATCACGTGACTTAGATAGACTACTTCTTTGCAATTGCTTCCTGTAACAGTCAGTATCTCAAGTTAACCGTGTGTTCCGAAATTTCCTAGTAATCGTCTCTGTTGGTATCTCTCAATTGAAATATTCTAAATAAATATCACCCTGATAACACTTTTATCAATTACGGTCATGGATGTTTCTTTTTAAGCTAAATCGTAGCGAATTTCAAGAAATATGTATTTTTTAAATATTTCTAATTTTATATAATTAGTTAAGGAACTTAAACATGTCGATCGATATTTTTGGCAAAAATATTCGGCAATAGAAATGAATAGATATAACTGCGCCGAACAATATAAAATTATTTGTATATTTCGTTTGCATAGAATGTTTGTAGAAATGCGCAAACCTTCCAACTGACTTTGTGACGTACAAGTGTACAAGGTTGGTCGACTTGCATCTTTCTAAAACGTGTTTCATGCCTTATGGATCCTGAGATTGGTCGTGTGGCCTATTGGAACGCGGATTTGATTTGCATTGCTTTAAATTCAAGTCGTAACCATGTCTTCAGGTAAACTATCCCATAGAATAAAATTAAACTGCTATTATTTCGTTTGTTCGAGAATATTTTCGATATAAGACACCTTGATATTGTTGGAATTTTACCATTTTTTACACGACATAACCAAACTTTCCGCGAAACGCAGCGTGCTTTCAATATTGCACTTTTATATATTAAAAATTCCTGTTAAAAATGCTAATTTTTACATGTATCTATTTCTATAAGGCAAAAAAGGGAAAAAGAAGAAGTGCAAAACTGTCGATTTAATGTCATTCCTTGCTGATGGGGGTGCAACACCCACTGTGCCAGTTAAATCATTGAGCAGTTGGATTGAAGAAATGGAAGAGGAGCATGGTAAAACAAATTTATAGATTCCTTTCGTTTTTTTATGCTTTTATCTTTAAGGTCTCATTTCAGCTTATACATTTGTGTGTGCGCGCGCGCGCGCGCGCGCGTGTGTACATGTATGTGCATATATATACGTACATATATATGTGTGTATATATATGTATAGATATATTCATCTATGAGATATAGATGAATGCCTAACATGCTTAAAATTAGGCATTGCTACTATGAAAACATAAAATATTTAAAAATTATAAATTGCTGCAAAAAAATGTCAAATATTATTATTATTTGGCAGATGGGTTTTCATCAAGAAGTAGCAAAGAACCAGTGATTCTACCAACTGCTCCAAGAGCTGCAAGAGGTCCACGTGTTGCAGATGAAGATATCCCTTCTAATCCACCTTATGTAGCATATCTCTCTAATCTTCCTTATGAGGTAGATGAAGCATATTTGACAGAATTTTTTGCAAACATGAAGGTTAGTGTTTTTATCTATTTATCTTTATTAAGTAATATTAGAGAATTTATATTTACTATTTTAACTTGGATTATCATTACTATCTTTTAGATTTCTAACATACGCTTGCCAAAAGATTCTAATAAACTCAAAGGATATGGATATGTTGAATTTGAAGACCGTCAAAGTTTAATCGATGCTCTTTGTTTATCTAATACAGTAAGTTTCTATAGTTTTCAATTTGGAGTATTTTACAATAATATAATTGTGTATGAATTTTTACTTTCTTAGCCTATGAAAACTAGGAGGGTACGAATTGATGTTTCAAATAGCGTTAATGATGATCGTCGTGGAGGTCGAATGGGTCGCGACAATCGTAGAGACAACGATTATGATCCTGAACGTACATCTGGAGATTGGAGAAGCGGGCCACGAGATGAAAATCTAACATCAGAAGGAGATTCGTACCGGAGTCGGTATGATAACAGAGACCGAAGAGATGATCGGGAAAGTATGCTTATATATGACGATTCTCATTATATACGTGTTGTTAATTGAGAGAAAATTATACAATTAATACTCGAACTAGGTTCCGACTATGATAATAAGCCTGGTGCTTGGCGTGAAAGTAGTGACAGAACAAGGCCAACATTCAGAGACAGAGGTGGTTTCAGAGATGAGGACAAAGATAGAGAATGGTCTCGCTATGATAAAGGTAGTAGAGATCGAGATGGAGGAGACAGAGGAAGTAGTTTCGGCTCGCGTCGTAATTATGGAGATTCTGATTGGGATCGTGATGGCCAACGCAGGCAAGGAAAACCCCCTACAGAAAATAAACGTGAGTATTATTTCTTTTTATAATAAATAAAATGTATAAGAAAACTCTACTCTTTAACTACTAAAAGATATTGAATATTATAGCTGAATTGAGGACTAGGCCGAAATTACAGCTACAGCCTCGTACAAAGCCTATTGAGCCTACTGTTTCAAAAGAAGAACAACAATCTGCAGCTACACCAGCTTCCTCCACAAATATATTTGGTGCTGCAAAACCTGTAGATACCACTGCTAGAGAAAGAGAAATAGAGGAACGTCTTGCGAAGTCGTACGCCGAATCAAAATCCAAAGAAGACGGGTATGGAGAACTGGAAAATTGCTTGAATACTTGAATATAATTCGTCTTAAGATATTTAACAATTAGTTGTCTTTTTAGCGATTCAGAAAAACGCGGTTCTAAAGAGGGTACTTGGGGTAAACGTAATGGGGTAAGTTCATCATGTGAAATTTTCTAACATGTCATATGTCACATGATTTTATTTACCATGTATTTGTTACTCTTATTAGGAGGGCCGGGAAGAAAGAGAGAGGGGTCGGCAGACTTGGCGATCCGAAGATGACAGAAGTCGACGAAATGAAAGATCAGCACCACGAAATCAACCTGCTTATTCTGGTAAATTTGAGTAGTAATTATAACTAAACTGAGCTAAAATAATTTATGATATGGTACAATGCTTTCTGTACAATTTAGATCAATATGGAGACTCTAAAGGTCAGCCCTCTTCTCGCGGCGGACGACCATCTTCTAGAGGTCCCCCAAGATCAAATGATACTCGTGGTGGAGATAGGTAATAAGACCATGGAAGAAGGTAGTATTAATGTATAACGTATGTGTTTTAATTGCATTATATTTGCAGAGATCGACGAGATAGAGAGAAAGACGATGTCAGTAGGATGCCAAAGGCAAAGGATGAACAAGCTCCAGTAAGTGGGAGATTCTTTTTATTAATCTTGATCACAATAATTATAAATAACTTCTTTCTGTTTCAGAATTTCGTAGCTTCCAACAAGTATTCCATGCTACCTGATGATGTGGATCCCGACAATATTGATGATTAGTCAAAACTATTATACATCACCAATTAAATTGTGCCACATGCATCATAATTGGTCTATATATGCATATTATTAATTTGTTTTACCTCTATTAAATACTTATCGAATTGATTCACGAATCGAACTCTAAGCTCTTGGTATTACTTTACAAGAATTATTGTTGATTTGTATTTAATCTATTTTATTACTCATAATATAATTATCTATCTACATATGTATTTACTTTATATTTCGATATAAATGTTCAGCATCATTAAATCAGTGTGAAAATTCGGATAACTTTAAAGAATTATATTAATTTTTTAAATATTTAATTCTGAAGATAATTACATCTGTAAGACTTAGGAATTGGGACTTTATACACCATACTTTATCCACTGTACAGTTATTGTACAATATGTAACTCATTTAAATGTAAAATAATAATGCCAATTTAGGAGGAAAACAATTAAAATAATAAGTGTAATGGGAATTTATGTGATGTATTATATTCTATTGCCTGAAATTCAATATTTCATGAAATGGTTAATAATAACAAAAAAAAAAGGGGGTGATTGCAACATAATCGAGCATCGAAAAGTTGATATCATAAAATAAGCACAATAAAGTGTAAGCCATAATATAGCAGGGAAGTTACTATATTAATAATCATTGTATCATGACAATATCAGGAAGCATATATGACTGATCAATGAAAATTTTGTCACAATCATTTTATTATAATATGTTTCTAAATAATTATGCTGTAAGCATATTTATATATATTAAAAATTATGTATTTACAATCTCTTCCTGAGGTATGTACATACTAACTTTATCATCATTTACTGTTGTGTAGTTTGTGCTAATTGACGTAACTGTTTCAACACAGTCTCTAGAAGCTTTTTTTTATCCCGCTCACTTTTCTTTAATACAGAAAATACTGTCTTTTTGTCAGATTCTTTTAATCTGTAAGTATAATACGTCTAAAATGTAGATATTGATAATATAGTACAGTATTACATGGAGTAAAAAGGCATGGTACATACTTCTCTAACAAAAGTACAGCCATGTTTGGAGATACCAGATGATATTTACTTGATTCATGGCCATAGTCGTGAAAATAAGTAGGCCAGTCCCAACTCATAAATAAGTCTAGTAATTGTCTTAATTGCGCAAAATATTGCAGTAGGATACCTTCGGGTAAACCAGAAACAGGTTCCGAGGCAGCAAATTCTAAAAATTAAAAGATTTTTTTCTAATTTATGTTCGAATCAATTCAATATCACCACAAAATATTTTGTAATCATATATTGTACATCTTATTTAAGAATAAAAGTCAGAAATACGTACGTTCGCATTGTATTGTATCTAAATTGACTTGTTGAAGAGCACCCATAGATATTTGTTTCACATCATCACTAATTATTATTCCTAGTATAGATTTCGCTATATGAGAACAGGCAGATTGACATGCAACTTGCGCGACCTCATCCTAGAATATAAATTCGCTTTGATTTTTATGAAATATTTACAAGAATATAAAACTGATAAGTTCTTATAATATGATAAATGTGTACCGGTAAATTGGTAAAACAAGTAAAAGTACTTTGCAAAAACGCTATGAGATCGGTAATAAAGCCAGACGCGTGCCCTTGAGGTTCTGCCAAATTCCAATCGTAGTTTTCTAATTCTAAAAATTCATCAAGTTTATTCTTTAATTTCTCGCAGATTTGTTTTTCAGCATCGTCCCTTGCAACTCTAAACATAGCTGATTCAACACCCATACAACTCAACTGTCCTTCATGTGGTGTTCTACAATATCATTAGACGATATTACAATAAAATAAATATTCATAATTTATTTAGTTAACCTACCCTGTAATATTAGACATAAATTCTTCCAGATATTTCGTAGATTTTTCAAGATAACCAGTATTTATTATAATTTGAACAACTTGTAGAAGAGCCAATGATGGTTTTCGAAATAATGACGACAAGCATCCACTAAATGTTCTCGTTAGTAATAAATTTGTCGACTTGCAAATCATTTCATCTATTTCTGTTTGAGTGAAATTTAAATCTTCCGAAAATTTTAAACAAGCATAAATGAATTCTTTTACTTGTTGATAGACTTTTGGTACCATATCCGAGAATGGAAATTTTTTTGGAAAATCTACTTTTTGCAATTCCTCGTCATGGTACGGAAACAAACCAAGAACATTATCATATTCTTCTTGCGTTATGACCTAAAATATACCAGTGTATGTAAAGTATAAAATCTCTTATAACAAAAAAATATACCTGAATTGGTAAGAAACTATCTTCATCCAAAATGTCTCTAAACACTTGAACCCAATGTTGCATTAGAACTTCATTGTAATGCACTCGAATTTCTTGTAATAAATCCCAAAGTTGTCCTACAGAATAGCCATAATTCTTGTTCCCAAAAAAAAAAAAAGAAAAAAAAAAGAATAATTAGAAAATACTAGTAACATATTTATAATGCACTAAGTTACTTACCCTTAATGTTGTATTAAATAGCATTATAAGATTTTTTATTTTTAGGATAAGTGTCGCATCCGTGCAGTAGGCCTAAAAAATTATAATATTTGATCATATAAAATACTCGAGAATAATTTTGATATTACTTACGGAATGGGTGCGCAATGCATTCACGATTTTTGATAGTGCCATTTGCCATAGCTCTTCTAAATAAGCGCGTGTAGCTAATCCATTGCCGGTATTTAAAATATGATCTTCTACTACAAAAAATCCTACTATGCCTTGTAAATATGTTTGATAACCAGTTATACTCTCATGCTGGAAACATAAAGTGAAAAATTTAATTAAAAATATAGAATAGTTACTGCACTGATAATTACTTACTAATATTTACCATATTAATAGGCGATTGTAAAACTAATCTAGCTTGCTGTTTTCTTTGCTGTCTATAGTATGCTTTAAACGTTTCCCCTTCACGAAGCACGGTATAAATATGCATACAGCGATAAACAGGACTGAAATCCATTAAGTCTTGAGCACTTAATTCTTCTTCTGACTCATTTGATAAAGAATTTGTTGTATGAGATCTCCTCTTCTTTCTACCAATAATTTCTGCTTCAACAGTTAATTGTTCTTGTGTCTAACAGCAAAAAATAGATCAATGTACTATATGTATGAATAAAAATTAAAATTAAATCTTTACAAAAAGAATTCCTCGAATCTTACTTACATGTCTCATAGCAACTTCGCCAATTTTTGGTGAATATTTCCTAATATTTTCTAAAAAGTCTCTTAAATCAGACATGGAAGCATCCTTTATATTTTCACGTAGTCTAAAATTATTGTAATCTATCAGTCAGTTAATGTCACTTAATATGTCTGTGTAAATTACTCTCTAGTTACATTCTGCTGTAAAAATAAATAGTCTTTTATCTTGTGACATTACTCACTGCGGGATTTGTTGAGTAATTTGTGAAGAAAATCTGTAATTTGTTACTTTTGGTAAGTCATGATGCTCTAGCTGCTCCAATGTCCTTAAAGCTGGATAATAACGCTTGTCTTTCAACTGCTTTTGCAACTTTGCATAGGCAGCTAAAACAGGAAGACACATAGTAAGACTATCCACTGCAGCAGCCATATTGCTTTCTACTTTGCGTGCTTTAACAAGTTCTTCTCCTTTCTCTATTACTTTGGTAGCAGTGGCAGTAATACGTTTATCAAGTTCCAGTATTTCAGCCTATAAAAAAGATGTTTTATAAAATCACACTTTTCTATTTCACCTAAAGAATCAATCTCAAGATATAGACTGACATTAAGCTGTTGTGCTTGGGATCGAACTTGCAGAAGTTCTCTGATTGAATCAATAAAACCTTGATAATGATGATTGCACATTCTTTCAATATCTTTGTCGTGTGCCTTGATACGCTCATCGAGTTTTTCCATGAACTTTTGATGTTCGTGACCATCGTAAATTGCTCTGTAAAAAAAAAAAAAAAAAGGAGTAAAGTAACAATACTTATATTGGTTTCTATTTTTCACTTTGAAGCTTTCTCCCTGGAGTAAATGCCCAACAATGGTAATACCTGAAAACAAGGCCTATACTATTAGTATCTGTAGATTCTATCTCATACAGCAGGTATTCGTGCTTTGGAACCATAGTTGACAATAGATTGCCAACTTGGTTAGTTGACAACCTTGACATAATAGTACCCTGATTCTACTTGTCTTTATTCTAACACGGGGGTGTCCACCCGCGTTCCCAACCCTTCTAGTGCGCATATGCGCGATAAATATTGCATCTGCGTGAAGGGATGATACCCCGAAAGCGCGTCTTTTAACGAAATTTTTGATAAACGGCGAACTTTCTAATTAAATTGACATACCGAAAAGTTGGTCCCAAGTAATCGTCTATGCCTTCTATTTCCTGGATGAGAATATCGTATCGTTGCATTTCAATTAAATCCATTGTTAACTTAAATAAGAAAACGTCAGCAATTTTTGGCAAATAAATTTGTACACTCTTATATTAAAAAGGTCAGGTAATTTCCATTTGTTGTTTAGCAATAAATCATGTCAATATACAACAGCTCTCCAGTTTAATTATGACATTTCTGTTAATAATGTTACTGTTATCCAAATAACATTGTCAATATCGTTTAAACTGCCATCTTCGTCAAACTACATACATATGTATGTATATAACACATCTACCATCTTTTATACATAACATAATACATATTGTGCAAACGTGTCATTATACAGCGATCGGTGAACTAATTTAACGGTATAAGATATTTATATAATCACTATATAATATAACATAAATTTTAAATAAATTCTATTAGTCATTTATTATAAATCACATCTAGTCCTATTATAATCTTACATGTACTAATTGGAAGTTAGGGAAGTAGACATTTTGTAACTGTTCGTGTTTATTTAACAAATACTGTATTAAATCAACAGTCATTTAAGTAGAGTGACTCAAAATAAAATATTTATATAATATTATGGAATATATATAAATTTCAAATAACAATATTTTTATGATAAGTCACGCCTAGAGTTCTAGTTTAATTCTGTACGTATATTAATTGATAGTTAGGGGAATAAAATAGGAGGAAGGGAATAGATTTTTTGGAACAATCCGTGATTATTTAACAAATAACAACAATATTAAAACAACAATAAATCAAGTAGAACAATGAAAAATATTTTCAGTGTTGTAGCATCTATTTTACAAAAAAATATGAGAAGAAAATCCCGGAGTTAATTCAAAGTTCTAACTAGTTATTGTTTTATCTACTATATTTGTACTGTTTTCGATAAAATTAGCATTTTACGAAAAAGCATAAGTACGGTTTGCTCAGATAAATCGTTCTTCATGAGTAGAATATATATTCAATGAAAAGGCTTTGTTTATTGGAATGTTAAAGAACTCGGTCAATTTAGAAATAATTATTTCATCCTCTTTGTAGAGAGGAATTTCAAATAGGGAAAAAACCTACTCATGACATTATGCTGGAGATAGATTAATTCATCTGAGCAGACTGTACGTACATTTGGCGTCTGGGTTGGAGACGCCAAGACATCGGATGCAGTTTCTGTGCACTGTGAACCCCGGTTGATTCTCGCCTATTGATTGTATCATAGTAACAGCGTACTGGATATTCTTTTTCTACTAAATTTCTCGAAAAATTCAGCCAAGAAACGAAAGTTACGAGGGAAACTAAAATATAAGTAAGTATAACTGTCGTGAAGTTAATAACTATCGTCGAAGACATTGGCGCGCAAGCCTTTGATGTGTTGCTATTCAAGATTTGTTTCTACAGTTTATAAAAGGATCCATTGCGAACATTTATCGTCTTAATACATCGAATTACAGTTTCACCGATTATTTTTAACGATAAATTCAAATTAAAATACGTACCACCGTCTTTTCGTAGCAGTTTTATATTAAATATATTAATCGAATTTTCAAACCGAAGTGTGTAAAAAGAGTTTTGTGTACCTCTGAATTTTTAGGTAAAAAATGACACCAGAAGGGTATACGCGCGTTTATGTCGGCGGATTAAACGAAAGCATTAAAAAGGAAGATCTCCAGACAGAATTCGAAAAGTACGGCAAGCTTAACAAAGTTTGGGTTGCATTTAACCCACCAGGTTTTGCATTTATCGAATTTTTAAATATGAACGAGGCAGAGCTTGCTTGCAGCAGTATGAATGGCACAGAGATTATGGGTGCTAAGTTGAGGGTGGAAATTTCACGGGGTAGAGGTCGTGGTGGAGGTAGGGGTGGTATGGGAGGATTCAGAGGAAGTCGAGGTGGTGCAGCTAGGGGCTATGGGTCTGCTGCCTCCATCGCATTCAATTACAGAGGAAATAATATGTATGCAGATTATGGAGGTTATTATGCAGGCAAGGGTGGTGGAAGTAGGAGTAGAGACTACTACGGCGAAGATTATATGACCAATCGTGCCAGTGGGTATGTTACGCGAGATGGATATACACAAGATGTCTATAATAGCGGAGATCCAAATGCTGATTATTATACCAACAAAGGCACTGGCACATCGAGGTATCGAAGTCGTTCCCCAGCTGGTCGTGGCAGGTATTAATAATACCCAGTCCTTGTAAAATGATCTTAAGTTATATCGTGTTTACATGAATTCAATGAAGTCAGTCTTGTTCAATGAATTGTCCAAAGACGTAACAGTGACAATTGATTTGTCTATACTAGTAACAAAAACAAACATTTGGTCATATTTAAACAAGTGTAAAAATTCCGGGGAATGAGTACTCAGTATCTAAATGATAAATATATATTGAAACTTAAATCTACAATGATCGTTAGCACAGAAAATGTGCATACACATAAAAAAAAGATAGTTGCATGATAATATACCAATTGGCACTGAATAAATCTCTTGCATGTGCAAATATATTGTGCAATCTGTAAATTACAGTTAATGAAAGTTATCGGCCAGACGAAGGTGAAAATTATGTGACATTCTATTTTGCACTTCCATGTTCACAGTCATCGTCATCTTCGTGAATGCACATAAAAGATCTACACCGCATTGCCAATCTGAACTGCGGGCCAATCAGCTGCCCACCCTGATGACTACATTTCTATCCAATCTACGCAGCGACCTGTATATAGACAAGAACTACCATTGCAGATCAAGTTGTGCAATACCATTTGTATAGTATACTTTAGTTCTACAGTTTGTAATCGTTTTCAGAAACATTACCCATTACTCACCAACAAAAGCGTTACTGCAAACTTTATATAACATGAAATTGAATCGCGAACGAAATTTGAATCAAGCTATAACGAATCGTAGTCTAAAGTATTTATATACGCAACTTCTATTTTATTTAAATCCGGGGTATTACATATATTTTATAGTTTTGAATAAGTTTTTTTTACGTATATATTATTTTTTTTGTGTACTTTTTTAAGGTTCTTATTATAAAGGAACTGGAGAAAATATAGCGAAAAGAAGTTTAACATACATCATGAGAAAATAAGATTCTTCATAACTAATATTTTTTTTTTTTTTTTATTAACATTTAATCGTCTATAACTTTTTATCGTCCATTATAGACACGTATATTATTTAATGAATAGTAATAATACTATTTAAAAAATGAAAAAATTACAAGGAAAATGCCAATTTTAGCCAAATGCACACTACTGCTCGTATATATTGAACTGTGCAACTTTGCCTTACGAATTTTTATATGCTGTGCAAAATTAAGATTTAAAAAGCTGCAAAATTGATTCGTTAAGTATAATTTAATCATAATTAAATTATGGCCTTGGAGTATATATGCAGAAATAGTATTGCATTTGGAAACTTTGGAGTATTTACTGCTATGGATACTTGAGTGAAAGGATAAAGAAATTGCGGTAATAATGTTTTGCCATTGCTGTAAATGATGTGGAATTGGATATCTATTAAATGATTTGCTCTCACTACTCTCCGCCACCCTGCCTGCCTGCTCTTGCCTACTTTTTTAGAATTTTCAATACTTACTGATTTCTTCTTATTCATATTGATAAATGAGAAAGAGATGACCATTCGCAATAACTACAAAGTATAAACAGTGGTTGCTAAATTATCGAAGGTTTATGTATGCTGGTAGATAGCATTTCATGGATATGGAAAAAAATTTAAGTGTAGATTTTTATACATTTTTATCCTCTATTAATAATTTTTGATTATGTGAAGAACACATTATAAACGTAAGTATTACGGTATAAATATGAAAAGAGAAGCTCTAAAAGTTTCTAATAAGAGATATTTTAATATTAACAGTATAACCAAATAATATTACGTTGAAATGAATTTAATCATCTTATCATATTTTTATATCAATTATACTGTTAATATTAATGATAATTTGTTATAAAAATTAATAAATGCAAATCGTTTATTTCTTATATACATAATTTTAAGCTTAGCATTATTTTATACTAGCTAATAAATTTGATCTGCGTTCGGTATTTTGAAATAGCGCTCTAATTAATTGTTTAACCTGGGGTGCTGTAAATTCTCGCGCGAGTGGTCCTTTACCGTTATCCCATCTTACTTCGATTTCTTTTAGTGATGCACCCAGAACTTGTATCAGTTCTAAAAATTTCTCCCACTTTCTAACATGTTGATGAATCTTTTGATGAACCTGAAAGCACACCATTGTTCTTAATATTATCGACAGAAAGATATATCATTCCAGTTTAATTTCACAGGAACTTTTCATTATGAAATTCCTAATGAAATAGTATTTTAGTAGATTAATTTTGATGTAACCTTTTTATATAAATTAATCCATAATAAAAGTTTTTAAAATATTAAGTTATATATCTTTTCGACGTAAACTTACCGGGAATATTTGTGGTGCACGCTTAACGATCATATTAAATAATGTTACCAATTCGGTAGCAACATCAGCGGGAATGTCTTCAACAGATATCACTCTGATTATTAAGTCTTCGACCATTGAATTCATAATGCATCCTAAAATATTATTAAATTATTAATCAACTAAATACTAAGAAATATAGAAGACAAAAATTATGCACTAACCTACAGCTCTACAGTAAATATTCACAGGTAACACATCTACCCAAACTGTTTTTAATAATTCCAGCTGTCTAATGCACTGTCTCATTGCGCGTTCAGTACTGGGATGTAATTCGGAAGTTTGACCCAAAGCGGATAAACCTTATTTTAAAATAAATCATTGAAATTACTCGTTACTTAAAAAAATGTATAGATACTATTGTACAGGTACTAACCAGATTCTTTGAGAATATCAAAAATAATATTTCGTTGGTACTTCATGTGCTCTAAAAAGCAGGATGATCCAACATCTCTCAATACTAATACTTGATCCGCGAAAGTTAAATTGAGATTATGCAAGGATTCTGGTAATTTGTCCCTATACTCGTGTCCCAATGTGAGCAGGTGATGCGCGAGATACATGCAATTGTTATGAAACATAGCTACATAAAAAGTATACAAATATAAATCATTAATATTATAAGAAAAAGGTTGTTTTCATTTATATATACTATACATTAAATTACTAGTTTCTTACCGACTTGCTGCGGTATTGTTTCTAAAAATTTTCGGTGGTGTTCAGGTACCAATCCTGCGTACATTTCAAAAACATTTCTACAAGTATAAAATAGCTGCATAGCGCAGGTATCCGAACTATTACAAGCTTCATCCAAGATATATCTCGCGAGATTTAATGTTTCTCTCGCGCTGGTGCTAAAATATAATTCCCAATATAAGCTTCTTTTAACTTGATTGAAAAGTTTGGGAATTATTTCAATACCTTATTTGACATTTAGGAAGCTGAAACGTATCGTCACTTAATTTTTTATACGCCTTTATCTCGTTATAATCGTATGTATCTTCTGGGAATTCAAGTGGCTTCTAAAACATCAATAAAAAACATATAATTTACGTCACACTGTATTCTATTATATTACGATATCTCAAAATAAACTTACCTGCGGCTCGTATGTAATGCAATCATGTAAATCTTTCTTCATAATGGTTCGCGCTTTCGCTAATAAATCCTGACAAATTTTTCTTATTAATAGCTTATCAATATTCTTCGTATATTCTGATAAAAAGAGTTGATCATTTGTAATAAAACCTAAAATATTAAATGTTGATTGTTATAATTATACCTGACAGTAAAAAAATAAAAAAGAACTTACAAATTTCCTACCAATTTTGACCAAGAAATACTGAAAATCATTGATGGCTTGAACAATGGGTGTGAAATTTTTCAAGTCGGCGCTCGATGTTGGCGTAATTCGCGAAATGCAATCATCCTTTAACGATGTTGATAATCGTTCGAGCAGATGAGGTTGTATTTCTTTCAGGAATGTTCGGTCATCGTGTATTGTAAATTGAAAATGTTGATAAAGAAACTTAAACAATAATTCCAAATTGTAGAGTACACTTTTGTAACCGGGTAATTTCTTTTTGTTTAATATTTCGACGGTGAACACTTTTTCGTCGATTACATATACAGAACAATCATCATTGATAATCGGACTAATCATGTGATTCATAAGCGTCACTGAGAATTTATGCAGATGACTCGAAAGATTATCGATACGGTGCAAACCCTGAATTAAATCCTGCATATCGTCCACCTCATTTTTTACGTTCAATGTTACAGTCTTTGCGTCTTTATCGTCGACGCCAGTCCAACATATTCGCTCGTGCAATAACGTTGACGTATCGGACAAAAATGAAGTATACAGATTTAAATATTCTTCTTCGATCGCCGTGTAAATATCAAGATCGCGTAAATCCGTTTGCGGATTATATAAAATGGTCTGCATGTGGCATAATGTTTCAGCCGCATCCACGTATCGTTTTTCTTCTTGGTAATTTTTTACAGATTTTATGCATTCATGTAGAGTTAAGAGTTGATTGGAAAGTTGTAACATTATGTTCGACTCCTTTAACGCTTGAGAGAGAGTTTTTAATTCTTTCGTAGAACCAGATAATTCTATCTTAACCTGGAATAAACGATGATAAAACTATTTATGCTTTACACAGAGCTTTTGAAGATTACATTTACTAATCGTACCTGAGTATCTATCTTCTTTTGCAATGCATTCATTTCTTCGAGTAATTTTTCTCCCTTCGATACCAAATGCTGATCTTTCGTGAGTTTCGACGTAAACTCGACATAATTATCATCCATAAAATCTTTGACATCGTATTTTAATTTCGTTATTTCTTCCTGTATTTCTGATATCTTTTCATGTAAATTAACTTTTTCCAATTTTCCTGCTCGGAGGAGCAAACGGCACGTTTGAAATTTTCGTAAATGGCATGTTCTTTATTTTAGTAATGTAAATAAAAAATAGACAACTATTCACATAGGATAATATATGAATCAATAATATTTTCGTATCTTTTATTTAGATGTTTTTATGATAAATTTTATACTTCAATGAAAAATATCAATTACATTCGAATATATTAATTTGTATACATACCCGCTGTGATCAGTACATCAGTTAAAAATGATGTCATTTTGATAGGATATTTTCGTATATTTATCACAATTAAAAACCAGCTCTAATCACCTCGCTATTAAGTTAGCCTTAAGTATGATCACCTCATGTTTGTACACTAATATCTATACAATAATAAATGGTAAAAAATGGAATAAGCTACACTGCACCAGTTTACACTCTATCACAGGTTAGCGCAGTGCAGCTGTTGGTAGTGGCATTACGTTTATCAGAGCGACATCTCTCTCCGTTAGGTAGCGCCATCATACGATCATCGTTCGCCATTTTACGTCTTTCGAAATCGTTCGTTCGAAAGAGTAGCAAATCTGCAAAAACTTTTCACTTGTAATCTAAAGAAAATGTTTATTACATACATGTGTTTTAAATTTCTTAATCTAATAAGTAATAATGTAATATGAAACATCGTGTAAACTGCGTTAGTTCACATAATACTCTGGAATGTTAAAATTTTTGAGCGCTTCGCGTTTCAAACGATCGATATTTTGTACATGAAGCTTTGAACGAAAGAACTTATGAAAGTAAAGAAAGTTAAGAAATTTAAGTAAAATATTTCGTAGCTAGCAGAATAAAACGTATGATGCAGATATTAACGATATTATCGATCGAAATGTATTTGCAAATTGGCGTGTGTTTATGTACCCAAGTTAGTAAAATAATACGTGGTTATATCGTACTCTGCTCTTTTTCTTAGATAAATTATATATGTTGACATAGCCAAACTTTATACTATTAAAATTCATACAGAATAATTCATACAACTTACATAATATATTATGTAGATATTAAGAATATTACCATTCAAACTAATATGTATATATTATATTATGTATATTTATGTATATTTATATATTTGAGTTAATAAAATAATATACGTATGTATTATATTTTCCTCGCGTTTCCTCTCAAACGAGTAACTTTATACAATTCGAAATTCATAGAAAATAAGGCAATATAATAGATACAACGAATCCAAGTGGATCTTAAAGTCACGAAACGCCATAGACAAAGACAGGTTCTCCCAAGAGTAACTCACCTGTTTCACAACCTGCGTGACGTATTATACCGCACCGTGTCACGTGACAAGCTTTACCTTCCAACATTCGTAGGTGGTAGTAGTAATAATACTATAGTGGTTTATGGTAAGTATGGTAGTGGGCAGTGGGCCTAGTGAACGACGCGAGGTAAGGCGCGATTACTGGAAAGACAGCAGGAATATAACGAGTCGAGAGCCAGTCAAACCGCGCCCAACGTGACGCCAGGTGATTATCTCGTAGCAACGAAACTCCTTTCCGCGACATACATGCGTTTCGTTATACATATACCTTATAGATCACAGAAAATCCTACGATACCATTGAACGATTGTTTTTTCGAGCGTAACGAAATTCGAACGTACATCGTGTAGCAGTCTATTAAGAAATACATGGTGTGAAGTGTGACTTAAAGTGATATACGAAGATTTAGTGGTGAAAAGATTTTCTCATCGTATTGGTCGGATGCGTGAGAATGAACGGCATCTTTCTGATCGTGGTTGGCGAAGAGTTTGATGAAGGGAGAGTAACGGCAGCGATGGAAACGAGTCGCCACAGTCGAGCTCCGATCTCTCGCGCGTGAAGGAGCACGCCGAGAGAGGAAAGGTTAACGCTCGAATTTAAAATACAGTGCACTTTTCTGAGTTTGCGTACTGGTTCCGGCATTGGAGTGCTCGATTTCGATCGTGATTTACAGATCTCAGCTGAGCACGTCCGTCGAAACTCCGTGATTTCGATGAACTTAATTAAAATATATTTCCATGAAATTAAATCAATTCTGTCAATGAATTTTAAAGATAATTTATAACATCGAAATATACAATGAGTAAGAAGATTCCAAATAACCGAAGAACGTGATCGATTGTAGTGACAATTGGAAATTTATCTTACATAATGTAATATACATAGTAATACCTTGTCGTGGCTCTTTACGAACGCCGAGAATGACATATTGATAGTAATCAACGGCGGCATCGGCGTAATGACTACGGTCAGTGAAAGTATAGTAGAATTTGATTACGCGTTACATGGATCGAATCATCGTGTGACGCATCCTAGTATCGTGATAAATAACGAACATCTATAAAACGGAATCTGTGCCAAACGTAGAAAATTCCTATATTCTTTGGGAATAGCGTATTATTCTATTCGATAAATATATATGTATATCGTAATCTCTTTTTAAAAACCGGGGCATGTTTATTTATCGAAATGTCGCAACAAGTGTCATCAAGGTGTAACGAAGTTTCTAAACGAAACACCGAAGAGTATAGAAGTTCAGGAACTGCTGTCGTTCATAAAATTAGCGATAGTGACTATTACAAAGTGAAATTATAAGTAAAGTATCGTTTAAAAAAAAAAATTCAAATTATAATTAAAAAGAAAGACTCCTGAAAGTGCATACGCGAAAGAAAATGCGTATTCTGTGTTTGCTACTGACATTTCTGACTGTTTACGGACAGTCGGACGAAGGCTACGATCAATCTTCTATTTATTATACCGAGCCAACTTTCATCAACGCGAGCAATAGCAATGCCAATGGTGGTTTGTCGGAGTTGCACGGTGGTCATATCGTCCGAGGCCAGAGATTATTGGAAAGATCGAAGAGCCCTTATCTGGTGCGCGAAGATTTGTTCGTGGAACGCGAGGGCGAGCTAGTGATAGAACCGGGGGTAGAGATCCGGTTTGGTCCCATGATCGGAATCACGGTTCGTGGTATCATAACTGCAAAGGTAATACTTAAAAAAACGGTACAATACTAAGTTTATCCCTGCTACGTTCATTCGGCCATTTTCGTCCCAGTTATATTTTTCTAGCATTAAAAGATATTTCCTCGCGTACTTTGGACGAAATATGAACAAATTTCCTCTTGGTACGCGTGATTATTCGTTTCGATCTTATTGAAATGCAAATCTTGTTGAGATACGAATAAAATATTTTAGAAAATGTAAGGGAGTATAATAAAAATACTTGGATAGTAGGATAAACATCGACGTTTGCCGATTAACAATCTTCATATAAAAGTTACCGACAGAACGGAATAAATTTCCGCGAGAAAAGGAAAGGAGGGAAGTGTTATAAGGTAACTTAAGCGAATAAATTGCAGAGATTACAAAAAAAAAAAAAAAAAAAAATGAATTAATTAGAAATAAGAACGCGAACCACCGTTCTAAACGTTCATGTAGATATGAATAAACTAACGTTGAATGAACGTGACTCATCTAGACATACGATTGTGCACGTGTTACTGGTGTTGTTACGAACATGCCAGAAGTGACGGATGGCAATAATTCAAATTCCCAGAAAATTTTACGACTATACTTCCAGTTAGATTTCGCCATAACAAGCAAGAAAGCCCGTCTTTACGATCCTCTGAGAACTTATTCTTGTAATTGGTACCCTGCTTTTCTCTCTCTCTCTCTCTCTCTCTCTCTCTCTCTCTCTCTCTCAATAATAATGTTTCTTCGTGATTGTAACATTCCCTGACTAAACCAAGATAAACGTAAAGTTACTCGGAATCGATACTATGGAATTGATAAGCGATAAGAAGCTACAGCTACGTTTTTCATACATCAGCCTACATACCGATGATTCAGATTCACAGAAGACGTATACCACGTAAACGCTAGTTATTCATTTTTACGTATCTCTTTTATTAAATAATCGTACGATATCTTTGTCTATCGATTTTTTTAAAAAACGAAACATAGAATTATATCTTTTACTTTCATAAATTAAAGCGATATAAACTTTGCTAAAAAGATTTTTGTCTTTTTCAGACTTTGATCTTCACCGCGAATTGCGTAACACTTGTAGACAAATTGTAAGAATTAATTTACTACTCTTAACGTTTAATGGAAAGTATCGTTAATCCATCGTGAAGTCTTCTATTCGTAAACTACTACAATTGCTATTATTATTATGGAATCAAAAGAGGAATCGACAAAGACGGTTATATAGAAACGAAAAATAGAGAAAATCTGCAGATATAACACACCCGACGTAACGGAAACGAAACAACGCGTAAAAATATAGAGATCCCTGAATGAAGAATTTATTACGTCTGATAGATTGGCAATCGGTAATACGAGACATGTCGATTTTTCTTTTAAGAGTTGCATTATACGCCTTCGTATAAGGAAATCTTATCCCCGAGGAATAACCGTTCCCGTGGTAATTCTATACGTATAAGCTTTAAATTTGTCTTTCCGGTACAATTAGAACCCGCTTGACTCTCGAATACCCCTTAAGATCGTTTCGCCTCTTGTTACGCGCTACTTAGCTCCGGTTCGTTCGAACGTTGCTTCTTTTGGCTCCTTTCCGGAAGCGCAACGGTTGTCGGTAGAAGGTTTCACGATTTACAAATAACGAGGAATAATTAACGGTGTAACTGTTCGTCGTTCCGGGGGACAAACGTGAAAGTAAAGTTAAAACTTGCAAAACCGAACGGATCGTAGAAGAGGAGCACGATATCGATTCACAGTCAGACATATCCAAACTTCTTCTCGATATTCTTTCGTTTATTTCAGATCTAAATTTATTTGAAATTTATTTAAATTTATTTCTTATCGTGTACTTTCAAATTATTGAATATAATATTATATCTAAGAACTTTGAAAGGAAAATTGACCGATGCGAAAGAAAATTAAGAATCTTGTAATTATTTTTTTTTTTTTTTTTAATATACTGGGCATAGTTTAACGTTAGTTCAAGCTAAGTTTAAAGAAACTACGACAGTTTCTCTTAGAATATTAAAAATCTGCTTGATTGCCACCAACTAGAGTGATATTGGAAGGCAAAAAATACGAAAACTGCGGCGAAGCTAGCTTTCGGTGAAAGAAAAAAGCACGGAAAAGGGAATCGAGACGAGGGGATAGAATGTCTCTGTCAAAGGACTCTGAATGACCGGAAATTCCAGAAACACGCGAGCTGAGCTGATTGTTAGTTTATTCGCATCACGTAGCGGCAACGCACAGATCGAGCTCGTTGTGACCACTCGTTGGGAATATGCGTACACAGGCTGTTGCACAGAATGGATATTATTAATATTCCGGTAGTCCGGGAACGAATACTTTCCCGTTGAAAGAGACTCGTTTCCAATCTGATTAGGTATCTTATCTTCTTTTTGAATTTTTTGTCTTTTTCGAGAGATAAGCATCTAGATAGGGCTTCGAGGATGGTTTCGGTAGACACTGAAATTAGTTCTATGAGATAAATATTTAATACCTATACGGATCTACTGCCAGACTGCGAATTTTTATGCGAATTCATACTTTCGAAAAAAAAAGAAAAAGAAAAAATACGATTAAAACAGACAGAAATTTGGGTTTACCTATTGAGCGTTATAAACTACGTTTTGGATATTTTGCGCCCATGATGGCTCGATGCAAGGACCACCAATGATTTGCATTAAAAGATATCTTAAAAAGTTCACGTTCAAACAATTTCTAGTAGAGAAGTCCCTGCTGTTTCAAATTTCTTTCCTAATGCGAAAAAGCCGAATTACAGTTTACGCTATTTGCGTTTTATATTGATACATAGAATTTGAAATTGTAGCTTTTTATATAGAGTATACAATTGTTTAGAAACTCGACGCCGGGTTTGATTCATTCCTACAAAAATATTACGTTGTCACTTGTTATTTTTATTGGATGTATCAGATATACTTTTACATATTATACGCATTCTATGGATTGTTGTATCTTTCAATTTCTCTCAACTGGCTGAAATCAAGATTTTATTCCATGTTTCTGTCTTATCTTTCCCAAGGATTCGTCTACTGTCCGCTTTTAGCTGATTTTCCGCATTAGTCCTTTATCTTTTTCCACGTTGTTCCAGGTGTATTTATTTAAGACAGCTAATTTGCTACTTCGTTCATAGACGTCTATCGCCTCTAAAATCTGTTACCTAAACACTCTGACGCGAAACACCGTTGGGATATATGGGGAACCTTCGTACATTAAACTAAATTCTATATTTAATAATAAAAAAATATCATTCCAAATTAAATTCTATATTTTTTCGTGCACGAAGGATTACACCGAAAGTGGAGAAAATTGTCGCCGTTTCTAATTATAGCGTAGACTCGCGTGACGAACATCCGATAGGCATTCAAAGGCTGGTAGGTGGAGTTGTTCACCGGCCATGTAGAAACGAGGCTCTCTAACCGGGGTTAAGAGAAAACGAGTGGAAGTAATCCATTTACATCGGATTTCTGATCGTGGCGGTTCCGCGAGGGCAGCCGGCAAAAGCTGTTGCGAGGAAGAGGTAGCTCTAATAGGTCGATCAAAGAACGAGACACGGAATGGCGAGCACACGATGTGAAAAAAGCACGGACGAGCGAATCAACTCTGTACGCTATGCCGCCTCCACCACGCGACGCGTCTTAGGTCACGGATCAAACAGCGGTTCTTGGCCTGAACTGTTAACCTACGACCTCGCTAATCCTCTTACGTTCCAACTCAGACGAGACCTTCCCTTCACCTTGTGCGCGTGCACCAACCATTCTCGACTACGTATCAACTCGTAACTTTGTGATTAATTGCTCAGAGAATGGACATTTATTTGTAGTCTACGATCCACGACTATAGCGAAGGCTACGAGGCTTCTCTCTATCTATCTCTGACAGAATCTTCACCCATTTGTCATCCCAATACTTGTTGGAACGGAGAATTTGAAAAGTTTCGCCAGTCGATCGTCTAACAAATAAAATTACCAAGAGAAGATTACCATTAAAATTACCGAGATTACCATTAACGTCGAATGTTAAATACCGCGTGGCATAGCGAACGTGGTGTATCAGCGAATTCTAAGAAATGCATTTATAGAAATTCGAACGAAGAGCGATAGCTACTAGGAGGAATCCTTATTACACGAATCGTAAGGGTAGTAGGGACTTAAAGGGGGTAAACGATGTTCCACCGTACTCGACGTCGAATATCGAACGTAGAATATTAATCAAACATCGTACAGCCAAAGTCGTAGCGAATTGCAAATTTAAAGTACTCGATATCGGGCCTTAAATACCGTACCGATACGTTGTACGTGTAAATATCAATTCGATCGATACTTATTCATAGTTCGTGTATGATTTGTGATTAAGGGTGAACCACAAGCTCCAATTTTATTAACCGGAGTAGAAGCGAATAATCAAGTTCATCCTATCGAAGCACCGCCTTCGATACGACTGGTCGATGGACCAACTCCGTACGAAGGTAGATTAGAACTTTTACATCGTGGCGACTGGAGAGCTGTGTGCACGAATTCGCGAAAGTAAGTAAACTCAGTTTGCGTAAACGTAATTCGCGTAGCATTTATATATCCTATGCCTTCTTAGCACGTTAATTAAATTGATACGTTAATGCGTAGCTGGACAAGGGCTGATCTGGAAACAGCATGCAGGCAGCTTGGTTTCCAAGGTGGAAGATGGTGGTCGTGGATGGATAGACAATGGCCAGCGAAGCCACGATTGCTTTACGAACAACCAGGTTGCAGAGGCACCGAGTCCTCTTTAACAAGCTGCGAGAGATGGTCCGAAAGGCAGCTCGGTGGCGGTGTTTGTGGTACAGTTTTAACCGAACCTGTAAACGTACACGTAGTTGTAGCGTCCGTGAAAGATCACCAACACCGTACGATTTTCAGATTATCATCCCGATCTTGGAATATCGTGTTTACCGCGCCACGATGGAGCCACGAAAGCGATTAAACATTGGAGAGGCATTCGTTTCGAAGAAGCGTTGTACGATCGACCACTGATCCAAGAAAATACGCTTTACGTGCGGAGATCGAAGTCGATTCTACGGAACGTTGTGATCGAGTAAGCGTTTCATAGTTTAGTCGTACTAATTAAGTAAAATGTAGATCGTTTTCATAGCTCGAAATTTGGAAAACAAATTCAGATGAATTTTGGCCTTTGAATTATAGCTAAT
Organism: Bombus huntii; assembly: GCF_024542735.1. Taxonomy (NCBI): domain Eukaryota; kingdom Metazoa; phylum Arthropoda; class Insecta; order Hymenoptera; family Apidae; genus Bombus; species Bombus huntii. The sequence goes on from NC_066244.1 coordinate 4,459,586, forward strand.
TATATGGCCTTAAAATTGGACGATGCTAGGAAACAGAGATTGGTGATCGTACCGCGAATTATGAAAATCTGTTGGATCGATCACGATTTCTCTAAAATTGAATATCGGAGACGAGCGTTATGTCTCGACGATCGAAGCTAATGAACGACATTTAGTAACGTTGTTTCTGTTTAAAAGGCATGCAGGAACAGGTCGGGAATATAATGTTACGGCAGCGATCGATGTCGAGGGTGTTCCACCGCAAATGGATTCGATTTCGGTTATTCATGCTGCCTTTACCGGCATTAATGTCACTACGCCGGATGGCCCTGTCATAATCAACAATAGTACCATTCAAAACAACAGAGGTAACGTTATTCCTAGTCTCGTCCGATAGAACTATTCGAATTCCACTTGGTCGTTAATTTTTATATTACTAATCAACGATTACATTCGTAGGATATGGAATTTACGTGAATAGTTCGTCGGGAATGGCACGCATCAATGATTGCAGTATATTAGATAACGGAGCCGATGGAATCAAATACGTTCATTTCGACGAACGACCCGATGACAAATTAGATCGTACAGAGGTGTTCGATTTGTGTACATTTCCAACTACGGCCAGTCAAACGTTTCCTGTTATTATATCCATGGAACAGAGCAAATATGCACCTAACATAAAACGTTGCCCACAAGTAAACGAATTTATAAATTATCGTACAAATAGTCATAGAAGATACGAAGAGAGTGTCATGTCTGGTGTAATGTTAATTTTAGCACATCTTCACAAGACCAGGACACGTGTTGACTATGCACTTTTTGCAAATGAAGACTGACAGAAATAACAGTGCTATGATAGAAGTATACGATGGTATAGGCGAAGCGGAAAAATTGCTAGCTAGAGTGAGAGTAAAAAATGACACGTTACCTCAGAGTGTGGCTACAACTCGACAGAATTTGTATGTAAAATTCGTCGCCGAACCACGTACGAATACTATCGTTTTCGTGCGACTGTCTTCTGGTTATAGTAAGCTCGCAAATCACTTAAATTTCATCTTAACTTTCTATATTTCTAATCTTTCCACCTCTAATCTCTGTATCTCCGATTCTATTCCAGAAAAGACCTACGATCTAAACGTGACTGGAAGTATCGTAGCCGGTAACAATGGAAGAGGAATCGCGGTAGAGAAACTACGATCAGCCTTGCACGTCCACGAAACCTCTGTATCCAGCAATAAATATCTAGCCGGCGTGCATGTGTTGGGCGGCGCTGCGGATGTGAATATTACGAGCAGTCGCATATCTTTTAATACGGGAGACGGCGTGAACATTACCCTTACCGGAGGAAATCGCAATGTGTCTCGGACAAGTATTTCCTCCAATCAGGGCTACGGTTTTGCAGCGTGGTTTAACGACAGTTCCACTACCGAATACGTCTATTTTAATCAGACTACCGTAGTCGAATATTCGCAGATATTTCGCAACAAAGATATTGGCATCCTAGTGAGTATATTCTAAGAAAAATGAATTAGCAGAAGTAGATTTTTATCGAAGCTCCTTTTATAATTCGAAGAATAGCAATTCCATTAATGTGGATGGCTGCATGAACCTACGAAAAAGACAAAGTCGATTAAAAAAAAAAATCACAGTTAACGTTCGTATTATTTATAGGTTGGTAATGCAACCGGCAATTCGTACGTGAACGTGACGGGTAATTGGTTCAATAGTAGTTCTGAGACTGCGGTGCAAATAGGATCTAGTTGGAGACACGACGAAGGATTATTGAAACTTCAAATTGGCCACAATTCTTTCGTACAGAATACAAAATTTGGGATCAAATTGAGTCCTGCTCTCAATTTAAAAGCAACGATAGAATACAATTATTTCAGAGAGCAGTCTAGTGGTTGTATACTAATCAAGAATCCTCTCTATGAGGAATTTAACATCTTGCCCGCGGACATCGTTGTCAGACACAACGAATTTTACAATAATCGTGGTGCCTTTGTAGTCAGCATCGGTCTTTCACCCTACAGCGATGTACAGAGATTATTGTTCACTAGAAATTTTTTGCGTGACAATCGTGTCCGAGAGCTGTTCGACAGTAGGAATACTGTGAGATCCAGATTAATTCCGCGTTCCAGAGTCGCGGCTGTAGTCGTTGTTTCATCGAGCAACGTCGAGGTTTTCCGTAATATTTTACATAATCCCGAATCACGATACGAAATTGGCTCTCATTTAGAAGATCAGAGTAAGATTATAAATTGTACTTATAATTGGCTTGGATTTGCCGAAGAGAATAAGATATTCGAAAGATTATTCCATAGGTTTGTACTGTTTAATTTTACATTTGTTTTATAAACTTTACGACGGTCCAATTTTATAAACTTTTTAACGTACTGTTTTCATTTTAGAAAAGACAGATACAATCTCGCCAAGATCGAATACTTGCCGTACTTGTTACATAGCAGCAATCCAGGGGCCAACACAATCATCTCAAATCCAACATTTGTTCCACGATTCGTTACACCCGGTACAAACTTGGTCGGTGGTGAAGTGGATGGTCGCGAATTTTTAAACTCTGGGGAATACATCGTTGAGAGGGATATCAACGTGCGACCAGGTGGAAAATTGATTCTGCACCCTGGGGTCACTTTGCGTTTCCCACCAGCTGTGGGAATGATGGTTGCTGGAACGTTAGACGCTCGTGGGATAAGGCCAAGCGATATCCTGTTCACTTTGAAAGAAGAACTTCTTATGGATTCGGACAACGAGACTCTTACGAGCCAAGCATTTAGTGGACTAAATGAAGCGGAGTCCGTGCCCGTGAGGCTTCTTGGAGGAAAGACGAATCTTGAAGGAAGATTGCAGGTAAAATTATTTACCATTGCTGACTAAACACTGAATCAAATGGAATTATAATCATTAGGAAATTGACGTAAAATTATAAAATCAAGAAAAAAGAAAAGAATTGTACAATTTTGAATTGCACTATGGAATTCTTACGTATGCTTAACAGGTAAAAGTAGGAGAAAAATGGGGAACAGTATGCAATTACGGTTGGACAATCCGAGACGCGGCTCTAGTATGTCACCAATTAGGTCTCACTTTAGATCCAGACAATTGGCTGCTGGAACGTTCACAAATTCCAAACGCTGGTATCAACGAAGACATTATTTTAAGTAACGTTAGATGTACCGTGGACGATAACGATATATCGAAGTGTAAAGCAGAAACAGAGCAGAATTTTGAGAATTCTTGCACTCACGAGAACGACGTGGGTGTTAGATGTTCAGAAGCTGCGTGGGCGGGTCTTCGACTGGGACCGTTAGCCCTGAGAAGCGATCTTCAATTTGTAACGATAGAAAAAGCAGGTCTGCTCGACTACACGACAAATTCCTTCAAGCCAGGTACGTCTTATAATAACCATTTAAACATTTTTTTTTAATTTTTCCAAAATACGATCATAAAGGATGGTTAAATTTGCACAGCTCTTCAAATTGATTTCGCAAGACATTCGTTGGACAGTGTTAGAATAATTGACAATCTGCAAGACGGTCTAGGAATTTTATATTCGGATATATACTCGGTGGATGCTGTAAACACTGTGAAGAACAGCGATTTCTCGCAAAACGGGGGCAGTGGGATCAGTTTCAAACAATTGGGAATGGAAATCGTCAATTCTCGGATTGAGAACAATAAAGTCGCGGGGATAAGGCACAATCCTGCCCTTTCTGCAGTTCAACAAAGAGAATTCGCTGGGTGGTTCCTACGTATGCCGGATTTAATTGATTCGTCGTATAATCCAGTAGTCATACCGTATAACATGAGAGACATTGAATTGTCTAACGAGGAAACTAAATATATGATAACTGTCAAAGTTACCGGTGATCCTATTCGACAACGTATTGCCATTAAAGTAAGCGTATCGAAAGAATTGACGTTCCTTTCTGTTTTTGCAAAGAAATAATTAAAAAATACTTCTCTGATTCTACAGTGCACTCCAGGATACGTTATCGGTATTCAACTTTTAAATCCCATCGAAAATCGTAGTACGGAACAGATCGTTCTACATGATTCGCAATATGTCGATCCTAGTCGGGAAAGTTGGAACTTGAAACGCGATTTGGCAATATTTCCTGCAACATCGACCTCTTACGCTGTGATTTTAGAATACGATAGCGGCACCAACGCACTTGGAGGGGCTGTTGTTGTTCTCACAGCTCTTCAAGCTCCGATACAGGTATGGGGATTAGAATATTCAAACGTTTACAGTATCGAGGATATATAAAGTATCATTTACAGGATGTACGAAACAAAATCGTAAGAGGCCCCATCCCAAAGTTGCTAGTAACCAAGTCCAAAATCAAGAACAATAAGAAAGGTATACTCGCGTCATTTTACAATCGGTATCTGGATGAAATTGGCGATCATTTTCTTCGAAAGGCAAACGAAACTATACAATTGGTCGCTTGTGAGATTTCTCACAACCAGGAGCAAGCTATTTACGTACATTCACCTTACTGGAACATTTACCAGACGAATATGTCTGAAATTGCGATTCACATTAACGACAGCTTGATCACAGACAATGGCAAAGGGATATACCAATTCAGTCGCGATGCAAGACATTCGAATAATCTTTTCCATTGGATAATGCAAGATAGTACGATCGAAAGAAACAGAAGGGGTGGCTTTGAAGTGATTTTGCCTGATGTGTGGCAGTATAACGAGAATTTCACGCACACTTTATATTTTGATAACAATACCTGGCGAAACAACGAGCAGTTTGGCTTTGTAGTCGACGGCCACTATGCCACCTTGAATATGTCCAATAATAGATTCGAGGGAAATCAATGTAAAACTGGTTTGATTTCCATTCAAGGAATGGAGAAAAAGATGCAGATTAACAACAATTATATCGAGAGCAATACTGGAGGCTATATGGTAGAATTCAAGGCAGACAGCCAATCAGAAATTTTGGGAAACGTCGATGCGCGTTTTTATAACAACGAAGTCAAACGAAATACCTATGATCCAGCTAGTATGGGACCACGTCGTACAGACGATAGTCCTAGTTACGTTGTTGGGTTTCATGGTATACAGAAAGTGCAAATAAACAGAAATTTATTTGGCGATAATTCTTTGGACTATGAATTATTGGCTGGCATTAGAACAGCTAAAATTAACAATGAAGTCGATGTGTCGGAGAATTGGTGGGGAACTGATAACGATACTAAAATCAGGTATTAATTTATCCATATAACAAACGTTAATCTATGATTAATTTAATCGTCTCATTATATCTCATGTAAATATTCGTTATTCACAGACAAAGTATTTTCGATTTTGATGACTGGAATGATCACGCAGTTGCCAACTACCGACCTTTCTTGACCAGCGATTCTTTTGATTCTTCGGTGTCTGCATCCTGGCAGATCGGAAAGGAAATAGATCTAGATAATCTAGGTGGACGCATAGTAGAAAATCTATCCATTCATTCCAGAGACAAGCCTTACGTTGTAAAATCTGATATCACGATCATGCCAGAAGCCACATTGCACGTTTATCCGGATGTTGTTATGGAATTTGCACCCAACGTTGGGATTCTTGTTCTTGGTACATTGAAAGCTGTAGGTGCACCTGGTCATGAGATAATAATGAAACCGATGGAACGCGAAGACGTTAGTGACTCTACGAACGCAAAGTTAAGAAAAAGTGGAAATATAATTTCCGTGTCGGATGAAACTATCCGTCTTTGTAAAGATGGACGATGTTCGTCCCTGTACAACGAAGGTAAAACTTTTTTAAACATATATACTGATACAATAAATATATATTCATTTTTTTTTATCCAAGCTGGGATATTCATTTTATTATATTCATACAGGATTCTTGGAATTCTTCAATAGAACAACCTTACAGTGGATACCCTTGTGCGACACTAGATTTACTGAAAGAAACGCACAAGTAGCCTGTCGACAGTTGGGCCACGACTCGCTTAATGTCTATGTATCCTATGATCGTAGATACGAACTTCATCCTGGTTCTTTAATACGCGTTTGGTCTTGGCCTGAACCATTGCAGGTAAATAAAAGTACACCGTTTAAAGCGATTTGATGATCGTTGTCTGTTTTGAGTGTTGTATTCGTTAATCTCGTACTTCTCTTTTCTTAACATACATACATACTGGATATTTTAATGTATAATATTTCAGTGTACCGGGAAAGAAGTGAAATTGGAAGATTGTCAAATTAGACTGAACGGCCAATTATACGGGCACCGGCACGAATGCCCATGGGACAGTCAGTTCGTCTTCATAAATTGTGGGAAACGTAATCTGGACGATTCGCATGACTATTGGGGCGGAATACGGATTGCCAACAGCGAATTCGAGCGTCACTTGTACGAGCATCGTATTCACGATGTCGTGACTCACGAAACAGTAAGACGCGTCGAGTCGGTGTTAAGATACATTAAGATCGTCGGTGCTGGTATTTTGCATTTTGAGAAATCAGCTGCCCTGCAAACGATTATGAAATCTCCGACGATAACGCACGTTAACATAACTCATAGCGCTTATCACGGCATTAACGTGATATCGCCGACCCATACAGTTCGTATCGGATAATGTTGCTCTTTTATTATTGACTAGGTCTTTTTATTATTTTATCGATACATTTGTCAATCTTGTAGGTCGAATTATTATTCAACGTTATCGACAACGTGCTTGGAAATGGCGTGAATTTACTGTCAATAACGGGCGAAGGACGCGAAGCGGATGAAAGTTCGTTTACTCCAATTAAAGATCTTAGTATTCCTTATCATTTGTTCAGCATGATCGATATTTGCGATACTACTAAAGAAATTACACTGGAGGAACGAGTTATAGTTTATTACAAATACGACAATCATCCTGTGAATTGCGTTAAGATCTTTCGCAGTGCTTACAGGGCGAAACCTTTTGGATTTAGGTATCCACTTTTCCCAATAGAATATCTATCCTTCTTTAATTGTATCAAATTTAATTTACATCGTTTTAGGCTTTTGCAATTTAATTTGTTTAATTCCACTGGAAAACCGGGCCGAACTGATAGCATTACTTTATACGATGGAGACATTTATAATATCACTGCCAAAAGGATAGGCCACTTGGAAGCTAATAGTCTCGATGAAAAGAAATTATTCAGAACTCAGGGGCCAAGCCTTAGTATAAGATTATTCGCCAATGGTGCAAGCAACGTACATGGATTTATTGCAGAAGTAGTCACTCTACCAATCTCTGCTATTGGATTCAGTAAGGAAAATTATTACGTAACTCGAATATGGTATATCGATGTCATACTCTTCTTTCTATATATATATATACATATTTTTTTTCACTGTTCAGATCGTGATGTGCAACATAACATTTCCTATTCTGTGATAACTAACTGCCGCGAAGGAGCGATTAAATACGCTAGTGCTGGCGAAGTGAATGCTATAATGACCCTTGAACGTAATCAATTCACGAATAATTGCGAGAAACTGTATGGTAATTTTTCAACCTGCAAGTCAGCTGTATGGTTGGATGTCCAAAATACTCAATCTTTGTACTTCAGAGTAAGCATTCCAATATTTGTTAAAGTATCTTTTGATTACTTAAAATGTGCGTGTCTTTTTAAACATATTATGTTCGATATCATAGAATAACGTTGTTCGACAAAACCAAGGCGGTCTTTCGATTCGAGCCGATTCCAGGGGCTCTGCCACTTCATTGGAAGGATGGATTCATAATAATCTTTTTGCAGAAAATTTCAACAAACCTGCTCTGTATGTAAGAAGGAACATCTCCAGTGACGCTAGCGAACAGAAAGGTTAATCGAATATTTTTCAGATACGTGGAAGGTCGACAAAGCAGTCCCTATCAAGAAGTTATTATATTCAGAAACTATTTTACAAAGAACAATGCTCTCTATGATAATAACATTGTCCTGAAACAAGTAGTCAGCAATATGACTCTGAATTATTTGCATGCCAATCTTGGTGCGCATCTCTTGGAAATCTCTGGATTCGAGGGAGTTCGTTTACCTATCTATCAAAGCACATCTCACAATGGTTTCTATAAGTACGCGGCTCTTCTTCAACATCCGATATTTCAAACAACAAAAAATTTCATTCGTAAATTCTATGAAAAATTATTTCAGAAATTACGCAGTGGACCGTGATGGCCGTAGCACGATAGTTGCAGGAACCCCTGGCCAACAATACGTGGATAACGTTTTCTTTAATCCAGACAACGATTACGAAATGCTTACGATGAATAGATCACAGTATGCGTAATACTAAATATCGTTTTATAACTAGATGCATAGAATGTTAATCATATAATTTTTAATTATACAGACAGTTAGAAATGTGGAGGTCCCATATAGATGCACGACACAATTGGTGGGGATATAACGAAACCCTAGCTGTTGCTGGTAGAATCAGAGACAGGGGAGATTCTCCGGAGCTGTTACAAGTTGACTATCAACCTTTCCATATGAGCAATCAGTCAGTCTTAAATGGCAAATGTCCACCAGCATGGGATTTAGTGGGCGATACATGCTACATATACATTGGTGCTCCCATGGATTTTTTTAGCGCTCGAGAATTCTGTAGAGTGAGTCATCGATCGCTGGAACTCTTAGCATGTCTAATTACCTGATTTATAGGCTCGTTTAATGAAATTTGTTCCAATGCCGTTAGTCTGTGAACGCGTCCATGCCGTTCATTATGGGCAATTATCTGGAAGTTTGGCAATTTCTGCGAAAACAACAAGTTGGATACGATTATTCCGATCGTGCCTGGGTACAACAATTAGATCGTGTGGATAAGTGCACCACTTTCATATATCAGACTATCGAAATTGACTACTGTGCTCAGCCAAGTCCTTTCATTTGTGAAATCGGTAAATTTTACTATACATATAATTCTAGGAAAAAGGATATATATATATATCTTTTTTTTTTTTTAATTCCAGATCCTAAAGTAAATATCGATCCGCTATCTTGGAGAAAAGACATAGTTGCAGTGGCTGTGTTAGGAGCAGCTGGCGTAGCCCTAGCGTTATTAACGGCTGCTATCGCACTCTGGATATCCAAGTCAAAAAGGAGGAACCTCGAAAGGCTAGAGAGACGGAATTCAATCAGACAATCTTTGCATTCTTTGCGATCAGTCGGCTCCACCTCTGGTTTCACTGAACTGGCATACAGACGCAAACCTATCGCGGTAAATATTCTTCTGTTTCAAGCAATTCTTCCACCTCTCTGTCGTAGCGCACAATTATCATTACGCAAATATTCATTTCAGACAAAACACTCTACAGATACTTTGAACTCGAAATCGCTAGATTATAGAAGAATGTTAAATGGTGGTAGTATAGATTCAATGGACAAATCTCAATTAAACTCATCCATGGAAGACAATCAAAGCTACGATGTGTACGAAGCGCATAATCCAAGATATTCCCCCAGCACTAGCGATTTCAAAGGAGCTGTTCAAAAGTACGGCGCTCCGCAAAGCGGGGACAATCCGGTCTTTGATTTGACATATCGCAACGAAGGTTTTAGAAATCATTCCACGTTCGCTTCAAGAACCACCAACGACTGGCCCGTTGAATCCATCACAGAAACCACCGCTGATGAAACTCCAGTCGTCGATGCTACCAATGAGAGTTCTTACCTTCATAATACCTCTACCCTTCCACTAAATTCGAGTCTTGCCTTGACCGACTCTATCAGCGAATTGAAACGCGATATCGACGGATCAGCGTCATACAGTACAATGGATTACGATTCAAAACGCAGTTACGATAACGCAACGTTCACACCGAGTCAGATATCGGAGCCTGTACCAGAGTATGCTCCAAACTTTAATCCTCCGATACCGCCTCATCCTTATCATTATCACGAAGAGAGGCCTCGAAGCGAAGCATTGTTAGAAACTAATTTGGATACAGGAGAAGAAAAGCCTTTACGTTCGAAAAGCGAAGCCTTGCTGGAGACTAATTTGGATGTGTTTTTGGCAAACGAGCCGACGGAATTGACGCAACTGTCAGCTGGGGCGCGAAGCAAAAGTCAGCCCTTGGAAACGGCAATGTAAATTGTTAATGGGAAGTGAAATTGCTTCGTTCGTTGAATTATGTAGGTATTGTAAATGTTAAAAAGGAATACTGCCAGGAATGTATCCGCTGGCAGAGTATAATTTTTATCACGTGAAACACGAAGAAAGGACTTCTAGGTGGAAATTGATTATTATTACTCAGCCCACCGAATTTAATACTTAAGCTATTTGAACTCAAGAAGAAAGACACGGCAGAACGCTGTCATTTTTTCGAAGAAAAATATTTTACGTCTGCTATCTTCTTGTAGCTGAGATCTCAGTATTCGGGTGGCTCTTAATTTAATAGATGTTAACGGATGAATAAGAAGGAGCTTGTTTTACATTTTATACAAGATGCACTTGCGCACAATCCCAAGTTGTACCTAATTACGTAGTACGTAATGCATAGTATATTCACTAATGTAATGACTAAAATGAAACGTTTTATTATACATCGTGTACAAAGAGCGAATGATACAACGATATGAGCGATAGTTCGCTATTGGGATAATTTAAAGAGTCATCTAAAGGCACGCGAAGCGCACATGTAAAATAGTTTCTATAATACTTCTCTTTGGAATTACACTAAGATTGGGAAACGCGACGCAAAAGTGAAAAATATGAAAACACGTCACAAATGCATGGTATTACACTGCCAAACACGTTGAAGAGACTATACTTTATTATATTAGCACGATGAGAGGAACTCACGTGCCGACGTTGTGATAGATAACTCGTCCGAGTATAAATTGCGTTTTAGTCTCGTTAATGTACTGATGGTTCTTATCGCATAAGCGAGTTATACATTAAGGAATACTACATCTATACATATATACGTTTTTAATCAACACGAGAATCATTTAATAGATATAGTTTTCCTTATAGTGTAGGTGATCTCACCAAACGCCTTCGTAAGAATTTTATCGAGCAACAGATTATCCGTCCGTACGCGTAAGATCATTATAGCCGTGCCTTATTTGGCGTATATATATAATATATAAATACAACAGACATCGCACAAAAGATGTCTTTCACTGAATCGACTTAGGACACTCCGTTATTCGTATTTTTTTATATCGTTAATTGTAAGAGAATCATAGAGATTTTACGTATAAGTTTTATCGGTGAATAGTAGCTCAACAAACAAAGGTGTACTATGTAACTTTATTCTTCCAAAGAAGAAAGATTAAGACATTATTTAAGGAAGCAAGAATAAGCGTCGATTTACGTGCAAAATATTTTTGACGCACTTTTTCAGGAAGTAATAGTACGTTCGTTTAAATTATAAAATATTTGTAATTTAATAATTTGTATATTGAAGATTGGTCACGACAGTACTAATAAACAAGATGCATTCGATTAAATGGTTTTATTATCACATTATAAGAAAAATCGAAACAAAAAGAATGGATTTTACTTTTTTTTTATATACGTTACAATTAAATAGATATCTTGGACTGTGTATACAATATATTACACGATATAATGAAAGGGTTGACGAATAAATTATGGAAGACTATTTTAAAACAATTATTGAATATATTAATATTAATATCGTTAATAACATTATTAAATATCGGGATCAGATTACTATTCGTCGTAGCCGTTTTTTCAGACTGCAGAAACGATCAATCGGTGACAGAAGTTCGCCTGTGTTTACAGTAGACGAAAGCTTCTCATATATATATATATATCTTTTTTTAATTTTTTTCCTTAAAAAGCTCTTTGTGCGGTCAAGAAGTGGGTCACATAAATATAAACGGCTTTACTTGCTCAGCGTCTTCTAGACGCGATTTTTTTTTTTTTTTTTTTTTTTCATTTAAATATGCTGAATCTTATTATAAGATAGGCATACAAACGTATGTATATACAATTTTCTATTATACTAACATGATAGGAGAGTCACGCCGAGATCGAATAGCTAAAAATTTCCGTCTACGGAATAATTCCATTAAATTTGCATGAATTATTTAAATATTTTGTTCTAGTCTGTTTCTCAGATCGGGTGAGCATAATTCGAGATAAAATTTTTTGTTTAAATCTAACACGAGAAATCATCTTAGAAATCAGGAGAACGCCGTTCGGTAGGAACTATCCATATATGACGTACGATCAGGAACTACAATAATTAATTAAGTAAAATAACCATCGATCTGTGTAGAAAATAAACTGAAGCAAAATCGTTAAATAATTCATTGCGAATTTGAAAAATATCGATGTACATTGTTCGAAATAATTAATTTAATACGAATAACAATGATAGTACTTTACCTGATATTTCTCAGTACGGGGAACTAGTGTTTTTGGTCCCTATAACGTATGTCACAGCAAGAAACAAAGAAGAAGGGAAAAATTATTGCACCAATATTGTGTGACATAGCACGTTACGGTAACGAGAAATAGAATCAACAATGCGGTTTGTTCATGGTGCTCGTTAAATCGGAGCACTGTTTTTTTTATCTCTTACAGTTTAACTTAATTCCTAAAACACTTATTCTTACGAGCCGGCGATATTAACTCGCAGCCCTAGTATTTTCGAATCACCTCGTCACTTTTCATTGCACTTTTCATCGCGACCAAACGAATCGCTAAACGAAATACAACACACCGCGTGTCACTAATAGCTCTGCTAATAGTTTTAGCGCGTACGTACGATCAGACAACTTCAGGTACCTTTGAATCGAGAGTTTCGATGGTGGCGATGTTAGTTAAAGGTCTCGATATTATTGATCGATCCATATATAACCTGTTCTCTCGTCTTCGATCTTGCGTTCTTTCAATTTTTATAACTCGCACGGATGCAAAAATATAAACTCAATTGAAAGAAAGATATTCATGTTATATATGTTGGTATTTCTTGTTTCTTTAAGTCAGAATGTACGGTGAAGTTTTTGGCAACTACAACTACACGTCGATTATCGATTATTATCGAAGCTCGTTTCAAACTTAGCTGTAGTGTAATATTTATGAAAAATATGTATATCTATATATTCGTATATAATGTATATATATTATGTTATTCGTAAGATATTTGACGACTTTTTATGATGCTTAACTTTTAGCGATAAAACGACCCTGGCTTTTCGAACGTCACTCTTTATATCTAAAATTGCACCTTTATACACGAGCGCGGTTTGCAGGAACAAGAACAGAGAGGAACATTTGCAAAACTGCAGAGACATGTTCTCAACTCAATTTTTATCCAAAGAATGTATAATTCATCCCTCTCTCGTGCGTAATTATATAAGCCAATGACATTTGCACTATCGATTCTAATAAGATTTGAAAAAACTCGTCAAGGCTTACTTCTTTTTGCGCAGAAAATTATTCGAAAGATCCGCTATACGTTGCAACTAATTCTAAACTAATACACTGCAACGAGGAAGGGGTGAAAAAATGTTGAAACGTATCGCTTTACTGGGGAAAAATAGCGTTTAAAAATTATATAAACTAATTACGTGATTGAGCGATCGATAAAAATCTCAGGTATCAGCATTCTCGACCTGGTTTACCAATGTTAAATAACTTGTGTATGTTAAATAACATATGTATTATATAGCAGTCACTGTAGAAGAACCGTAATTATACGTATGTACTTTACTACAAACAGATACGATCGATTACAAGCAGAAACCGATGATAAAAATTGGCTCGAGGTGGTGACGATATCTTAAAGGAAAAGGTTCGCGAAATGTTTGCAGCATTCGTGGCGCGATCCGATGACAAAGTATCGTTAGATCGTCGTTATCGCGCGAATCGTAGTCTCCTACAGCGATTCAGGCAAACCGATGAGCCGGAAGCTAACATGAACCGACACTTTGGAGTCGAATAACTTACTCGATAATAATAAAACTTGACAACTTTACGGCGAACCAACGACGATAACGTATCTCGTTCGGATAAATTCGCGATATAGGGTATATATTATATATAAATTTCATATTTAAAAACTTTATATTAAATTAAGTAAAACTCTAAAAATAAAAGCGCTATATCACGCCGGTGATTTTACTTCTCCTTTTTCGTCTTTTTTCGCTATATTAACCAGAGTAGAGATTATCGTAGTTAACACGTTCGATCGTAATATTATACTATAGCCGGATACTCGGAACCACAATGTGCCAATGCGAGCCAATCTTCGTACGAATTGAATGCTAACGCGTCATGCGTTCAATTCGTTGCTCAAATTCCGAATATCAGCCATACGGTTGCGGTCATTGATTCCCAGCGAGCCTACTTAAAATGATCGAAACGTGAATTATTCTGGAACGCCACGGTATATTAGTGACACGACCAGACGATGCTAGCTGATCGCGGTTCGTCGCTCCCGGGAACGTATGCATCTAGCGTCCTGATGCTTAATCACAGAGCGGCGAATGGAATAAAGCGAGAAAAAAGAAACAGACGTGAAGATGGGGTGACAGAACAGAAGCCCAGAGGGGGAACACGGGGGGATGAGGAGAATAGAAAATGTGCCGTGCGCGTCCTGTTCCAGAGGAACTGAAACAAACGACGAGAAAGAAACGACGTCACTGCGTTATGCTACGACGACTTGCATCTGTCTCTAGACTAGAAAGGAACGTGCCACCCTGCGACACGTTAGATTTACGGGGTGAAAGATGGGGGGAGCTTCTTTCGAAGATAAGAAAAAGATGCGAATCCAGTCACGTTGGATACCTTTCGAGACTTCGTATCGCGAATTTCCTCGAAGCTGTTTTAAGACAAGGATTCTTCTTATCGCACGTACAGGTGTACGACGATACGTTGCCTTCTTTTACAAGCAGCAAATAAACGTAACCGTTCAGTTACTATCGTGCGAGGCTAAAAGATTCACTCAATCCTGCTGAGAATCGCATGAATCTTGATCGGACAATCGTCATCACACCATGAATACTTCGATGAATGGATTGCATTCTGCTTGGGGAGGTGCTGGAACAGGTACACGCTTTTCCAAATCCATTCGAGGGAGGAAAGCGTCGATACGCGTCGGTTCTGCGGTTGGTGTGGTCGCAGCAGGCACAGTTGCTCCTGGTGCTAATTGCAGACATTCCGCCGGAGTTAACTGGAAATGCAATTTTCGCAATTGTCGTAATTATATAAAACGAACGATTAACAACGATATATCGAAGAAGCTTTCTCTCTTCAAAATTGCTGAGAATACTTACCAAAGCTGCCTGTTGAGGAATCGCCGCGATCCCACCGACATTCGCTGGATTATAATAATTGGTTGGACTGACAGGCGGTGAAGGATAGGGCCAATAGAAAATTGGAGGCGGATAAGGTGCTGCAAACTGCGGTGGTCCACGCGGTAGCATTGCAGCAGCAGGCGGAAATATCGCGACTGGTGGTGGTGGCAACATCGTGCCTCCTATATCGAAAACAAAAGGAAGACAATCAACGTTGGATCAAGCTTATCCGGCAAATAACGTTATGTCAACTGCACCACCGTTCAAAAGTTGGATAACGCGTAAACAGGAAATCACATTTTTGAACGGTGCTATGAATGAGATTTACATTAACGATCTGAAAATTCCTCTGCTTGCGTGAAAGAGAAACTTTGAGATCGTAGAAAACGTAACTACGTAAGAAAAAAGAAAGTTAAAAGAACCCTCTTATGTAATTGCTTTGTTTCGGACTACTTCGTTCGGTTAATTAACAATACGAGCCTGAAATATTACGGCCGCAAGCACGTACAATACTTTGATCGCGACAACTTGCTTCGTGGATTAATCAGCGAATAACTTTTCCGATAAAAATTTTAAAAAATAAGAAAATTCGATGTAACACCCATAGATTCTATGTATATACAAACGTAAGAAGAGTGCCCAACTATTAACCACACCGCGATCTGTGGTCGATGACATCGTGCAGAATATACTGATTATTTGTTTCGCTAATTTTATGATTCCAAGCTTGTAGTCTTTCATATCTGCTTTTCTATTCACGCGTCCCCGCAACCTGCACGATTTCACGATTAACTTGACGATTTTCTACGGTCCGTGCGAAACTTTTCCTATAAGAAACATTATTTCTCATTTGATTCTCTTCCGCAGAATTTTTACTTCGTGTATTCGCTCGGATCGTACAAAAGCACATCATCCAAAGGAATAATGATTTGGACTTGGCCTACCTGGAAGCACAGAAGTTAGTATTTGTAGATCCCGCTACCAAACAGCAATCGACACTGCACCATTGTAACACGATATATACGTATGTTTTATATATATGTAGCACCAACTTGCGATTTCGCCCCTCTGCCAAATCACCAAAATTCACTCTCCCTTTCTCATTCTCTCTATCTCTCTCTCTCTCTCCCTCTCTCCCTCTCCCTCTCTCTCTCTCTCTCTCTCTTTTCCTTCCTCTCTCCCTCTCTTCCCCAATATAGTAGAAGCCTTTTTGCGTGCGACCCTCCTTTCAGATAACAAAATATCGTTCCAATTCAATTTTATTTAACGTTTCTCAACTTTTCTCGTCTCTCGAGCTTTCTTTAATATTCGATCGATCGAATCTGTATTTTTTCTTTTTTTTTTCTCTTTTTTTTTTTTTAGATCTGTGTGGATTCGTATCGCATCGAGGCATTTGCAGAAAAAAGAAAGAGACAAGATCGGGGAATCGAGGAATACAGAAGGAATATATAAGGAACATAGAGCAAGGAAGTTGCTCGGTCTGAACGAAAGTCAAGGAAAATCGGAACGGATCACGTTAAAATTAGATAAAACAGAAGGAGAACGAACGAAATTTAAAAACTCAAAGAAAATATAAATACGCGTGTCTAACCAAGAGCGAGCAGGTCTTAAATTAGGCCACGATGTTAGATCTAATCACAGGCTTGCTCAACGCGATGTTAAAGGTCGACGTGGAAATACTTATCGCCCTTCGAAGGTCGTGACTCTCGCGTCCTTTGAAAATGGGGAACGGAAGATGGATCGACCCAGCGATCAGGGGAGATAAAACACGAAGAAAAAAGGCGAGAGGAAGTGGGAGCAACAGAGCAACAGAGGAAAAGAGGAAGAACCTGTACGTGAACCAATGGAAATAAAGAAAAAGTAAAAGGAGAGAGGGGGAGAGAGATAGAGAAAGAGAGAGGAAAAATTACGACACAGAAATCTCCAACTTGATCTGTAGACACCAAAGATACCTGCGAGCCCAGTGAAAAAAAATGTATAGAACGTAACAGGATAATGGTGGTCGTAATTTTCACAGATTACCACAAGAAGATTTCAAAATACCATTTTATACCACAAATAATTCCTTCGTATCGACCTCTACGATCTAGGCGATACCGCTAAATCCTTGCATTGTAGGAAGGAAATTTCTTAACTGTTATTTATTAATGATAAAACAAGAAAAATAGTAACGACCAGATTAAACACCAGTGTCTACGAAAATTACCACCACCAGGCGAGGTAATATAATCAGGGTAAGAGTCCACCAACCCGGCAAGCAAAAAGATATGTATGTCCACAAGGCACATTTATTAAACATGATCGATTTACCATCGATATAATCGTTGATATACAGAAAAAAAGTGTGTATACAAGGGTTAAAAAAAAAAGATTGGTATAAAATCCTGTCTGTTTGTGTTTTATGTGTATGTTTTCTAACGTATACGTGTGCCTGTTGCATTTCGTGTGTATTTCTTGTTGGTTTCTATATGTGTCTATGCGTGTCCTATATCCCAATATAAGATAAAACGCAATCGGGAAAAAAACGTTCTTTCGTAATTCGGGTGGGGCTTGAGAAAAAAAAAAAAAGAGAGAAGAAGCGTCGTACAGTGATGAACTCGTCCCGTTTTTTGTTACATCGCGAACAACACGCGTGAAGCTGGTACCGCGTCGTAATTATTAATTAACTTTCGCCAGGACAATCACGATTAGCCGTGAAAATTCGTAAGGTATGATTAGAGTGGTCTATTTCTCGGTGATAACTCCGGAGACTCTCGTCCTTTTCGCAAGTCTTTCGATTTCCAATCTTTCAGAATCCGGTCGGTCACCTTCTAGATCGAATTTAATTAAATTTCATCTCGTTCGAAATCGAACTTTGTACAGCAAGAACGTTGATTGATTAACTAGGATTCGTCGTAGAAGAAAAGGGAGAAAAAAGATTTAGAGTGGAACGAGAGTCTGATCCATGTTTCACCTGAATAGCCCGTAAGAAAGTCTAAATGAATAATTAACAATGAACGTGCCGCTTATTATACTGTTTTAGTCTCAGCCTCCGAATAATAGCGACGATAGTGACGTACTGACAATGATAATAACTATTCACGACGATTAGTCAAAAATGTAAACTTGCAAAGAGGTGGGAAGGACGACACACTGTCAGTCACCAAGTTAGCGGATCACAAAATGCCAGAGACAACACATTCAACGCATAATGAGAGAGAGAAAAAGATATTATTATGCCACGACCTTTGATGGTGACGAGCTTTGGAGTTAGTACTTGGAACGATAATAATAGTAAATTAATAATGATAATGATGATGATAATAATACTAATACTAATACTAATAATAATAATAATAATATTAATAATAATAATAATAATAATAATAATAATAATAATAATAATAATAATAGTAATAGTAATGACAATAATAATGATAATGATAGTAATAATAATGAGGATGATGGTGATGATAATAATGATAATGATGATGATAATAATAATAGTAATAGTAGTAGTAATAATAATAATAATATTAATAATATTAATAATAACAATAATCTAAAATAAAAAATGCTACGTTTTCTTTTCACGCTCGTTCTTTATCCCTTCTCCTTTCGTTCCCTCTCACGCTCTCCCACTAATCTTGCTCTCCCCTTTGGTATCCCGCGGATAACGTGTATAATACGGCTCGTGTGAGTGCCCAGCGAAAGCCAATGGCAGGTAATACACAGTCGGACGACATTATGCAGTAATAGAATCGAGCGGTTCTCTGACACGTAGGAAATGGATTGCTCTTGCGTCGATACGTACATAACGAATGACGATCGATTAAAATCAAGTCGTTAACCGGATCATCCTCTAACCGGAAACTTCTAGAACTACGGACTTAAACGTTAAGAAAAACTAATTAATTTCAGTTCTTTCGAATATAGACATGGTACAATTTAATTCAAACAGAAACGAGACAACGCGCTAAACGCGACAAGGAACATGGAAATTACGATATCGAAGTAACGAGCTGACACGGGTCCTCCGGTTAACAGGCTGATGAAAGGATGAAACTTATTTTTATTTGATATGGTTGGAAGTGGCGTTGTCGCTGTTGGACTCGACCCTTCGAAGATTCTGTCTCTGATTGGCATAACTTTGAATAGCAATCCTCCTAGCCGCTTCTGGCCTGTTAACGCATAACATTGTCCATTCGATGCACGCATGTGTCCTTCTTACGAGAAGGCGCATCTCTCGTACACCGATACAGCCGCAGTTATCGACAGTCGTAACTATTCGGTATGTATATCTAGTAGAGGAATCTCTGCGAGTGTCGAGCGTGTCGAGAAATTCTTACGTACGTCTGTACGAATTCAATTCCTATTAGTGGCCAATGGTAGTTTCGAATTTTGCCCGATTAACGAAACATCGTACCAATACCGTAAGGAAGCTTGGAAACTTCTCGACACACCCGACGGATACATTTCTTGATTATTCGCGTTTTAAAAACACACCAAGATGCGCCTCCACAGTAGCGACGCGAAATGGATTCTACGTAAATGTAAGAAGTCGAGGAAACGACTATGGATCTAAGGGACGTAAATCGTGAGGCTCTTTAGAATATGCGCAAATCTCTGGTCTTTTCGAAGATATTATCAATTAATACAGGTCGTAATTCTTGCTCCACAACAACGACTGCAATGCATTTACTATTTGAAATAATAAATACTCCGGAAAATTTTAACCCATGGAATTTATAAGCAATCTTCGCCTCTTTTTAGTACGAATTTGAATATCTCTGTATCGATCTATCATTAATCATTTTTACGATCAAATCGACCAATGAAATTTAGACACGGCCGACTCCCTTCTCCCCAAATCAAATATCATTCCCCTGATCTATACATTACCGCATCCGTATATCCTTAGATCCACAGAAACGACTGTGAGAATAAAATCAAATTGGTCCGTTTCGCGTCACTCCGTTCAAATCTCTAAGATGTCTATTAATGCTATATAAAAGCAGACTCAGGAAGCCCGACATAAATAATATCGGCAGACTATATCCCGATTCTCGAGTTACATCGGTAAGATTGGAATGTAAAATGTGCACGACCCGAGTACCAAAGTACATGTTCGTCTCTTTGCAGTTTCAGCCACTATATCGATACTTGACGATGTTTTTATTTTTACGGACAAACGATCTCTATTCGCTTACACACGTGCGAACCAGCTTGCAAAGTATTCATCGAATGTCGTACACACTTTGCACTGCAATTGTAACAACAAAACAAGACTAGGTGTATACCAAAGGTACTACTCAGTTCTATGTAATACGCTACCGTATCCTGTCAAACAGAGGGAGGCGTTGTGCGAGAATTATAGGATTACGTGTAAATATACGTACGAGGTGGGGAGCAGGGTGGTGGAGAACCGTTACAAGACGTATTATCAGATGGTCTATGTGCGTTATGATATGGAAAGGAATGCGACAATTATGGAAAGGGTCGGAGAGGGAGGCAAAGTTTTGGAAGGGGAAGAGAAAAAACCGACTAATATATAATGAACGTAATTACGCATTAGGGGGAAAAAAAACAGAAAAAAGTAACTCGACCCGTTACGTAAGTCTGTCGTCTCGTCGTAAACGATAGGTAACGAAGAAGGATATTACAGGTACTTGTATGCACGTCCCTCCACAAAACCACGACATGCAAACCAGTCATTTCTATGCCCGTGGACTTTATACTTTGGAGCAATAAGAACGATCATCGTGTGCGTCTCGTGCCGTTTCCATGGTTCGTAGAATCGTTAATTCACGCTCTACATTATCCGTATATGTATATATGAGTGCATGTAAAAAAATAAACAAAAAAAAAAGAGAGAGAAGGAGAAAACGTATAGAGAAACGTGGCAAGAAAAAATCTGTGTAATCACTGGACAGCACTTCACGTTGCTCCGCGGTAACACCGAGATCGAGCATACAGAAAAACCATAATAAAGAGTAGTAGCGAAGGACGAAAGGCTACGGCGAGCTTCGCGATCACGTGGACTATTCTGGAAAAAAAAGCTGTTTCGTAATGGCAGTAAAAATATCGATCGTCGTTTATTTCTACGGGATACGAGCTTTCCACGTACGCTCGATGTCAGGCCCCTCGACACGCCTTTTCCTTCGATCGTTCCACCAATTCTACGGTATCACAAAAATATTAGAAGAGCATCGAGAAGAGGGTTTACACCGCCGACACCAAGTTAAAAACATCACTAGCTACGACTCCTAGGTAATATATAATATAGCACGAAGATTTATATTTTCCTCTTCTTACTAATTTCTTTTATTTTATCTTATGTTTTTATTTATTTTTCTTTTCTTTTTTTCTTTTTTTTTTTTTAAGTGAGAAACGTTCGTCTATTTTAATCAGGATTAAATTATCATGCAGAATAATATTTGGACATTGGTTTAGCATTCCCTTTGGCCCCATTATCATTCTTATGACATAAGATGACGAGTCTTGTGCAACGTTTCGCTCGATCTATGTTTGGTTCTCAGATATAAATTTCGTATTTTATTTGGAAATCAGGCTATGAGAAGCAAACCGAAGGAAACGTTCAGCCTTCAAAGGAGAACGAATAGAATTTCTACGATCAAGAGGGAATACTTACGATGCCAATAACGCTACCGTTCTCTTCTAATATACGTTCTTTTCTTCTTCGTGCTTTATGTACCATTCACCAAACTCTCGTAATGTTTACACAACTAATCCAATCGACGAACGTATTTGCACCACCGCGAAACGTTCGCGTAAAAGCGCAACGTGACTGAGCATATTGCCTCGATTGGTTTTCCTGTTTCGAGCTCGAAGTGTCCTCTACGCGGCACAGAGAAAAGCAAGTTCTCTTAGGAATGTGGCGAGGGCTAGAAATGGATTTGTGAATCTCGTCGTGGGACTTTTCTTATCGGTCACGTCGAATCGACTGGCTCAGGAAGCTCGCGCGCATTGCAATTGCAATCGAAATAATATGGTTTTGATGTGAAACTGCAATGTAACTTCAGGCTCTTGCTTAGAAAGAAAATGAAAAGAATTTTTATCCTAGACATGGACGTGCGTAAAGTAGATGCCGCGTAAAGAAGAAGCTACTCTCCGTGAATTAGAGCTTAAAAACCGATAACATTGGATGGAATGTCCATTTACTTATATCCCTAATAAAAATATTTCTAGCAAAATATATAAATCATTCTTATATATATATTTATATATATGTATATGTCTGCGTTTATATTTCAATTTCTGTTAATATATATATATATATCTATATAAATCTATTATCTGTATATATTTACATGCGCGTATAAATTCCAAAATCTACGAAAGAAATGAAATTACGTCTTAAGGCGAACAGTTCATAATTCATGATTCACGTTTTAAGGCACTTTACTAAGCACATGTCATACACGACAAATTGAAAGAACAACTCCTATAAAGTACAAGAACACGTATAACAAAGAGAAAGAGAAAGATACGTAGTCACTTCCTGACGATATATTCTGGCCCATGTAACGCGACCATCGAAAAACTCATACGTTGTGTAAGGAAATGACATAAAGAAAAACACTCTAAGTACTGCTGCTCAATTAAGTATCAAAAAAAACCATCTCTGAAACGATCATATATATATATAGATATATACATGTGTATGTATATAATGACTAAATATATATATATATATATATTTAATATATATATATATTTTTAATTAATTATTTATATTAATAATATATATATATTTTTATATATATATATATATATATCTTTAGTTAAAGGAATATATATGTATATATCTTTAGTTCGAGGGCAAACGATCTCTAAAATAACTGACTCTAAAATAACACAATAATATGAAAAAAGGGTTTGCACAGAATATCATGCGGAATGTCGTCTGTAAATAGTTGCCTTGGACACAATAGCATCGTATCGTATATATTCGTAAAAGAATAAGTCGTCCATCGTAGTGATCGTACGACACTCTTTCACGCAGCAACGATGCAACTGGAATAAATTTGCCCGTCACTCGCGCGGCAAATAAATGTCTCAAAATCACAACCTCTCGTTGCAACGACTACGAGAAACGTACGAAGGAACGAATAATTATTGGTCCATATTGGCCGATCGATTCTTGTCCAAACTCAACCTACAATGTAGAAAAGTACATACAAGAGAGATGCATTAAGAAGAAGACACATCGTTCGTCCGCTGTGTTCGGAACGATTATCATCGATACTAGCGGCTTAACCTATCAAATCTGAGGATAAAATTGAGCAGGATAAGGCAAGCCCGGTGCCGCGGCTGGAGCTTGCGCGTGAAATGCGGTCGCTGGTGTGTGCCACGTGGCACGTTTCGCGACTGTGCTTGATGTATCGGGTGGGAAAGCGGTTTCCCAAGTTCTCTTCAGTCCCATTATAGCGGCCGGATTAATGGGCGCAGCCTGAACGATAGGTGTCAGGAGACCATGCGGTGCCGGTGCACGTAAAATAGGGATTCGAGAGGGTACGTTAAAAAGTAAGAAGGGCGCCGGCGCGGGTTGTTGAGCGTGAAGCGCCGCAGCAGCCGCGGCGGCGGCGGCTGCTGCGGGAGGTGCCATTGCATAGGCAGGAATCTGATGCTGCGGATTCGGTCCCGGTAGAGCGAGCGTCTTAGTCGTAGCTGACGAAGTTGGGGAAGCAGGAGTGGTGGAGGTAGGTGGTGGATTCGAGGCTAGAGCCATTAGCCAAAAGTCTTGATTTCGGATTGCCTGCGCTTGAGCCTGAGCTGCTTGAGCTTGCGCTTGAGCCTGAGCTGCTTGAGCTTGGGCTTGAGCCTGTACTAACGCGTGAATGTCCCAGAGGGGGGGTTGCGCCGTCGGTACCGGTACCGGTACCGGCGTCGGCGGAGGCGGATGTGTCAAAGTTGCAGGAGTTTGTGTGGTCAACGTACCGGGTGATAGCAGAGCCTTGGTTGACGCTGGAGTTACTGCACCTGTCAATACCAGATTCATGTCATCCCCACTGCACTGGAATACTTCGATGTATCGCTGTTTCTTGCCGTATATCATATACCGATGATGTCGCTGCGACGCGCATGCATATGCCGAACTTTCGCTGTCCATTTGAATAAACGCTTCGCCGGATGGCTGACCCTGAACGAACAAACAGAATGTACATCGGTTACTGATTTCCAAACAAACGAACGTAGTTACGACACAGAAGGAGGAACGCGTGTACGTACTTGAGCATTGTAAACCATATGAACACCCTGGTAGACAATATTCTTAGAATGTTCGCCCATGAACTCGAGGATGTGTTCGACAAGAGCTTCGTATGGAAGACCGCGTAATCTAACGCAATCTTTACGCGTGCCTGAGGTGATAATATGTTGTGGAAGTATGGGAGGAAGTTGTGGAATAGGCGGCGTTGGAAGTACGATCTGTTTCGGATCAATCGCTCTATTCAAAACCTGTAAGTCACCGAATAGATGTTCACGTGTGTTTACCTCTTTTCCTTATTTTTCTGCCCGCGTGATTTCTATTTACCTGTTGCACCTCGGCAATCGTACTTCGAAAAAGTTCTATATACCGGCTACCAATGCAATCTCTGTGTTTACTTAGAGCCTTCACTGCGTCTTCTTCCTTAGCAAAAAGAACAAACGCGTCTCCAGTTGCCCTACCATCCGGCTTCTTCACGAATAAAACTCCATCTTCTCCATCCAATACGTGACAGGGCTTTTGCCCTGACAAAAAGAAGTCCAACTGTGAAAAGTAACGCATAAGATGAGAACAGAAATAACGATAGACCATGCGATTAACTCTTTGTACGTACCACTTGTTTAGCGACACAATCGTAAGGCAAGCCTCTCATTCTAACGATAACTTGAGCTCCTCTAGATAAAAATGCATGAGCTTCCCCGCTAGTTCCTCCAGCGACGCCAACAAAATCCTCTCCAGATGCCTTGTATACTTCTATGTACCTTCCACCCATATGGTGTTTGTGTCTTTTTAACGCCATGTCTCTATGTTCTTTGTTAACAAATCGTACTAATGCTTCTCCGTTACGTCTTCCCATAGGACTTAAACACAGAGCTACACCACCCCTGTAAGACGATATTTTTATAATAAAAGCCAACGTACCGTTTACAGCTTTGTAGGAAATTATGAACGAAACGACAAGAGTTATAGTCAGAATATGCTTAGAACAGAATAAACATACAAATTATATAGATTATGATTGCAACTTTGAGAATCATTGGCATATATTTACATATTATATATTCATGACCTGAAATAGTATTTATCGTTGCGTATGAGAAAAATGAATAACAAAAGAATATATTAAACTGTTGCTTACGCTACTTTTTAGAAAGTAAACACTAGCATTTGAAAACTCACATAGTCATCCATATTCGCATTTACATATTGAATATAAATCTTTACCTTTGTTATATGGATCCAAGTGGCTTGTGTACAAATACCATGACAGTTATTACAATGTACTTTATCAAGATCTTCGACCTTAAGTCAATTATTCATATATTTCACTTACTTGGCAACATTTAGGCCACGAAAAAATTTTGCTATGTCCTGGTCCGATGATTGCCAAGGAAGACCTCTAGCTCTTACTACACAGCCATTGTCAACTTCTTCATCTTTTGAGCTACGGAAGGACATCGTAAGATCGGTAACATACATTTCACTGATGAGAAGAAAAAGGTACGTATCAAAGATAACTCACCATATACCAGGTTCTAAAACGATATTGACTGTTTCAGGATTTTGGAAGACGTGACCTGTAATAAAAGTAATATAATGAAAACCATGAAAATGCACATATACATTGAAGTGAATGATCGAAGGCATTTTGATAACACTCCAAACAACAAAAAAGGAATAAAACAATGATTAACCTTAGAAATCAATGACGCTTATGCATCGATTATAACCATGATTCGCATTGATCCAAAATACGATTATAACATTCGACATACGAGGATTTAAATTCGTTAAAATTTATCCAATATATTCGTTTGACTTAAAAGATAGATCATCGATAAATTTTAATATGCGTAAGAGAAGTTTTTATTGGGCATGTATGATTAAAACCGGAAAAATGAATTCTCCCGCGAAAAATGTAACTATCGTTCCGGTGTCACCAACTGCCTACCATCTGCGTTTTCTTTGTAATCCTACACCGACAAGTTTGTCTCCGATTTCTCAAGCTTGAGCAAAATGCTCATTTTCGATTTGCCTACTCGGTGCAACGTGTCAGCAGTCTTTCGAAGTCTTTTCATATCTCATGAATCGAAACTTTTCTTCCATCGTAATTCGTACCCCTCCATAAAATATTTCTTCAAACCGGAAGTACAATACAACGAAGAGAGAAAGAAAATTTTCTTCGCGATCCGATGTTTACGGATGACACAATACAGAATTCCACGAAAGGTACAACAAGCGTCAAACATTTGCAAAATAAATGCGTGCGATCGTGCCTTGAAACAACTAATAGGCAGCCGTTGCTTATTACACACGCACGCACTTGTCACAGTGGCACGTGACATGTACTTACAAGATTGAAAATTAAAGTCAGTTTGAGTTGAGCACCATTGTGATAAGGAGTATATTATGACCGTCACTGCTTATAGCATTACACAGCTTGACCCGCGCACTCGTAAACCGTGAACACACATAAGGGTCCAAATGTATGGATTTGAACGTATACGCTACTCTGTCGCCCGGTTCGTGCTATCTTTTTATTCTCTCTTTCTGTCCGTTTCACGTTTGCTCTTACTGGCATTTCTTCGTTTGCGTACAACGCAACCGAAGCTATGTAAGTAAAATTTGAAACGAAACGATTTCGAATAATATTATGCAGTGACCGCCATATCTACAGTATGAATATACAAAAAATGCAACTTTCATACAGCTTTCATTTCACTTATACAATGTGAACTGTTTATAAAAGTTATTAAATACGTTTGTTTTTCGATACGCTTTATAATTTCGTATTAAGCTATAAATATTCTGTAATACAGAAAAACGTACAGTTCATAAGGTAACTTCAGTTAGCAGTGAAAAAATATAGAATTTCAAAGTCGTATCGATTCATATATCATGGTTGCATGCCATTCAACATTTCGTTATGTTATGTACAATTACATTAATCGGTTGAAAATAGCCGAGCTTTTCTTAAGGTCGAGACACGCAAAATATTTTTTTGCATACGATATGACATATCATAGAAGGAACTCGCAACTTCTTCAAAAAAATATCACCTTGAATAATTTCGTGGCCTTGTTTATTATGGATAAAAAGGGAAAGATTTCTGATATAGCCACGTGCCACTGAAAAGTAACTTAAAAACAGAATTGCATTAATCTCCAAAATTGTAATTATCTACAATGCACATATATTATTTTTCTGTCAAGATTGATGAAAAATTCATATGATCGTAACTAGGCACCAAACTACATTTTCTATGCGTGTAAATAATACGATGTATAAGTATGTTCTTCACTTGTCTGTATAGTTCATGAAAGATATGACGTATCGTACGTGAACCTTAATCTTTGTTGAGAAATAATTAAAAGCTACTTTTTTTTCTTCGTCAGATTGGTTCGTTAATTAGAAGAAAAATAAAAGAAAAAAACTCATATTATCAGCGGTGAAAATAAATAAATTAGATATTTTGTTCTTATCTTTTTTCTTATTGCGAGTTGCATGTTGCACTTGAACTCGAAAAATTCACAAAGATTCCTTAGTCGACGACTTACCATCTTTTATCATCCTCTGTATTACACAGATCATATCTTGTATTTCATGCACATAGAACTCGTTCTCAGTATCTAACGGTAGGCCAAAATCTGATATTCGCCAGTCAAGGATAAATTTTCAGCTTTAACATAACAATAATTCATGTACCGATAACGCGAAACGTAGATTGCAATAATCGCCTTTACGTAAACGTCCGACATGTATCGAGATATCGAGTTGCTATGAAAATTGTAAATTAACTCGTGATACGATTGTTATTTCTAATCTACCTGATTGAAATGATATAGATTAGACAAAAATATCACGAAAATATCACATACCGATAAGTGTCATAGGTTTCTGGGAGAAACAGAAATTTTCAGATTCACGCGAGGAGGATGCGAGCAGCTGAAAATGACGAGAAATCGAACAAAGTTGTTACGCGCATAATTATTCACATATCTCAGTTGGTCGTCGCCGGGCTGTTACCAATATCTTCGCAAGCATGACCTTTAAACCGTGTTCTGCGCGTGATAAGACTGCCTTGATTACTCGGTGGCACTTTCTTAAGTTATTCGACTGATATTGGCAATACTTGATTTTGATTTCATCTGTCTTCATCTCATATTTGAAAACATCGAAAACAAACACAGGGTGTCTAACTAATCGTAATAATTTAATAAAATCCTCTGCGATACGAGGAGAAATTATTTAATTCTTGTTTATAAAGTTCGAAGATTTTCACGAGGATGGAAGACCGTGTAAATAAAGGGTTAGAATAACCAGCGCCACGGTATTTCCGAGTCATATAATTTCATACTTATTTCTAATTGAAATGTTTTAAGAAATCGCCGATTGATACGGATAATGCAAATCAAAATTGTCGATCGATAGCGACGCGACACTGGGATCGATCGATATTTGTCTATATCGTATCCCCGTCAGCCACAGGTGGTTTTGTTTTATTAACGACAGACTCGCCATACATACGATAATACCGTAGTCTCGACTCGCGCTTAGTATTCAGAATTTATTAGATTCACGACAGGTAGCCATCTGCATTACGAGGATTATTTCCCTTTTTTCGATTAAATCTCACTTATGGATATATACGATTTCTACAGCTTTCACACGAACGAAAAAGAACATGAAATAAAGAAGCGATTAAACCGATATGTATCGATATACATATAACCATATGTAAAGGCAGACTTTTTACTTTAATCTCAAAGAAACAAAGAAAGATAAATGTGTTATATATACTACATACGAGTATATGCATAATAAATGTCTGCTATTACTAATATCCACATGTGTTAAAAAAGAAGGGACATAAATTATTATGTAATAATATTACAATTAACAAGTCCTTTTTCAAAATAAATCTCTCATCGAATAAAAACGTGCAACGAAATGAAATCGTACAGATCCACGAATAGATCTTTCAACGCGTATACATGCTAAGAATAAGGAAAACATACCTCGGGCTTAGATTGCAATTTGTATTTCGGAAAATTATGAGATCAGAAATGCTCTTGTTTGTCTGATACACGAAGACCGAGACAGTAAATAATTACACACTTTCGCACATTATTCAAAAGTCTGCTTCGTGATGATTAAACACATTCGAGGAAGTGACTTATATTTTGTTATATTCGAATATATGCTGGACTGGTAGGAGCGCGATTAGCACGATATGTACACCCTCCACTCGCTTATAGACTGACTTTACGCCAAGCAACGCAGCGGCTAGTTCGTCGTCAGGTTCGTCGAATATGTTGGATTCGAGTTCTGTCGCGCCGCCTAACGGCCGCACGCCTTGGAATTCTCGTTTCGACCATAGTCGTCGCCTTAAGGCAGTCGTACTGTATCGAAAACTAAACTTTCCAACTTTGAACAACGAATGCTTCGCATGGGACGACCAACCGTGTATTAAAAATTCGCTACGCAATTCTACCGACGTATTCGTGGCATGTAACTCTTAATACGCTTCTTTATTATTTTCCTGCTTTTTTTATTTTTATTTTTTTCTCTTTTTAAGCGTAGAAAGTTTCACACGCCTAAAATTCATCGAAATATTTTCGTGCCGTGACTCCTCAAGAGGAAGTAATTTGATCCTATGACCGTACATCTGTCGCGGGGTACGCTGCACCAAGATAAATGATTATGCGGACGAATGTAGAAGACGACGTAAAAATCGGATAACTTTGTTTTTAATAAAACTTGGGAAAGGATACATTCCATCATCTCTTGTATTCCAAATGTCGAGAGCTCTCCATGGGTAGAGTAGCAAGCAACGAATTCCTTCCGGAGATCGTGAAAGAGGGTATAATGTTCTGGCAGGTTGATGTCTTTGTTGCAGGCCTCTGGATGTAAGCATTGTCTCATCGGCGCCTGGCCGTCTACGACGAAACGTGGTGCGGAACCGGACGTCACGCACGACATGGCGGACCACCATGCTTCAAACTTTTATTAAAAATGAATATTTTCTTTTTAATATCTCGTACGAATTTGAATTGTACTTGTATATTCTTCCATATTCTCTTTATCGTTTATCAGGCTATAGATACAAATGGATCTGCGCATATCGCGTTCATATATGTATATATTTCAACGATCTGGAAACATTTTCAAACTTTCTCGATAAAAGATATACATAATCACCTTCTCGATAGCTTGCTCCAGAGGAATTCCGTGCTCTCGAAGATTTCTTTCGGATAACGCCGGAGCGTGTGCTAACGCTACTTCGCTGATGACTCCACTACTTCCGGCAATCGCCGGATTGTCGCTACCGGTTCCAGGAGTACAACTTTCGTCCATTACCATCGGTCGTACAATATACTGTTGCCTTCCCATTACCTGTAAAAAATTCACAAATAATGTATTCACAAATAATTAAACGCGTAGCATTTCCACTGAAACGTTTCTCGTGACAAATTTTGGTCAAATAAAAAAGATGTAAATAATGATTCACTAAAATATTTCACGCAAGATTCGGCGATACGTTAATGTTTCAATAACATGTCTAAATGAAAAACGTTTAGTGTATATGTTGTGTCGTTCAATCGAAAATAGGTAGAATGTATTATACCGATATACCGAGGCCAATAATCTCAATGCGTTAACAGTATATATGACACACGCGCCAGTGACTATACAACGCGCCAAGCACGAACTACGATCTACACGGTTGCATATACACAGGGGTATACCGATAAAACGAGCAACAAAGATTTATTGTCAGCGTTTACCTGATATTTCCATTTTTACAAGCAATGAATATTTTGTTAATTCGCGAGTTGCGACGTGGCCATGAGAAATCGTAGTACCAATAACAAACTGCATCGCTCTTTTCGCCCTTGTTTATATAAGCATGGACCTGAACCCTAAATCACCTTCATATCGAGACACAACGATTATATCGGACTCGAATGTTCGCCAAATAGTCATGTAGAAAATATTATCCCGATGCTGTACGAAAAACTTTCTCTAAGGAATAGCTTAATGGTCGTAGATATCTTTATTATACGTTCGATAAGTTAATTGTATATTATCTATATCGTTATTTTATCGGTATGTAATGTGT
This sequence comes from Bombus huntii, assembly GCF_024542735.1. Lineage (NCBI taxonomy): Eukaryota > Metazoa > Arthropoda > Insecta > Hymenoptera > Apidae > Bombus > Bombus huntii. The sequence goes on from NC_066244.1 coordinate 4,491,207, forward strand.
AATTGGATAGTTTTGGGTGCAGTTGATCGATCATTCGGATGCTTGGATTTATTTCTAACGACGGAGTAGAAAGATTGATAACGATTTTTAAATAAAACATTACTATTCGCTTTCGACCGCTTATATAAAAGCCTCGCTATGTCTCGTAACGTAGCATAGGATTATCTAAATGAGTTTAAAAATGGCATACTACGCGTCTTGGTAATTGTACAATAAATCGTTAATTATGACTAGGAATTTAGAGTAATTACTCGTATCACGCGAAGGACGGTAAAGACTTGGAAATAAGCATTGGAAAAAAGAAAAAGGAATAATAATAACGTATCGTAAACAACCGATTTCAGCATTCTATTCGGCAAATCGTTACGCCTTCAAACTTTTACCGCGTTTCGAATACGAATAGAAAGTAACGACCAGTTGGAAATGAAAACATTTTCATCGAAACGGACTGAACAATGCGAACGCCGAATCGGATTTCTCAATTCTAAAAAAAAAAAAAAAAAAAAAAAAAACACGAAAAACTTCATCGTGTCTAGTTTCGAGAGACGATCGTTAATTAGCTATACAAGACGCGCCGGGGAGCGTTAAACGAAAACATTGCGTAAAGAAAGGATTACGTAAATCGTCGCTCTTTAATAAATAAGAACACACGAAAATCTCAACAACGAAACACCGAAGAACGCTATGGAAAACATTTTCGTTAAAAGTTTTCGATTACGAATTTTCAGTTATACTTGTAATTTCATCACGGATCGAGACATCGTTGACTCTCAAAGTTCCTCGCCGCTTTATGCTCGAACATTGCTATCGTTGAGAAATACATCTTTTTATTAGATTTTCAACTACAGTGTGCTTTCGTGCGGAGACGTTGAACGTAAAATATATCGCAAAACGCGCAACCTCGGGGTGCGTTTATCGAAGTCCATAGCTAAATGCATGTTCGAAGACGTCACACACAGCAAGAAACTTAATAGGCAGGTTGTTCGAGGCAGGGTTAACGGATCAAGGTAGTTTGATGTCGAGCGAGCCATCGTCCCGGATTATCTCCGTCGATAAAGCTTCGTCGCGTAACTCGCAACGTAAACTATACGTAAGCAAACCAGTATCATACATATTTACATAAATGTTAATTATTAGCTATTAATTATATAGTCTTACGTAGTCACTGGTACGAAGATTAAAAATGTCACACTCGAGGCGATCGCAAATTTTCCTATAAAACTCGAAGATTCTCTCCCATGTTAATAAGTCGATGTTTGTTAAACGTGCAAAATAGCCAACGTGAAAGGTTTAGCGTATTTTTAGAAGATAGAAGGACGTTCGCGTTGCGTTTTGTGTATCTTTGGTTGAAACTCCTAATCCTAGAAAAACGTTTCACAGCAAATTCAGAGTAAAATCGTCGTAGTTACCTGTCCCGGATAAATCTTTTGAAAGTCTTTTGAAAATCAAAACGGGACCTCTTCAGGCATTTTGTTCGACGACCTACTCGTAAATTATTTCTAAATTGAATTCTTTTCTTCCACGCTTGTGCGATAGGTTCTTATTTTCAGGAATTCATTATCTCAATAATGTAACGACGCCGTAGCAGAAATTTTGTATACGTAATACAGACTAAATCTACATGTACGAACAGCGTAAATATTCATATTTTATAAATACGGCATATGTAGAAACGTTGTTCCCCCTATTTGGCACGTATCGTGTATGCGATATAAATGCAGAGATCTGTGTACCACTGATCTTATACGGACTCTGATAATGAGATTCAAGTTTTCGAACGGAGATTAAGAAAGGAACGATGATATTTTAAGATTAGAAATTGTCCTCGAAGGACGGACGAAGAGACTGTTCCGTTCGAGTGTTTCAAGGTAAGCTATCACCTTGGCAAGATGTGGGCTGAGAAGGTGGATTTTTCGAGACCTGTTCTCGACCCAAACGTTCTTGACCCAATACGCCGATGAAGAATTTTATTGCAGAGATTTTTGTTTTAAAGGATTTCACGCTTTTAAACGTCCGTCTTCGGTCCTGATCGAATTTCGCAGCGCCCTACGAGTCGAGGTAGATATTTAAGAGAACAACGAATTCGGCAGCGATGTAACGCGATTCGCGATGCTTTTCTATTAGAACTTTGTTCGCACTACGATTTCTTCTAAACGTAGATATACGCGTATACGTGGATAGTCGCGGATAGGGAAAAGAAAATAAGAAAATTTTAGATTAAAAAAGAACAAAAGTGACAATATGTATACACGGTGGCTGGTATTTAAGGTGTGACAAGTCGGAACGTCTGTCGCGCGCGAAGCAACAAGGGCATAAACGTGAAGCGTAAAATGCGATTCGAGGCGAACTCATAAATTGCAAATAGAACGAGCGCAGTCGAGGAACGATATTTACCGGGGTAGGAACGGGGCAGGCGGTCAAAAGTCGCGATTTGCGTTGCTTACAGAGGAACTGACTTGCCCTCGTCGAGGACGACGAAAACAGTACGAGAGCAACAAATTCCTTCGTAAGAAAAGAAATTCTCGTACGTCGTACACGTACGATGGAACGCGATGGAATCGACCTTAAATAATCGTACTGTACTGATTCGATTAAAAAATGTTAATGGGACATCGTTAGAAGGAAATTAGGGTCGATCGTATTTGTTAATGTCGCTTAACGTCGGAACTACCAGAGCGGTATAAAAATACCTAATCAGTTTGTAATTTTCCGTAGAAATTTGATGGATTTTTAACGATGTATTTTTAAGAATTTGAACCATGTTCTACCGTGTTAATGTATTCTTTTTTTTTTTTTTTTTTCGTTTCTTTCGTCGCATATCTTTCATTCCTTCGATACGGGTTTTACGTTTTAATTCACGCTAGTCTTAGCGTCGATATCTCGAAAAACAGCTTCAACTACTATATTCGACTATATCGTAAAGGCGAAGGTAAATATAAGATGACCCATTAAGATACAAATATTCGAGAAGAAAAGTTGTCTCTCCGTCTGTAAAACAATTCTCTTGGAAAGTTACGTTTATCGTTACTACGAGCCGCTGGAAAGTTAATCGGTTGAGCGGCTTTGTGCACGTTTCAGACGCGCAGGATAATCGAGATCGTTATTTCAATCCCATCGTGGAGTGGGGACAGCGGGGCAGGGGATTTCAACGTCCGCTAAGCTCTCCTCGAATCTTTTTTCCCACAGAATATATTACGTCTTAGCGGTATTTGTGAGACTGCGACGCTACCACGTCGACACAAAGAGGGAGAAACTATGGAGGGAAGAGAAAAAGGTGGTTTCGGAATGGTGGACCGGAATGGGGCGGTCGGATGCGAATAATAGGCTGCGCGCGTAATATCTAAAGTCCAGGAAACCGAAGAAAATAGAGGAAGAACGGAATAATGGAATAGCTGTTCCGAACGTATGCACGGCCGAGTAAATATCGAGCGTTTGCAAAACCGGCGAACGTAATGAAAATTCATGCGTCGACTTCGTACGACGTACAACGACTTACCATTGTATTTACACATTTCGAACATTCCGCCGAACATTCGTCATAGAAAACCTTTGCAAATATTTCGTGCCAACTACGCGGAACTTTTTCGAAAGTCTATCGGCGATGTAGCGAGACACGATTATCGTCGCTTCAGTTTGATACTTTGACGCGAGATACAGTTTACTGTAAACTTCTTGCAAGATCCGTACGCGGAATAAATTAGCGTTAAAGCTGATTCTATAAAGTACGTATATCGGGACTCGATATAATGGATAATTGTTTGTTCAAATATTTTCCTGACTTCCGTGAATAGGCACGTTATCTCCAAGTTTCTATGTAGCTACATAGGAAGATTCGCGTCAAGATTTACCAACGTAGCCACGGACGTAGTCGATATTCGTCATAGCGCCAACCAAAGTTCAAAGTGTTTTACATAACGTCGAATTTTCATTATATCTATAAAGGTAGGGTCGACGAAACGTCACGCGCGATGAATTAATACCGGAGCATAGGCATTTCGGGAGGAACCATAGGGAATAACGCAGAAGGAAACAAACGGCAAAGGGTCAAGCCTATAAATTAATGCCGGTCGTTACAGTTCGACTCGAATGATCGACTTCGAGCACCGGAAACGAATCACGACAGCCGAGTTACGCAAGCGTTCTTCCAACGAATTACGATGCGATCAAATTAGAATCGGATAGAACAATAGTGGAAACGAAAGCTTTTCCAAGAGATCTTGAATCTTCCAACGCCAGGTACAAGAACCAGGTTCGCCAATTTTCAACTTTTAGTTTCCAGTTCAACTACGAGGAATATAAATATATGATGCTTAAAAAGGAAACGAAAAAGCGAGAACGTTGACTCTTATTGGGATATTAATTACCGTGATGCGTTCGTCGTAGCGTTCGTATCGGATAGAATTCTAATCTAAAAAATACAAACGGCTGGAAAGAATTTCATCGGGTTCGCTAAATATTTCTTTCGTTCATTTAGCATCGCGAGTACGTAATTTCGTACTTTCTATCTATCTATTTCGTACTTTGAAGTTAACTTTTAAAGCGGCAACGCGTCGTTCGATTGCCTCCGATTACAGACATTACGCGCGTTAAAGACGCAGCCCCGGCCCCGCGTCGTGTTTTCGTTCGCTCGAGTAAAACCACACGATGCCTATTCTTTTCGCGATTCGAGACTACGGAGCGCAATCTTGATTTCCAGGCCTAAGTCAACGTCCTCTCTTTTCACACGGCAGCGGCGAAGCGACGTTTCGCGAATCTTTGGCGAAATAAGCGGCCGCGTACAGAGAGGTTACCGCATTCTTAATGCGCGAGCGGAAAGCGAGAGGCACAACCTGCGTTTTGTAACGCGACGATAAAAAAAACTCGAGACAGAGGGGCGTATGTAATATTTATCGAGGCGTTCAACCGACTTCTGAATATCCGAGAGACCGTATATCTAACACGTTGCGAACTTTGTTGCTTCCATCGAAGCAAGAAGGCGAGTTTCCACGATTCTCCGTTTCGGAGCCAACCGAGTGACTGGAAACTTTCGTTCGACGGGCTTTCCCTATCCTACACGAATCTTTCGATACACTTTCTCCGAAAACCAGTCGATTTACGCAACGAAGATGCTACGTTAATACGAATTAGTCCGAGATCAACGAGCTTGCCGCGGCTCGAATTTTGTTTTACCAACTTATAGCGCCGTACGATAAGATACAAATAGATAAGCTTTATTTTTATTGATAAAAATTTGTCAATAGTACGTTACGTACAAAATATCGACTTAAACGATAAAATTATCGTAATGCTTTGCGATGTCAAAGATAGGCGTTCCATGGAAATAATTTATTGACATACAGCGTTCTAGGCAGCAAGGAAAATGTGAGCCGCGGCCAACCTACGGCGTTAACCTACCGATCTACCTGTAGTAAGAGACTTTTAATCGAACCTTCCTTCGTACCTGGCATCGACTTCCTTAGTTCGTCGAATAGGTACGTGCATACTCTAACGTTTCATATTTCTAAAACGCGTCGATCGTCCGATTACGGAGAAGCCGAGACTGTCGTTCGCTAGAAAATTGAGGTCAATTTAACGCGATTCTTACGTATACACTGTATTTTTAATTACTATCGCGATTACACAGAGATATATACGCAGTACTAAAGAGTCATTAAACTCGTAAAATCAATAAAATCCGGCTAAATACCGCGTCTTCGAGTTTACGAAAGGTTTCGCCGATACGCGCGTCTTGTCCAATCCGCCACCAGTTGCTACCAATAGTCGTGATTTCGATTACATTTCCGGGCACGCGGAATCCATTGTAAATATCGGTATAACAAATGTCGGCTTCTATTTACATCGATCAACCCGAGAGCCTGTCGCTCGTCGCGCGAACGGCGCTCGGGAGAAAAATCTGGCAGGCGGGACGATTCGGACGATGAAACGGTCGCAACGACGAACGACAAACGACGACGACAACGGGAATAGGTATACGAACACGGGTATGTACCTATCGGTTGTCGGATTCGCACCAGGTTCTGGCGAAGCGAGAGGAGCTGACCGGCGGCGGCCATTGTCCTCGATGGAGCTCGATCGGAGATAGTCAGGTATGTGACTCGAGGGGGAAAAAGGAAACGACCGTCCAGCTGGAACTCGGGCGCACTCGTGCAAGGCGGTTTACAACAAAGAATAAAGAAAACTAGGCACACCTGTTGCCGCGCCGGATGCTTCCCGATTTCTCGATTTCGCGCCACGGGAAAATTCGACTTTGATTAAATTCGGCTTGCGACTCGACGACTCGTCGTCCGAGTATTGGAACGAGCTATTAGACGAAACGTGTAAAATATACGAGTATACGAGCGAGTAAACAAGCGGCAGTTTCCTCCGGTCTCTCTTCCAGCGATCTCGTAGCAAGCTTCGGATGTTTATAGTCGTAGGGATTATGGGCATGCGACAGGTAAAAAATCGGCAACGACTGGCCGGAGGGAAGTTTCTCGAGGTCCGAGAAGGATGTTGAAACGGAAACGATTCGAACGTCGTTTAACTTTGAATATCAACGCAGAGCCGTTGATCGAAGCGTCGGTCGACAAAGTTCGACGATGACGAACAAAGACGTCGATGTCGTTTTTGACAGTATTACTCAGACTACCAGGCTTACGCTATCTCGATTTATCGCACGACCCCAACAACCAGCTGTAGCGATACTTCGAAGCTATTTCTTCGGGTATATTTACAAAAGATCGCGCCGGTCGAGGGTCTTTCGTTTTAACTTGGACGCGTCGTTGACGCATCGTAAAATCTGCACGATCGGAACGAAAGCATCGACGATAACTGGAAACGCGTACTCTGTGTAACGTCGAAAAGTAGAAAATTGTAAGAATTAGGATCGATTAGGAAGAAAGTCGAAAGAGGAAGAGCGCCGGTATCGTAATATGGCAGAATTAACGAGAGACGGAGTCCATGGCGCCAGATAATCTCGATGGCAAAGCTGGAGCTAATGGACGACCTTTCGAGGGCGCGACGCTCCGCCTCCACCGGATAATTCGAGAAACAATGGCAGCCGGAGACATGCAGAGGCACGGCGATACGGCGGCACGGCGCGGTGCCAGTGCAACGCGCACCAAGATCGACAACGGTGAGGAAACGTTCGTGAAAGTCGAACGATACGTCGAATCGTTTCCCGTGTCGCGACTTCGACGAAACGATCGGTTAAAGGTACACGATCGCCCGTTGAACGGCGATCGGTTCGAATCGAAGGAAGAAATACGAAGGAAAAACATCGTGTCCGACGAGGAAACTCGAACGACGATCGTCTGTGAAAGAACACCTTTCGAGCGTATTATTATAGCGTATGTGAATCATTTTCCGTGATCAACGTAAAGATCGTTCGAAGACTCGCGTACGTACGTAACATAGATCGATGCGTATGTCACTTGGATGGTCGTAAAAAGCGCATGCAACAAACGCAAACGACGGGAATCCGTGAATCATTTTTAGCAGTACGTACGGCTGAACTTTATCAAAAGGCAATTTTAGCGCGTTAGTTGGCAAACAGTTGGCGTAATCACCGATTTTCTTTCTTCCTACCGCGTACGTATCTCTGATTTTTCCTCCAAACGGTAGCGAGTAATTCGACCGACGCAAATTGAAATACGTATCTAGAAAGTTGTTGCTAGAATTCCATTCGAACGCCGAGCAAAGTTCGCAAGAATATACATATTCTATGATTATATATATATATATATATATATATAATAATAATAATAATAATATATATATATATAATAAACCGTCTGTTTTCAAACGACTTTGACGATTGACAAATGGACGAACGAGCGTAATTTAAATTTACCTTATCGTTGCTTCGACGATCTTTCGTTCGTCTTTCTCTTAAATTTTGCTTAAACCATCGGCGTAGAAACGTACCCTGTTCTGTTGCACGTCGATGAGCACGTAAACCAACAGCGTGATCTCTTCCTCGTCGGAGCCGAGAGCATTACCCTGGAGACCCGCCGTCGCCACATAAAGGGCGACCAAGTGAGTCGGTCCCCTCGTAGCGGCCTGCGTCTGCATCGTGCCAGGGTCTACCTTTCGTTGCCGTCGCTATCCGTCCCGAACACTACTCACTTCTGGGTCAACGTACACCTGAACCCTGTTACCTATCGAAGTAGCACACTTCACCGTGCGGCCACGGAACGTACGACACGTAACCGTGTCCTGGACGAGGCCGAAAAACTAACTCCACGCTTAATACTCGTGTTATTAATCCTCCGGCTGTACTCCACCTGTGAGTAAAACCTTCACCGTTCCACTTTAAAGCTCGATCACGTTCTTCAACACAGACTACTCTTGCTATCCTTTTTCAACGACATCGTTGTCTTATTTATTTTTGAGGTTAAGGATCGACGACCGTAATCCCCGGTCCGTAGGACGATAGCGCGATGTCTACGGTGTTGGCGGCGCGCCACGTTCGCTCGCGGCTCTCGGGTATCGCGACGATAACAGGACGTGTACGGAGCCCGGGAAAGTGGCCGCGCGACTTAAAAATCCGTGTTTCCGCGGCTCTATCACCGTCGACGAACCGCCGCGCGTCGCGAGTGGCAAGGTATCGTGCAACACTGGCCAACCCCAACCGTTGCGCGCACACGTCGTCGTTGCCTCACCTGGCGACTGCGCATCGAACCCGTCGTCGCTCGTTGGCTAGCAGGAGAGACCCTCTTGCTCGTTCCCGTGCTTCATTTCCCGCACGGTGAACTCACGCGCACGTACGCGCAACAAGGACGCGCAGCCCGGTGTTCGCTCGGCCGAATGCACGCGACAAGGACCGAACGAGGCACGTTAAAAAAACGCGGAAATTACCAGCTAACGACGATAACGCGACGCACGGTACGTTTCGCGATTCGAGAAACTTCTTCCATCGAATATACGTGGAAATACACGTGGACAGCGTTTACGAGGATTTCAGGTGCAGGTAGTTTTAGGAACGGACGAACGAGCGTCGTTGCACGTTGCCAGCAGCGAAAACGCAACGTAGCCAGGTTAAAAGAGAGGCAGAGAAGGGAAAGGCAGGTCAAAGCAGCGACGCACTGGCCAGGTGCGCAGACATTCCACTCGCTTTGCGGTACGCTCGCCCCGCTTCCCCCGATTCCCGCGATTATTTTCCACCTGGAGCGCCACGTTTTACTTTTTCATGGCGGACCATGGCGAGCGATAGGTAAACGCGTTCGATACATCCAACCGATCCCAAGCGATAGCGTATTCGTGCGTATGAATGAATCCTCTCTCTGTACTCCGGATCCGTTCGACCAGGAACGCATACGGATGCCCGATTGGAGGAGGTGCGACAAGGGGAAGGTGGAAGGTGGTGATCGCGAGCAAAGAAAAATGGCGGCTAACCGAGGCGCGCTTCTTCCGAGTTATAAAGAGGCTCTATAACTGATCGCAGGTACGTATAGGTAACGTCGACGGTGCCCTCGATTCGAGGTGCTCCCTCCATAACGCGATCACGGCCTTGATAACGTGCGTGTACGCGACAACGCGTCTTAGTCTTACTTCGCTTGTCCCTACCTCTCTTTCCATCTTTCGCTCCGGGTTTCTTGGATTTTTAAACGCGACCCGCGAATGTGTTACGCTTTGAAAAGTCCTCGAATACTCGATACTCTGTGCGATTCTTTTCTTTCTCTTTTTTCTTTTTCTAAAACAATCCGATCGATTTGCTCGCGTCCGTACGTACATCCGATTACGTTTACTTATCTACGGAAATAATAATAATAATAACGATATAATAAGGTAATTATCCGCGAGAATACTATGAAACCGCTTTCCTTTCTTACCTTACTTCGCCTACTGCGAACGGTAACGAACGGACGAACGAAAACTACGAGTCTGCTTGTAAACAATTCGTATTCCAGCTTACAGCATAGCGGCTGTATTTACAACGGTGGAATTACAAACGATGATCGTATATCGATTATCGATTCTATCTCTTCGGAGATACATCTCGTTATCCGTTGTGTGGAAACTCGTAGATCCGTTCAAAGTTCTTTTCGTCGAAATCACGCCCGTTTATATCCCTATGCATCTCTCTTAAAATAGATCTCTATTTAAAACTGATCACAGCCATTTAAGAATCCTTGATCCTTCGCTGCGTCGTTCTAGAAACCAGGCGATCGTCCAGGTGTCGTGTCGAGTCGTGTCGTCGTGTCGTCGTGTCGTCGTGTCGTCGTGTCGTCGTGCGTGAAAATTAACATTCCAATATAAAAAAAAAAAAAAAAAAAAAAAAAAAAGAAAAAAAAAAGCGCCATAGCGAAATAGGCGATATGTAACAGTACGTAGGCATGTACAGAGTTTACGTTAAATCGACCTAGGAAGGTGAAGGAAAGAGAGCGAAGGAAAGCCAACGAACAAGAGGTTGGCGCGTCGAACGCGTGCGGTGGGAAGACGGGAGAACGAGAAGAGCTACGTAGAGACGGAGAAGCGGAAAACGGGAAAGCGATCGTCGTTGGATTTGGTAGGAATATCCGTAGAAGCGAAACGCTTAGCGCTATGTAAGAGCGACGACGTCGTGACAGGGAGACCGGATTGGTCGGTCACCTGTTGCCTGCCTGCTGTGATTGGTCGGGCTCGACAGCGCGTAACGACGGCCAGAGGAGGACAAGTGCACCGTCGGCTGGTCTACGATGGACCAACATCGAAAATGGACATAGTCGTATACGTATAAACCTTTGTCCTTGCTCGCGAACAAATCAACTACGTTGTTATTACCACACACCTTTTTGCTATTCGCCATTCACGTAAATTCGTTCTTACGTTCGATACGTACGTTTTACGTGCTCGTATATCGCAGCGGACATTATTGCTTCGACGTTTATTTACGAGCTTAGTCTTTCGCTGCATTCTACCACTATAAATATTTATCAGCGTTACCTTCGAATTATTTACGTTTCTCGAATAAAGGTAAAGTTTAAGTACCTATGCGGTAGTACGACAGATAAAGAAAAGATATATGTACATACATATACGTACGTATATCTAATGCGACAGCGGGTCTAATATTTGCGATACGACTATCGTGAAACACGAAATTACAAATCGACGTCGCGCATACGACGGCACGTACGGCATGGGACGGAACAGCAGGGACGAAATCCTTGTACACGCGGCGGAACAGATGTACAAAGTTCGCGCGAACAGGCGATGGGAATCGCGCGAGACCAAAGTCTACGCTCGAGGAGCAAAGTCTGCGCGGACGATGGAAGGAAAGCCGGTTCGCTATATCGGACTCTGAACTTTTCGCGTTACATTCGTATTACTTCCACGTTGGCGAGTGTTACGCTGTTCGAGAATAGACGCGAATATTAAACGTCCCGCGTATATTCCTAATACGTGGCGTTCTCCGACGATTCTCTTTTGCCCGAAAGAGGCGAGGATCGAGCGAATTGAACGTTCGTAAAGGTCTCTACGAGCCTCGTTATTCTCTTAGTCGATGAATTAGACACGACAAAAGGCGGTTGATTCGTTTATCGAGCCTTCGACGGTCGCTCGTAAACGAGGCAGAAGCGCGAGAGGGCGATACGAAAAAGAAAAGTTGCTCGAGTTAGGCACACCTGCCGAACAACACCTGCTGCTTCCTAAAGCGCGTTTCAGTCTTCTCCGGGCAAAATTACGATTATTCGATCGGGGTAATGCGAACGAACGATAACGTTGCGATGCGAAAGTTAGCTCGAAAGAGAAAACCTGTATCGAAAGAACAAATTCTGCTTACAAATCAATATAATTGTAAATATATTACGACAGGGTCACCGTATAGCTTAACCTAGTGACGTTCGCCAGCGTGAAATTAATCTACCGCTCCGATGCGTATCGTATCTCGTTTCACTAATAACTTTGATATTTTGCTATTTCGTCGAATTGACAATGGGAGGGACCAACAACGATCGATAAAATACAACGAGGAGCCGCGAAACGTAAAATAAAATCTGAAACACTCGAAATCTGAAAATTCGAAAACACTCGGAAATTTCTTACCGGATCGAAACGACATCGGTCGATCCTTCCTTTTTCTCGAATCGTCTCGAGATAATACGTCGCAACAGCTAGGCTGCCTATACCTCGCAGGATGAAACAATTCGTTTTGGATGCTCTTTCACGAGAGAGAGAGAGAGAGAGAGAGAGAGAGAGAGAGAGAGAATGAGGAGGGAGAGAGAGGGGGGGAGAGAGAGAGAGAGAGAGAGAAAAGGAAGGGGAGCGGATTCACCGTTGCACAGAACTTTCTCCCCGGCAAGGATTATACTCGTGCCTTTCGTAGCTGTACGTAACTTTCAAACCATCGCAAATCACGATGCCTCTTCCGCGATGAATCGCGTTCCTCGTATTATATTTAAATCGCGCAACGTCGCTCGAATCCAACGAAGAATAGACGTCGAAGATGCGTTCCGAACGATAAGTCATTTAAGATTCTTTCGACCGATCGAACGAAGGATAAAATGAAATTTCTAATACGGAAAGACAGCCATGAAAGAAGAGTGGTATCGCGATAGAGGAAAAGGACACGAGAGGAAGGTGAGAGAGAAGAAGACAGAACTGGTCGCTGACCCGCTCGGAACGTTGACTCCATGTAGTCAGTCCCCTCTTTATATTTTCTTCCATCCCACTTGCACCATCTTACCGTACCTTCGATTATAGCCACAAGTTACCTTACTTTACTTTGCGTTACTTTACCATGTCCGCCTTTCTTTATTCGCGGTTACGATCGCTATATTCTCGGACTTAGCGTCTTACCGATAACTCTCTCGCCTACTTCTCTTCGTTTCTCTTCCCGTTTGGCCGATTCTTTTCTATTTGTCTCCGCTCTATGTATTCTTCCTCCGTCTTCTTTCTTTCAAATATATTCCATCCGACATATAACGTAGATACGATAGAATTAATCTCAAGAAAATTTCCATTTATTTTGCTCTATTTGTTGAAAATTAAACAGCCAGCTGTCAAGTAACTGTAAAACCTTATTCTCTCATTTATCCTATTTTATTTGATCTCTTATTTATATAGACTGCAAGTTATTACGTACGTAGATACGCGATAGTTAAGTATTTAGATATCTAATACCGTAGATTAGTATTATATTTACCAACGATACATGTCATCGGCGTTGAACAAGTGCCGTTAGGATTATCGTCCTTGCGTAAGCTTTCTAAATAAGATGCAAGCCTTTTATGGTAACGGTATATATGCTTATCTCCCATTTCTCGGCAATTAGAAAATAAGCGAATTTCTAAATCATCGAAAGTCAAATATAACGGTCGTCCGATCGTCATTGTCCGTGGTATAGTTTTAGTATTGTCAGTGGTTTCGTAAAAATTTATCCCAACCCAAATTTATATCGATCCTTCGTCCTACAAATTATAAGACGAGACATTACCGCCCAAGTAATCTGTTGATATTTCTAAGGCCAAGATGTCTTGCGCGCGTAATTATTTTCACTTATCGATGAGTTAACGAGATTCGTGAAAATATTTATTTCGGGAAACAAATAAAAACAACCAGTTAATAAATAGCGTGATACAGGTTAAGTGGTATAACCATAAATAACGGTAATAAAGAATAATTTACTAGCGCAACAAAGCAAATACATATTTTCGTTTAACGAGTTCTCATTTACGCTTATACACATAAATGTATTTTCCATAATTCGATTGTGGAAAATGCGCATAAAAAATTTGCGACCTCAATCGATAATGTTTCAAAAATCGGCGTATTTTCGGTACAATATGATCAAACGATATTACATAATCAGGAATTGTAGTATTTTTGTTACTGCTATAATTTTCATCGAGCCACTGCATTGGATTTGCAAAAAACGTGTCGGCTTCGTCCATATAGCTTACGTTATTGGTAAAATTAGGTTCGCAAGTTAGTATTTTGATAGATACGTTCGTATGTAAATGACTGTATAAAGGAGTAGCGTGACAAGGAGTGAGAAACAATATGTTGCTATTATCGGTGTTAACGACTTCCTTATGAAGCAGATTCATTAGATCCAACGATCCACGTTGATGTACTAAACCAAAGTAGAGGCCAGGTAACACGTTGGTTAGTACTAATAGCGCCACAAAAATATTTCTTGCTGTTTTTATAAACTTCGCGTTCAAAGAGAATGTACACGAGGTACATACGTATATGCACATTGGTAAAAGAGGTAATAAAAATCGAAATTCTTTATGGGCCAACAAAGAATAGATACCAAATGTCCAAACTATAACGACTAACATAACTGCTTGACGGTGAAAACTGGATGGATGTTTCGTTACTTGAAAAATACATAATAGAAATAAAACATAATGGCACCCTAAAAGTACCGGTAATCCACACACCATATACCATAATATATGTTGAGTTCCATATAAATCACCAACCTTATAAAGTACGTTTACACGAAAGAATTCCCAAGGAGAAACAGTTAACGTACCATAATAGTAACTATCCAATAATATCGAACTGAAACAACAGATAATACATATTACACTGTATCGACTTATTAGCGTCAACTTGTTTTCCAAACTTGTACATAAATGATAAAGACATAAAGGCAACCATATAATAACAGCGGTTGGTCTGATCATACATAAAAACCCTACGATCCAGAAATAGTTTATGCTTCTAATATTACTGTCACGCCATGGAAATATCGATAAAGCTATCATGGTGAATGCAGTTTCTAAGGTATTAATCAATGTACGAGTGGCGCAATAATACCAATACCAGTTTATGCATAAACTATACAGTGCCCATTTATTCTTGGACCACTCGTAGAATTTGTATTCTCCGTAAGCACTGATCGTTGCTTGAAGTACTCGAGGTACCGTTGTTAATATTGTTACATAATCCAATGATATCGACGCTAACGCTTGATATATAACGGATAACAAAAATGGATATATGTAACTGCGAATTTTCATGTCCCACTCCCACGTAACATATCCATATCCAAATGCTAAACGATGAGCAACTTCTAATGATTGCCAATATTCATCCGGTACATGCGCGGTTTGAACCACGAAGACAGAAATTAACCTCCATACTACCAAATAAGACAACACTCTTGTTTTCTTCGATATATGCATCTCTTATGTTTTGAAATAGCTCGTTAAATATAAGAATGCCTTTGAATATTGCGCAAAACGTATAACATACCTTAAATAACACCTATAAAAGTACAAAAGAACGATATGTGATAAAAGTCAGATTTTAGGTTAGTTTTTTTAAGGACGATTGATTATTTCATTAGAAGTTGTTACATCGTATCCACTTGTGTTTTCACAAAAGTCCTTCTGCTCTTATTGATATCGTTAATAACAATGTTATAAAAATTACATTTACAACGATACAATATACAAGTGTTTGCTGTACCGTAACAGGAGGAAATTATTGTCGTTACCTTCGTTTGAAAAATGACAAATTTGCTAATAGTAAACGTATTGCATACAATTATCGATGATTAATTTTATATTTAAATAACAAAATTGTCGTTTATCTGCTGTTTTGAAGTATGTTTCACCATTAAATCGAAGAACGAAAATACGAAATAGTATCCACTAATCGATGCAGATGGCATTTCGTTGACTCCATGTTGTTTCATGAAATCGATTAGTTGAGAGGTCTACGTAGCGATATTTCTTTGAGCAAATGAACTAAAGTCGATAGCATCGTTACGAGAGGTGGTCGATAACCGATCGTGCATCGTTCTTTTCGAAACGAGAAATTGAAGTTCGATATCTGTAAAATAATTCGTCAAACTGCTGCTTTGAGATATCGGAGTATTCGCGGTAAATTTGTTATTCCTTCATAACCATGTTAAAGGGGTGATACGTGAAAAGGATTATGCATCTTTATAAACAGTTGTATTTTAAATTATGCAACGGAGATCTTCCATTTTGACGAGAAGAAACGCTATGAAATACTACTATTGCAAGAAATATTGTTTATGTATATTTTAATAAGTGGAGAATACGACGTGCCGGTACTTATGTATTTTCGTGTGCAATTATGGAAAGTAAACCGATAACATTGTCTAACAACGGAAAATCAGCGACGACAGATGACTCGAAAAGTGAAATGCAAATGGTACTAGCCAAAATGATGGAAGAAAAGTATACTTATACTTATAAAAAATTAGTAGTACCTATGTCAATGAGAAGTATTTACTGGAAATTTTTCGGATTTCCAGCTACAGACGATGGAGATATTCTCACTAAAGTAAAGATCGTTTGCATATTATGTAAAACTCAAATTGCATATAATCGTAACACCAGTAATTTGCGTATGCATTTACAAAATAAACATGCTCAAGAACTTTTAGAACTAGAAGCTACTAATCCGCCACGCAGACAAGTACTTTCTCAGGAAACAAAGGAGAGAAGGGCACAAAAGAAATTATTAAAGGCAGGTTTAACTTCGGCCCAGCATATTTACACTACCAATGCGGATGGTACTGTCCAAATAGATGGGGATATTCAATTCGTGACTGATCCAAATGTAAGTTTATCCAACATCGAGGACGATATAGCAATTGGTCAACCTTTGCGAGTTATGATTAAGAGTGGTTCTAACATTGGGAGCAATAGTCAAAATGTGGCTTTTCTTATGCCGGAAGATAATTCTATTAATCAGTCGAGTATCGATGGGAAGACTGTATCAGACGCTATAGCAGAATTTATTATTATGGATTTACAATTGCCAGAAGTGGTAGAAGGACGTGGTTTTCAAAGACTAGTTGCAACGTTGCGTTCACCCTGCGAAATCCCTAGTAAAAATAAATTAGAAGAAGAAATAATACCAAAGATTTATGATACCTTCCGTGAATCAGTAGCCACAACTCTATCTTGTATAACAAGTGAAGTAGGTTTGACTATTGAGGAGTGGAGATCAAATTCTGACGAACGATTTGTTACTGTTTCTGTATATTATCAAAACTCTGGTGAACCAGTGTTAGAATGTAAAGTGTTAAGTACTATTCATGCTCCTTTAGATTGGGAGGAATCTCAGTGGGGTAATGCGATAGATTCTTTATTGCTTGATTGGGATCTGAAAATAGAAAGGATAACTGCGGTAGTAGTAGCCACATCCAGGACAGAATTGTTGAATGCTTTGACGAATCGAGGATTAACATTAGTTCCTTGTTTACTTTATACTTTACAAGTGTGTGCTCAAGCTTGTTTTGAAAGCCCAGAAGTTGCTACCATACTAGCAAAATGTAGGGCAGCCATTGGAGCTATTATAAGTCATCCGGCTGCGTCTGCGGCGTTAACTATGCAGGAACAATTATTGGAAGTAAGTAAAAGGATGTTATCGTAAATATGTCATTTATAAAATATATAATAAGTTATTGCTTTATAATGTATTTGATATAATTGTAGTTGGATGAAAATGCTATGTTAATGGATTATCCACCTATATGGACATCGACGTACAACATGCTGGAGCAAATGGTTCTTCGTCGTAATATTGTAACGTCAATTTTAGAAAGCATGGAAGGTATTGACCAAGAGGTAGTTGATTTGACAAATGATCAATGGAAGATCGTAGAGGATCTTGTAAATGTGCTTGAACCATTTAAAGTTACTATTATGACGCTTAGCGAGGAAAAGATACCGTTGATATCTTTATTAAAACCACTGCTCTGGCAGCTTGTATCTTCTCATCTTAAAATAAAAGAAAGCGATAGTGAAAAAGCAAAGGCTTTCAAAGAATCTTTATCTGATATGCTTTGCGACAGATATGCAGATTATAACGTTACTCTTTTACTTCAAATTGCAACTACCCTGGATCCAAGGTAATTATACATTATTATTCAGATAATTTTTCTCTAATCTAAATTTCGAAAACCACAATTAATGTTATATGATATATTAGGTTTAAGCAATTACCATATGCTACTGAAGAAGATAAAAATTCAGTAGCGACTGATATAAAAGAAATGTTGACGAAACTAATACAAGAAGAATCTGGAGATAATATAAATATGAAAGTTGAAGAAGAGCCTCTGACTAAGAAAAGTCGCGTATCAGGTAAATGTTTCGACCTATATAATGACATTAATCTTTAAAATCATTGGAAAAGGAAATACATTTTAATTGCATTCAGGTATGGAATTCTTGCTTGGAGGATTATGTTCGATGAAAAGTGGAATGCCTGCAGAAGAAAAGGCAGATCTTGAACTTGTACAATATCATTCTGAATCTACCGCACCACTTGACTACTGCCCTCTTCAATGGTGGGCAAAAATTTCTGCAAAGTGCCCAAATTTAGGCAAATTGGCTTGTAAATACAATTGCGTACCTGCATGTTGCGCACCACCCTGTAGAATTCCGGCAGAAGTGCAAGTTTTATACGACGCTAGGCGAACGGCCTTACCGCCTCATTTAATAGATAAGTTACTCTTCCTTCATGGTAATCATACCGTATGAAGGAAATATTAAGTTTCACTGAAATATAATGTTGATAGATTCCTACGTAATTTAAGTTTAAAGTGAGGCTCCTAGGAAAATTTAAATGAAATAATAAACAGAGCTACAAGTCGCTAATTTAAATTAATTTTATTTATACGAGGGTAGATTAAAGAGTTTACAGAATCGCGATAACAATAACAAGCGACAACTTCTAGCGGCGATTTCTCAAATTTTTCAATCTCGCCTTGTATTATGATATATATTTCATTTTTATTTTTATTGAACTATTAGAATCCTATAATATTCTAAAAGTCAAATTTAAAATTGGTGGATCTATAGACATATTTGTTAAACGTTTTACAAAAAGGAAATACATTTATTTTCAAAAAAGTCTGACAAACTTCGTATTTTGAAATTGCCATCTTGTATTTCAAGTGTAAAAATATTTTGAATGAGAACATTAGAGTGTCATTATGATTTAATGAAATCTGTGTTTTTTTTTTTTTACGCAAATAAGCCTACCGTAATAGGGCATTATTAATTCTAGAAAAGATTTGGCTATCAAAACAATTTTATACAAGATTGAAAAATTGAGAGATAACAAAAGTTAAGTAAGTCTCATTTATAGAAATTGATAAGAGATAATAGTTTTCCATTTGCAACAGGTACGATGTATTAATCTTTATAAAAATTCTTAAATGTTATAAAGCATTGAAAATAAAATTTTGATGCTGTAAATATTGCATAAAGATACGAAATTAAATTTTTTGTATTTTTTACAAAGAAAAACTGTTATTACTTAACTTAACATTGAGATGCATGCGTGAAGTGATTAATAAATAATTTATAATGAATTTACTTTTGTATATTAAAGATGTTATGCTAAGTTATATTGCAAATTTTCTGAAATTTTATAACAATTCTCTTTGCAATTTCTTTCTATTAATAATAATAATAATGATGGGAATGATCATCTTAACGAATTAATAAATCATTTGATCATTTTCAGCTCTTACCTTTGTCATTAATAGATGAGAATTTCAAAAGATATATTCTTGTGATATTAATTTATATTTTAGAAATACTAATGTAGTACAAACTTAACATTTTATATTATGAGTAATATCTATATTATTAGTACATTTTGTATGTTTATTTGTTTAATGACTTATGAATTATAATTTAGTGTTTAAATGTATGTAATATAGTATTGTATAATATGAGTTATATACATGTATGCTTCGTAAAATGTATAAAATTTTACATTTTATTTTTGTAAAATGTCAAAATAATTGTAAAAAGTACTTTATTAATACTTTTTATACTGTATATAAAATGAATTAGTCTTAAAAATACTTTTAAAAATTGATTGCTATTGTATATTACATTTGTAGCAGATATACTATAGCAGACATAAATATTTTTGAAAAACTCAAATTAGGGTAAAGGGAAATTGTAATATTATTCCACTTAAATTTTGTTTTAGCAATAACTATATTTCGTTGTAGATAAAGTAAAAATATTTACAAGAATTGTAGGACATCTTTTTTTGCTATTATACATTTCTTCTGCTTATCACAGGTGAAAAGCTTTTGTTAGTTTCTTTTGTAACATAAATATTATGACAGGCTGAACTGGCTTTGAATCCACGTTGAACTTTCATAGAATCTTGGATCTGCGATTCTAAGAGATGCCCTTTTATAGAAATAATAGTGTAAAACTGCAACTAAACATGAAATAATTGTAATAATACTATGTACATAAACTTGATTGAAAAGATGTTACCTCCTCTATGTAATGAGTAAAAAACATGAAAATCTTTAGTCCAATAGTATTTGAGAGGTGATGACCAGTGCACTTTAATGTCCCATGTATGTAAACTAATGCTTAATACCATATATATGATACACAATATTAGTGTTACACGAAATTTTGTATATAATAATTGTATTAATCCTATCTGCATGAAAAAACATACATTTTTTGCAATATTATTTAAAATATTAGTTTAACTACTTTTAGTGATATTTACCTGAAAAATGTAAGTGGAAAAGAAGTTAACTAGTAAAAGTGTAATAGTCATAATAAGACAAATATCTTGAGCCCTTAAAAACAAAAATTAAATACAATTCAATTGTGTATACTTATTTATCATTTTAAAGATAAAAGCATCACGTACACGTAGAGAATTAATAAATTAATTGGATTCGCTCGGGAGAAAGTAGCAAACGAATTAACAAAAATATCAAAGAATAGTACTAAATATTGTATGATTATAGTGACTAGATATCTCTTAGTATTTATTGTACTCATTTATTACAGAAAAATAATTCACTAATGTACAATAATTCATGAAATCACAATTCTGCATATGACCATATTGTTAGATTCTATAGGTTGCTATGACAACACAAAATAGTACGTAAACGTAAACAATACTGTCTCGCTAAGTGACCGGAATTGTACCTTACCATTTGGCCGTTGTTATCCCCACTATATCTCTCTGTTTTAACTGTATACATATTACTACTATATTACATGACCGATCTCAGCAGTACGCATGCATTTTGGGTTGATTGTGGAACAGAATGGAGTATCACTGTCTTACTATATCTCTCAATTCATTGTACATTCGTTTTATAAAATTCCTGGCACAGATGTTACCTTGTTAACTGACCAGATTTAATTTGGACCAGCGGCCAATTTACGAGGCAATATTGTATATATTGCACCCAAAAATGATTCATAACGTCTGGCGTAAAATACATTTTTTA
The DNA here is from genome assembly GCF_024542735.1 of Bombus huntii. Taxonomy (NCBI): domain Eukaryota; kingdom Metazoa; phylum Arthropoda; class Insecta; order Hymenoptera; family Apidae; genus Bombus; species Bombus huntii. The sequence continues at coordinate 4,512,403 of NC_066244.1, forward strand.
GATTTTGTTAAATCTCTTATGAATGTTTACCTCAGGCAGTGTTATAAAATTTGTATCAATTGGATTTAAACTGTATGAATTAAGTGGAAACTCGTGACGTATCAACTGATTAAAAAAAATTACATGTAATTGTGTTCAACATAATGTATCAAATTGTGTTTACATATTGATCAAAATAGATAAATACGTGTTTCGTGTTGCAGATAATCAGTGAGATAAAAGTAACATTTAATAGAAATTCTGTGAAACAAATAAACGAATGCTCGAGGACAAAAGTATTTGTATACTAAGGTTATATTTTTAACATGAAAATATGTCATGACTGACAAACTAATTACAGTCAGTAATTCTTAATATTTGAATTTGAATTATGTTACTGGAGATTATTTGACAATAATTAAATATGGATCCTCAGACTAGTAAACATTTGCATACAAGACAAATTATTGGCATTTTTCCTATATTGGAATTAAATGTCGATGATGTAGATGTTCCTTTAGAAAATCCAACTACAACTTACTTAGATATCTTTTTCCTTGTGTCTTCAATCCTTATGCACATCGTGGATGTGGCAATTGATATCAATCTTGCTGTAAGATATTTATTAGCCAAAAAAATAACATACTTTATATGGACAACTGTTTTTATTCTTTTACCTTCATTTATAAATGTTATAATCAGTAGAAGAATGCAACAACAAGATGACAAGGTGACAAGTTATATTAAGTAGTAACATTGCCAATTAAATTTATAATTCAAATCAATCTTCATTTTAGATAAATGAAACATCAAATTCTTCCAAATTTAAATGTGTACATGCAATGTTAACAAAGAAATTATGTTGCCTTGTACTTGTAGCATTTCAATTAGCACCGGTATTACGTTATTACAGAACCTTGAAATATGCTCTTTATGCGTACAAGTTTGAAAAACAAGGCAATCGTAATGCTCAAAGACGATATTACCTCAAAATGCTGGGAGAAGATCAAGATGTTGCATTATTAAGAGTATCTGAATGTTTCCTTGAAGCTGCACCTCAACAAATTTTACAGTTAACTATATTGTTAAAACATTACCACAGTGATATTAACTTTGAATGTAGATATACTTTTATATCACTAATTTTGTAATTTTAATTAACAATATAAAATTGATATTCATGTTAATTGTAGTTATTCATCAGGTAGCTAGTATTGTTAGCTCCCTTGGAAGTATGGGATGGGCAATGGCTAGTTACCATCGTAGTATTAGATTGGCTCAACAAGATAAACTAAATATCGGTATTACAGGAACTATTCTTCAATTTTTATGGCATTTTTGTACTACAGGTATGTACATTGTCATTATATAAAAAAGTTCATACCTTCATTTGTTAACATCTTTCAGTTTCAAGGATATTGTCACTTAGCGTTGTGGCAAGTATGTGGCCATTATACACGGCCATTGGATGTATTTTTCATTGGATTTGTATGACTATTTGGATTATCGTTGATTCTCGTGGTATATTGGAATTTTGTAGAAATTCTAATCATGCTCCACATTGTTCTCCGAAAATCAAAGAACGCATTTATTCTGTATTATTTTCTATAGTGATTGGTGTAATACATGTATTCATATATCTGAATACAGTGGACGGTAGTACATTTCTTAAACATGTATTCTTTTATATAATTTGTTTTGTTGAAAATATAACAGCAACTGCATTTTGGATATACGCTTCATCGGATGAAGTTAAAAATTCTTGGTACTTTAATGTACTCATTGTTCTTTGTATTGTACCGTTCTTATTAGGTATAACAGCTATGACAGTTTATTATGGCGTTTTTCATCCTTCTTTGAAACATCAGAATTGTGCGAATACACGAGTCTAGATCATTTTTATTCATATTTAATCTATATACGTATTACAAAAGAATTGTACAAATACGTCATTCTTACTAACAATCATTTATTTTTATCAATCGTATTTTTTATATTTTTATAAATCTATTTGTACCTGGTATGAATTTCAAAGCTGAAGAAATTATCTGAGTAAATAATTTTGATATTACATCTAGTATATCGTTCATACAATTTTTATTGTATTCTCTACAATTATGTGTGTGTGTGTGTGTATCGTATAATGAATTTTATATATAAGTACTTAAAATTCGCAAATATATAAAAATAAAATGACAAGCTCAGAAATTATAACAATATTAGATTAAGTATTTAGTTAAGTTTTTTGTCATGTGTACACTCTATGTATTTTATACGCTTTTATAATAAATAAAATCAACAATTTCTATGCCTTAAATATTTATGTATTATAAATCTTTTTATATCAGATATTAATTAAAATTTTACACACATGTACACGTACATAGAAAAATGCAAAATATACTTAAAAGCACTCTTGAATATACAATGGTGAAACTATTTCTTAAGCGAATATAAAAATTTATCAAATTTTCAAGTAACTCAAATTTATTTGAAACAACAGCATAAAGTGTTAATCACATAACGCAAATGTTTTTAATCATATTATCTCTTATGTTAATAAATAATAATTTAATTATAAGATTTTCTGCTTACATGGGTGATTTAATTATGTTTAAGTCTAATTGTTCCGCAGTGCTTGTAACTTCAATACTCGGTAATGGCATTACAAAACACATTTTCTACCATTAATTTATAAATAAAAAATTATCTCGTCCTTGACATTAGTATTATAAAGATGGCATTATATAAAATAAAATGTGCTATATAAAATAATTCATTAACAATTAGCAAAGCATATATCTTACATATTAGTATTTCTTCTGGTTATCAATCGACTGGATTCTGTATTACTATAAGTATAAATTCTTTATCCGGAGCCACCATAATTTCATGTTTCTTACTACGAATGCGGAGAAAAGTAAGGTCATTGGTTGGATCCAAATCTCTTACTACAGATCGTGCTTTGTCTGACAGTTGGCTTATTAATCCTGCGTATTGAACTGTCGTAGTGTTATCCAACGTAGATTTAATTGGGATACCTAGATAAGTAAGTTTTTGTTAAGTTTAGTATAATAATTATGTATGGTGTCCATATTAACACACAACACACAGTATACCTTCTGCATTAACTACGATTGTTCCAACCACTCCCTTATGCGATTGAATACGTTTCATAGTTTCTTCTACCTCTTGTGCCTTAGGAAAGATGTGTTATTCTAAAGTATGCGAAGTAACATAATTAGGAGGATATAACTTGTCATAAACCTACCATCTCTTAAACGTATCAATTTATACTATGTGTAATATAGTGTTAATTATAAAATTCGTAATAATAAGTTGTAACGAATTTGGTATTGACAAAACGTCACTTGGATCGTACCGCCCACGATCGTGTATACGACCATGGTACGTTTTCAATGAGATTGTGGCTGCGCGATCACTTTTTGTATCGACCATCAGGTGGTGAAATGATCATCCAATAAGAGTTGCCCACCGAAAGGCATCTCAGCCAATCGTATTCTAATTACTTAAATTTTTAATTTAATTTCGAACTTTCTTTTCTTCGTATAGGTATATTTTCTTCGTAAATGATTCTTTAAACTCGAAAGTACTATTGAATTCGTAATATTTGTAATTTCTCTTGTAATTCTTCTAGTTTATTTGCTTATGAAATAAATTATTTGTTACTTGCTATTATCGAACCGAAAGTTGCCAATAATTATATCTCTCCATTTATTCGAAAAGAAATAGAAAATGAATAGTTGGCGTGGATAGAATAGCCATGATTTAACGAGTCGATCGCAGCGCTACGGCTAGCGGTTGACTCGCATAGTACACCTTACGGCAACCTCGCTCTCCACCACGGGAGTTGTCAGACCTGTATATACGACCGCGATACAACGCCATGGTTTAAGGCGGGGCAAACAGCGGAAACTCTAAAGTCATATGATCATATGATCGATTTGCGATTCCTTTAGAACACAGACGTCTCTGATCGTTGCAAAAATGGCCAGTCAGACGCAAGGTATTCAACAGCTTCTGGCAGCCGAGAAAAGAGCAGCAGAGAAAGTCGCAGAAGCTAGAAAACGTGAGTTTCCATTCGAACATTATAAGCTATGTTTCAACACGGATATATTTAAAATCTAACCCGCTGTAATCAATCCTTTTGCGTCCCTTACTTTAAACTGGTATAACTCTTTAAATGCTTAAAAATAATTATTAATTTAATAATTACGAGTAGCTCCGAATGTAAATATAAATTTGACAAATACGTATAGCTGTTGCTTGTTTGGTATTCTATGATAAAAATTATCTAACCTTTGTCGATATAGCAGGTTATTCGTAGAAATACTTTTCAAAGTTCTTCTAGTTTTTAAATAAAGATCTTAATATTAGGATTAACAAAGTACGAATTGTAAAATGACTTTGTTTTTAGGTAAGGCGCGTAGACTGAAGCAAGCGAAGGAAGAGGCTCAAGATGAAATCGAGAAGTATAGACAAGAACGAGAAAAGCAGTTTCGTGAATTTGAAGCAAAGGTGACCAACTTTAGATACACGGATAATTTCTGTTCCATTTTGATTAAATATATATTATACCGTACTACGAAGAAGTAAGAACCCTTTGATACATTATATACGACATATTTCTGTTATGTATAGCATATGGGTTCGAAAGAAGACGTAGCAGCACGTATAGAAGCCGATACAAAAATAAAAACAGAAGAAATGAATCAAACTGTATCTATGCATAAAGAGAGCGTAAGTTAATATAAAACATATATAGAAGAAGTAACGATATTTTTCATGTTTTACGCAACATTTTTAGTATTTGTATTTTTTATTATACAGGTCGTGCATACAATCTTGGGCTTGGTCTACAACATTAAACCGGAATTGCACAAGAATTATCGCTTAGAAATTTAAGTGAGAAAAATCGTATCGATTAAATATAAATATTGCATCTTACGCTATAAATGTACATTAAATATTTCCTTTTTATCATAATTTGAAACGTACCTATTGCCGTTACGTTGTACTTCTATCTATCTAAATGTATATATCTTTTAATCGTAGATGGCGATATATATTCGAATTACTAGAACTCTTTCTGCAGTTGCTATACGACAATAAATGTAATCGTACCTATGCTGAGCTTTTACCACTGTATTGGAAAGTTTAAGGATTATAATAGTGGTGTCACAGTAGCGCTATAGACATATTAAACAAGTTATCGTCATTGTGATATATCAAGGCCTAGATATATTAGGATGACGCGTAAATGTTAAAGCTTAGGGTGGTGGAAAAATATTGTGCGCTGTTAAGCGTATATCGTTAGATGTCATTCCATGATTCTGCTACATCGAGGACAAAATGCACGTTAGAATATTCCGTACAACTTCCAAAGAATCACAGATAAGCTCCTAAACCGATGTGATTCTCACGACGATGTACATATACATACTATTTGTTTTGTTTGAAAAATTTAAGATTTGTTAAGTTATAGGAGAAAAAGAAGAAGTTATATCTCATGTGTAAACCCTGTCTCTGTATGCTGATTCATCTGTACAGTATTAATGTTCGAAAATAAAAGCGATGAAAATGTAACTCGTGCTTAAGCTCCTTTATCATCTACCGAATGATAGAGTTTCATGTAGAAACGAAAATTTCGTTATCGCTCAATTTTCTAAGCATAACTATGTAATCTGCATAGTTATTATGTAAAACATGTTTTACATTTATAGTATTTGTAACGCTCGATTTTATCGAGCGCAATTATCGAAATTTGTACATGTTTTATATCGTACGATAGATCAGATATAGATATAACTGATTATAACAAGAGAAAGGGTTGAATAAGAAAATACTTGATCGCGAGACTCGCATCTTGAAAGAAATTTGTACGTACGTCGTAAAGCAAGATCGAAAGTTAAAAAATATGCGCGAACCAAGTTTTCGCGTTTGTCGATATATCGGGCGCAGACTCGGGTTGAATAAAAAACGCAATTGCGACGTAATTGGATATTTGTGTTTACGTTTATCAGAATTGGTTAGACATTTAGGTGAATAAGAAAATACCGAGTGGGAGTAGAGAGGAGAGGAGAGGTGGATGAGTGGGGAATCAGCGTGGAATCAGCTGTATAAACCTAACCTTCCCCTTTCATCGTAGGACGTAGGAGATGGTAGTCTCAGACAGCAGTTGGTTGGGCGCGCGTAGTGCGTGTGTGTAGTGTCCGTTGACAACACTAGCGCCAGTCTATAGACATCGAGAGGTGATTCGATTTTGTGAACTAATGCTGGCAACGTGAAGCGGTCAGTACGTGTGCCATTCTGCACCGAGAAATGGAAACCAACGAGACTCGTTCGAGTAATACGAGCGCGAACACGTTGCCGATGTTCGAAGTGTGTAAAGATGCAGTGACAGCTGTGCACGTTTACGCGTTTTAAATCTGTTATGATTGAGAAGATGACGAGTAAAGCCGGACGCCGACCAGCTGCGAGTCCGAGGAAGAGATTGTTGTAATCGTCGCCGTCGTCGTCGTCGTCGTCGTCGTCGCCGTCGTCGTCGTCGTCGCCGTCGTCGTCGTCGTCGTCGTCGCCGTCGTCGTCGTCGCCGTCGTCGTCGTCGTCGTCGTCGTCGTCGTCGTCGTCGTCGTCGTCGTCGTCGCCGTCGTCGTCGTCGTCGTCGTCGTCGTCGCCGTCGCCGTCGCCGTCGTCGTCGTCGTCGCCGTCATCCTCGCCGTCGCCGTCGTCATCGCCGTCGCCGTCGTCACACGTGCCGAAACTTGTGTGAACGTGCGTTTTGGTTTGTTGGTTTGTTGGTTTGTTTCATCGAAACCGTGTTACAAGTTTTACCAAGCGAAACGGTGCGGGTGTACGAACCTCTTTGGATACAACTTAACAAGATGTGGTGTCTCGTTAGTCAAGCAAACTCCGTCATCCTCGAAGTGCAAGTCGATCCCAAAGCCATTGGTCAGGTGTGTCTCGAGAAAGTGAGTCATTTTACTACTGTTGCATTTTTTATTTGTTTACCTTATTCCTTTGTCAGAGCATATATTCGTCCGTCCGTTGCATCTTTTGTAACGTCGATTTACCGCGTTTTTACGCTTCTCCGAGAAATCGAATGAAACGAGGATTTGAAAGAATTTGGAAAATTTGAAGATTGAACGATCGAAACGAAAGATTGCGAGGCGACGCGAACGATTCGATAAAGACGAATCGCGTACGTTAAAGTCTGCTCTAGGTTTTTACAGGATTTCTGGTTGCTTCGATCGCTAAAGATCGGATATAAAAATGCGCTTAAACACGGTAGTACGAAACAATTAAGTTAGAATGCAGCTTTGTTCGAACGTGACGCGTAAACGGCGTGTTGTCGTCATTGTAAACAAAGAGAACGTTCATCGAATATACATGCGTGTACGGTGGATCGATTTCTTAGCAAAAGTACGTTAAACTTGCGTCGAAAATAGAAATTTTAGCGTTCGGTCCGATCGAGCGATCTTGAGCGAGAAACGGAGGCGGAGAATCTCGACGCCGGATAAATATATACGCGTAAGGGATAAGAATGTAAATGTATGCGGAAAAGTGGCGGGTCGTGAAAATGTAAAGCATATTCGGTTTGAGGGAAAGACGGTGGTGGTGGACGGTGCCTTACGGCTAGATCGTAACTCACGTGCGCAACAGATGCCTCGGAAACGTTCGGCCACTTGCTCCAGCAATTTGAAATTTCAGGCCTATACCGGCGTGCAAGGTATCTTGTTTCTACGGGGAATTTATTAGCGCGCCGTAATTTTAGATCGTGGGCAGGGGGATGAGCGTGCTTACGATCGTAATTTATTATCGAGACGCGGTGACCTCGCGACAACCTCGGCGGCGGCCGTATCACCAGTAGTAACGTCTCGTTTATTCTTTGGGGTATAACTTTATTTATAGATGCGAGACGCATCGGTTGCGTGTAGCACAGCAGTTGCACGTATGCAAACAGATAAGACTACCACCAGCGACTAACAGCCTTGATCCTCTTGCTCTCTGCTCGTTCCGTCTACCCCGCACGTTCTCTTTCGTATTTCTTTCTCGCGCAACGATACCTGGATCGTTGGTATCAAAAATAACCGTGATCAGTTTATAGAAACCTTTGCTCGTGTTAAACACCCCTTCTGCCGATCGAGCGAAACGAGTTTACCTGGCGTTGCACTGGCCGCTGTTGGTAACCGTTTCCATAGGTTTTGATAAAATCGTAGGGGGTAAGGAACGAGTAGAGAGAAAGAACTCCCGCTACTTCGTCTACAGAAACACGGAAATAACTCGGAAGCTTAGGAGAGGAAGCGAGCAGGCTGCTGTCGCGCGCAAACGACACGCTACGCGTAGATACGCTTGCAGCGACATGTTTACTTCTAATACGAATCGGTGCAGAGCACTCGACGATGATTACGGTGTAACCAAGTGGGTCAAAGCCTAACTAGGTCGCAATTTCACCGAGCATCGTATTATTCGATGCTCGGTATGTGTACGCTTATTGACGAAATAAATTTTCGTGGATCGTTGAACCTACGTATTTTCCATTGGACGTATTCGTTCGTATAGTTACCGTTAGATTTACTATCAGACTGCTATTGTTTAAGTTACGACTCTCACGGCTGAGTTAGAAATACCGTTCTTCGACCACTTTTCTTCGATTACCGTCGATCGAGAGGAAGAGAAACGTTGGAAGGCGGCACGCATCGAAGACCGTGTTGGGAACGACCAAGGAGGTAGCAAGCTCGTTCATCACTAACCGACGGTCCTAAATGTTTCCTTTGTGGGTTTTAAAAGTTTTAGCAATGGCCGTGTTCATGCCCCGGATGTGTTTCATCGATTGTTTTATAGCTGTACGGACCTGCGGGACTCGTCTCTCTTTTATCATCCAGGCTACCTCGTCGTTACTCTTTCCTTCGTTCGTTCGTTCGTTCGTTGGTTCGTTCTCTAGGGACCATGGAAAAAGGTACCGTTCCGATGTAGCGGTTCGATCGAACGATTCCTTGTCGAATTCTAATCTCTCGTTATTTTCGTTGCCTATGTTACAACACGGTGCTGCGAGAACGCGGTTGCACGTAGCAACGACTCGATAAACTTTGCGTCTTGCGTCGTAGGCAGATTTTTCCGTGCGCGTTCGAACGATTTTGTTTGGAAAAAGGAGAGGCGGCGCGCAACAAAGCGCGACAAAGCCTCTTTCCAGCTATAATACTCGGTCGCCGTTCAACGGCCGTTGAATAAGGCAATATCCCGAGGCTTTATCGTGCCCGTTTTGCACGAACAACCAGGGCCTGTTATTACATCGGAAAATTGCCGGACCTGCGTTTTCTCCTCTTTCGCTCTTCGCGTTCTTCCTTTTTTCCAGTGTTTGACAAAGTTCGCTTTCAAATAGGTCCGTTCGCTCTTTTCATTTTCCTTCCTTTAATCTCGTTAGGCGCTATTTAGCAGTCGCTAGATGGATACCTTCGGCCAGAAAAGGAAAGGTCGGATCGTTTCTATATCCTGATTACTTTTATGCAAATTTCAAACGTTCGTCTGTCTCGTCTCCTTTCTTCTTTCCTCTCCTCCCTCTTCTTCTTGTCTCGTTCTTTTACGTAGCGCGACCCATCGCGACAAGTTGGTTGCGCAACGCAACCTATACGTACACGTAATTACACGTTGTCACGTATCGTAACGCGCGATAGAGACGCATTTCGTCGTTATCGCCGTGTCCATCGTGATTCGCGAATTCGCGAATTCCTCGCTTCGGCGGCCGACCACGGATTCGCAAACGTTCTTTCCGTCTGCTCGATCGATAAATCAAGCGATCGACGTCGCGTGACTTTTTTATCTGCCTTCGAACTCGAGGTATTTCGCACACGACGATACTCGACGCGAAATATCGCGAGCATTCCGAGTCCAGACAGACGTCCCAGACGTCACGGACATCCAAGGTACACGCGTTCGTCGAACGGCGATTAAATTCTTGGTACAACGGCGTGCGAACGAAAGCAAGCCGATCGAATACCATCGAATTTCTCTTAAAAAATACCTGCGTGTGTCGCAAACGTTTTTACAGCGGCGGTTATTTTTCGTCGTTACTCCGGTGTATAAAAATACACTGGCGTGTATACGGGTGTTCGTTAAGGTGAAAAAAGTTAGCGAGGAAAAAACGTCGGGTTTCGTGTTCTTTGAACGCACGCGGAGCGTACGTATACGATTATAGACGGGAATTAACAAGAACGAATTAACAAGAAAAATCAGATGCGGATCCTTGTCGAGGATGGGAACGATCCGGAGATACGAAAGTCTTTCTCTCCTTTCTCTTGGTGCAGCGTATACGACTTTATCAAGGCGAAACGTTCGAGCGAATTTGCGGTTCGGAGAGAAGACGACGAGGGAAATTTGAAACGTCGAACGTTGCTCGATCGTAGGTCGAAAGAGAAAAACTGGACGATATCTGGTGATATTCGAAGTACGGTTTCCACGGGAGACATTAGACACAGCGATTGGCTCGTTGGCGATTCGACGCGGAAATTGGGTGAAATACGTTAGAACGGAAGCGACGTGACAGCCGGAAATGAGAAGATCTTCGTCACCTAGAACCGCCTGGCATTCTTGTAGCTCCGTAACGTTCATGGATAAAACGCGTTGTATCGGCCAGGTATCCACGAGTACGAAATATTTTCCTTTTATCTCTTCCAGCGATACGGTTCGTATCCGTCGACGAATTGCAGGGTATCGCGTTTGCGAGAAGCGGACGGAACGGCTCTGGAAGCGTCTTTTTCGCGACAGTCGGGTCGAAACGAAGAGTTTAGGCAGAAAACGAGAAGGTGCGTTTCCGCCGATTCGAAGAAGCTGGATTATGCGCTTATGCGCACTTTGCGCTCTTAAATCGAACCCCGCGTATCTTTTCTCGTTTGTCGACAACCGGCGAATCGCGTCGTAACTGTTGTAATATGCGGTCGTTGGAAGAACGTTGGACGTTGGACGCGGTGCCTGGTACAGTTAGAAGTAGGCTGCGTATCTCTTGATCTCGCGATCGAAGGACAAACTTTGAGGACAAACTTCGCTACCTCGATATTCGGTAAATTATCGAAGCTGTCGGTGGAATCGCGTCGAGCAAAATCCAGCCGAGAGAGCAAAGTTTGGAAAACAGCAGAGGCAACGACAGAACTTTAAAAGTCGCTTATGCGGCCGAGTTTGCCGAACGAACGGTCGAACCGTCTTCCTCTCCATGTGGAACGAATCCAAATTTTCGCGAACCAGGATTGCCCGTTTATCGTAGTGGTCCCGCAACACGCAACCCGCTTCCGCACGGCGATAACGTATATCTGCCGCGTAGATCGCGAGATCTCGAGTAGAATCTCCAAGCGGCGTTAGGAACGCGTTACGGAGTATCTCGACGATCGTCGTCCATCCTTCGTCGCGCGAACGACTATTCATCCGGGCGAAAACAGAGATAGGTGCTCTGTTTCAAATTAAACGGGCGCAAAATCGTAACGTTGTTCGTCCGCGATAGCTTCGCTCGGCTCGTTACGTACGTGCGAGTATCTCGGACGAGCGAAATCTTTAATTCCGACGATCGAAGTTCGCGCCTGGAATACAGTTGGGCCTACCGATCGACCAAGTTACGACACACGCTGTTACGAAAATCGCGTTGCGAAATTTGCTCGGGAGAAAGGGAAAAGGTGACGAAGAGTCGTAGGAGAGCGATCGATTCCCGTAGGTGTTTCGCTGCGAGTTACTACAAATTGCCACGCGTTGCATATACGGCCGCATATACGTTTCCATAAGCATCGAAACGAAACCGTATTGCACGGTTTTGCCGGTTATTTTCGCCTTCGATGTGTCCCGTTTCTCGCGTTCTCTTCCGGCGGATGTTTTCGCCGTATCGCGTCCACCGTGTTGTCGATCGCGTTGGTATTCCGTCGTATCCATCGACGCGGATCGCTCCAACAACGATAGTTTGGCTTTTGCTGAGAAACGGTCGATGCGACGAAGGACGATGCGATGGTCGTATCGTACGGTGACGATTACGGAGTTGGCTGTGCGATTTTCTTCGATTAGTTGGATCAGTTAGACGGAGTCGTCGTTCGTTCTTGGAATTGTAGCCGACTGGACGTCGCGTTCGAACGATCGGCGAATCGTCGTAACGCGAAAAGCCGAGCAGGTACTCGCTTCTTCCTCTCTAGAACCGATAGCGACGACAAAAATACACGAGCGAGTATCGCCTTTCAACGCGAATTACCTACGCAATCGCGTGGCTCTGCAAATGGGTCGTACTTACGCCGTATGCGCTACTTTCCGCACTGGCGATATTCCAGGCGCCGCGTCGCAGAGGATAGTTCTCAGCCTCGATGCAAAGTACGACAGAGACAAACGATGACATATCCGTTTATAAGGCGCGAGTACCGCGCAGCCGTTCCTTCGATCCTCCATCGAAAATATAATTTGCCGAAAGCCAACGACGATTCGCTATTTCCGCCGAACTGCGTTCGCGTTGAATATTTCGAAACGATGGACGCGCGTTTCGTTTTCCCCGAGAATTTGGATCTTGGGAGATGTTCGACGGGCGGTTCGTTTCCACGGTAAACGTAACGTAAATTCCACGCAGATTTTCCTGCAGATGTAAACGCAACGTTACGCGCGATTACGTACGCGAATCGGTATCGTTCGCGATCTGCCGGGCATCTGGCGAAACTGCGTTTGCGATTACGCCGCTGGAATTAAAATGACGGACGGCCGAATCGTGTCGCGGTACGTACGTGTTATTGAGAAAGGAATGCAAGCGAATAACAAAGTAGATGAAACGTTATCGAAGAAAAACAGGATGTGCGATAAAAGGTGGAACGACGATGTATTCGCGCGTGTCAACGCTTACAGCGTGTTCGTTCGATCGGGCGTATAGTCGCTTTTCGAGGCACCGGACGTCCAAAGGAACGAATCGCTGTACCCTTTGCGGCGAATCTTTGTGACCGCGATTTATTTAAATTGGCTGCAATAGGCCGACTTCCTGCTTAAACGCACTCCGTCGGACCAACTCGCACGCCATTGGACGAACGCGCGTGAAGACGTTTCTCTGCCTATTTGCACAGACCCTGCTACGACGCAAGCAAGTGCGTACGTGGTAACGAAGGATCGCTGATCGTTCGAGTGACGTTACAGTCTCCTTTGTACAGGACGTTACGATACGACGAAGGAGACGAAGAACGCGTTTCGACGTTTCGATCGTCTCGTTGTCGCGACGAATACAAAGAACGGAAAGAAATCTCGATTTGCGTCTGTGTTCCTGCAGCGAGCGGGATTCCTCGATCTTAACGCGCGATACGTCCGTTTTTATTTCCCTGCGAATCGATATTTAACGACACGTGTCGTCGATGGAAACGTAGGTATTTCCTGTGTAGAATGGCAACGGACGAAGCAGGGCGACAAAGACGTTATGCGTTTCGCGTCGTATGAATATACGAATAGGTTAGGCATAAATAATTCATACGTGGCAGAGGTTAATGAACAGCATTCACGAATTCGCTATGTAAATATAAATCGTAAGGCCCGTTTCTCGTAATTGTAAATATCCTGCATCCTGTTCGCGAATCTTTCCTTACTTTTCCGATCGGACGATATTTTTAACCGCCAGACTTTATTTTCGAACGTATCTAATATCGAAATTCGTCTATTCGAGCGAGAGAAGCTCGCAACGCGCGATGTAGCTAACGTACTTGTTACATACGCGAAGTTTGCTCGCCACGACTTTGAAATTGCCAGCGAAATGTTTTCGCTTTCCACGTTGAACGACGATAACCCGCGACGTAGCGACTTTTCGCGCGATTGCCTGTCGGATTTATCGGTATCTCGAGCGGGGCCGCGATTTGACAAGGACAAGGAGCCCGAGAAACGGGTTTCCGTGTCGTCGGATGGTGCTCGATCGTTAGGTCGATGTACGAGCCGTTCGATGGAGCGAGTCTTTGTTCGCAACGCGTAAGTTTTCGTCGAAGACGAAGATCGGAACGTCGCTTGACGCGGAATGGAACGCGCAAGTTCATCGCGAAGTGAGAAACAAAGGGTACGGTGCATCGTGCGATACGGTATCCGTTTTATGTATCGGCGTAATCAAGGTGTACGTCGTACGCGTAACAGCTAAACGCGAGTTGCGCGTTCCTCGAGGACGAGCAAGTAGAAATCGAACTGGTTTACGCGTAGTACGTCAGCCGGCAAACGCCGAGGTTATCAAAACGCCGGGATTTCGTATATATACGTCGGATTAAGGTCGGAATTTGTTGGGCGTTCGACGAACCTTTGCTCGAACTTACCATCGCGGATATAGCTGATGTTTACCGGTACAAAGCAAATGTTCAAGAAGGTACAGAGAAAGAATAGCAGCGGAAACGGTCGGCGCATCAAACGTAAAAAGAAGATTAAAAAGGAAACACCCAACGGATCTCACAAAGGACATAACCTAACGAACAAACACTCACCGTACTAAAGAAATAAATCAATCAAATTCGAAGATGGTATCCCACTGGAGGTAGCCATCCACGTGTTATATTATTATACCGCTAAGCTATAATATTTTACCAAATGTCCTACTGGACAAATTGTAAAATGTAAATAAATTAAAAAAAAAAAAAAGAAAAAACCGGTACAAATGTGGGTACTACAAGAGGCTACGAGCAATAGCGGCGATATGACGGTCGAGAGATGCCGATGACAACGAATCCACGGTCCACGGGATGACGAGCGCCAACGTAATACACGATTCGGATAACTCTCTCGATAACTCGATCGGCAATTCGCCCAACGACTAACTAACTAACTAACTGATTAACTCGTAATCCAAATGAAACTGCCCTTATACAGTCCTTTTGCCACTCCTTGGATCAATCTCCGTTTTTGAGGAGAGCTGCACGACTATTTTCTACTTCCGTTATTACACGCCCCTCCCGTGACCGTGGGTGACACGTTATGTCACCTCGAGCCCAAACCCATCGTCATAAGCCTTAAGTGCCCGCGTAACTATTTCTTCGTTTATTGCTTAAACGTCGTTGTCGCAAACATCTGGATCGGGGTATTGGGTTTTTCCGAACGTTCCAAAGAAAGAGGTCCCGATGTCCTTTCATCTCCGACATATATGTCGGATCTTCCCGTCATCGGGACTTCCCGTCTGGAATGTTGGGAAAAATACCAATACCCTAGTCCAGACTTTTACTACAGCTACACTTGAGTAATAAAAATAAGAAATAGTTTCAACGTTCCAAGCTGGCTTCGTGACGATGGGTTTGGGCTCGAAGCGAAATAGCGGGTCGCTGGACGTAGCCACGGTCACGGGAGGGACGCGTACCTGACAGAGATATGAAATGATTGTACGGCTCTCCTTAAAAACAAAGATTGACCCGAGAGGTGGAGACGGGAATATATAAGGGCAGTTCCACTTGGATTTGGGGTTGGAGTTCGTGCAGATAAATTTACTTGTACGTGGAGTCATACGTGTATCACATCGTATTCGTCATCCCGTGGACCGTGGATTCGTCGTCGAACCTGAATTCGTTGTCATCGACATCCCGACCATCCGATCGCCGCTATTACTTGTAGCCTCTTGTAGTGTCCACGTTTGTACCAATAAATATCAGCTATATCCGCGATGGTGAATTTGAACGAAGGTTCTTCGGACGCCCCAAAAGTCCAACCCTGATCCGACATATACGATGTAGTATCGGGGAAAAGGGCCTGAGAAACATCGAGTTAACCATGGACGATGTCGCGAGAGCCGAGACGCTGTCGGGTCTGTCAACGTGTTCTCGGTCTTTTCAAGTGCATAATTTCGTAGAAAAGACCTACCTGACCCTGGCGACGAGCGTCTGCGGAACACGTGTGCGGTGAGCCTAGCAAAAGACGAAAGAGACGCTACAACGGCCAGAATGCGAGTTGAGAAGCGCAGTGTGAGTCCAGAGATCACAGAGTGCGAATCGACGTACGACGATATCGTAGTCGGTCCTGTTGTTATCGAGTATCGCTTATTAAACTACGCTAAACTCTAAATATAGCATCGTTACTTGTCCTTACTCTAAGAATCCATACGTTGCTACATATATTTGCCGAGATAACGAGCCCGAATGACCTTCGACTCTTGACTCTCCGGTCTGGCCCTTTTTATTCGGTACATCGGCGTACAACCTGCCAGTTAAATTACTTATCGTTAGCACGGATCGATGATGCACGTACGCTTCTTGCGACGTAACGTAGTATCTTTTCAGCGAGCTTCGAGCAAAGTCTCGCCAGCAACTTTACCGCCTAGCTCTTATCAACGCGGTGACCGAGTTTCGTCTAGAATTTTGTCTAGAATTTTGCCTAGAATTTCGTCCGCTGGAAGACGTACCAGCCTGGCACAAATAAGATTCGCCACCACTACGCGTAGGAAGCGAAAAGAAACGTTACGTTCGTTTTTTAGTTGGCGGAAAGTGTAAACTGCTGGAAGCGAAGTAGCGTAACGTCGGGATAACGGGTAAACGAAAAGTTTTCGATCGGTTTAATCGCACGTAGATTTTACGGGTTCCTAAAGTATGGCGAGAAGGGTGGCGCTGGCACGGTGCCAGAGGCAGCTCGTGCAACGGATTCAACTTGGAACGCGCAACCTGTAGGCGTTTTATCGTTGCCGGTTTTTACCTATCGCCGACAAATGAAATTAGCCGAGTTCTCGTTATTCTGGTGGCAGCGCTCTCGATGTATAAATATATGAGGCGCGGTTAACCGGACGCAGAAACGCTATCAAACGATCGTGAATATTTATATCGTTGTTTATTCGTGTCGCTGGAAACCAGCTCGATTTCATTTTTAAATCGATTCCCGGGAATCGCAACGAAAACACCAATCTCCTCTCGCGTTTAAACGTGTTTGTATAGAACTTTTCTCCCCCCCCCCCCTTCGCCGCTACATCCTTTTCCGCTTACGTGATTTACTAATCGTACAAGCTGCATCCCACTGTCCCCCCTCGCCGCTCGACTCTGTTTACGGAATTCGCGAGGAAATTCTTATTACTTACGTAGTCGTCGTCGAACGGATTCCTAGCGAAACGACGATTTCTACGCGATCAATCGATAAACGAATCGCGGATTCGTTGGTCGCAAGCGAAAAACAGACGTCGCGTTTGTCGTTCGATAAACCGTAACCAGCGAGCCGTTACGGAATAGCGAATCGCGACGATAACGGCTAAAAACGAGAGGAAACGAGAAGAAAGGAGGAACGAGATTGGGTAAGGGCGTGCAAGCGACGTTGGTTTACATTTCGCGGATTTATTGATCCGGAAATGGCACTCGGCACGCGGCATGCGGCAGAGTGGGATGCACGGAGGCGGAACGCGAAATACAGAGAACCGTATTCAACGATTCGGTCAATTACCGGTTCGGTACTCGCTTTCATATGGATTTTACGTTACGCTAACGGGACGTAGCCGAGCGTTTCGCAGGATTGCCGTCACGCCACGCCGAATACCCAATTAGCGCGTCTGCTTAACGCGATTGTCAAAACTTATTTATAACGACGTTATCGGTAAATAAGGTTTGACCAACTCGGCAGCCGCGTTGACGCGTCGCTAATTTCGCTCGCAATCTCGTTCCGTAGTCGCCGTTGAGAATCACACGGTCGGTTAAGAACGGTCCAGGATATTTTAAACGCGTCGCAAACGAATTCGTGCGTTGCGAATCGTAGAATTTACGGATAATCGTTGCCGCGTCCACCGTGGTTTCCGTCGTTGAATCTCGTTCGCGACGAAAGCGCTTTCTAACTGCTCTTCTCTAAGCTCGTAGCAGCCGCACCTACGAATAACGCATCGACGAACGGTACCATCGGTACGCAGTCGTTGGCCCGAATGAAAAATGAACGAAGAGCGTAGGTGGGTTTAGGGTTAATCGCTGTTTCCACCTTTTTCCAACGATCTTTTCTTCTCGACCCGTTCTCGTTCAGCCGTTGATGGATCGTTCACCCGCAAAATCGGACGGCCGAGCGACACGACGAACGACGGACAGATTTATTCGTCACCTAGCGCGTGCTTGGAATAACAGCACCCGAAGCCTACTTACGAAACGTTTACGCATTATACCGGCGCTTTCTTTGAAAAATCTTTGTCTCATCGCGCACTTTGCTGTCGATAACTCGCGCGCGTATTACGATTTCTCGCAGAATGCACCACGCGATCGTTCAACGGCAAAAGTCGTTGCAGCGGAATATCGCGTTGCAATTACGAATCGACCTCCTCCTTCTCGTCCGAGTCGAAATACACGGTCTTTGTACGCGCGACTTTTGATATTTCTACCGCGTACATTCTACGTACGTACGCGTATACAATATCTTGCACCTTGCACCGTGATACTTGCGGATTGCATTGTACGTCGGTTCGTATATACGAACGAAGTAGGACTGTAGATTTTCTCAGAAGCGTTGGTTCATACGATCTCCTATATTGGTATTTAAAAGTATTTGTTTCTCATTCGAGCAACGTTCTTCGTTGCATCGTTCGTTTTTACCATTCGTCGTCGTCGCCGAGTTTGCCGAAGGTTCCGTAATTGAAATTCCTCGTTTTTCCTCCTTACGTTCGATGCAGATGCGCAACTGCGCGTACATGCACTGCCACGCGTCTTTGCGAAAGTTTATCCAACTTCGAAGCGTTTCTCTCGCGAGATCGAACGAAACGTCGTTCGACCAAACTTCCATCTTATACTTGACGTTTGAAACGCGATAAAAGAGCCGTGTCGGACGAACGACGTTCGTACTCGAAACGATCGTTCGTCGAGGCGATCTACGGCTCTTCCGGCTAGACCCGAGCCTGCTCGAGATTCCAACGACACTGTTCGAAGAAACGAGTTCCGGACTGCCGAGACTTCGCTCAACGCGTATACAACGTATTTATAGCTGGTGTTTCGAGCGTGCAATAGCGAAAGAAACGCCGTCGTCACCGCCTTTACGCGTATTCCAGCGTACCAAAACGCAGAGTAGGATTGGAAATCGCGCGGAGATTCGACGAAAGTTTCACCGGCTCGAGCGAAACTGTCGAAACGACGATTATTTCGCGATCGATTCTTAGAGAATTCGTCGAGCAACGGGAGAACTCTTATCGTCTTTGAATCGCGTTTGATCGTTGGCATCGTTGCGTAGTGTTGGGTAGGTGATACATTTACACTGTACACGCGAATGTGTGTGCAAGCGTTAGAGGACGTCCAGGTCTTGGTGGAGACAAAAGACTGTTGCCAGATGTTAGAAAAATCTGGAAGAGTCTTCAAAATCGAGTAGAAAATCGAGGTCTTCAGAGTGTAATATATATGTATAGCTGTCGTGCGTGAAATAAAGTAAACTATTTGTATTTCCGAATCCTTTCTTTACCTTAACACGTAGTCGTTAAAATTCGATAAAATCTTTGCATTTTTGTGCGTGTTTTAGTTTCGCTCGTTCGTATCACGCTGCTATCGTAAATAGAAACCGGTCGACTCTGCAAAAATTCCAACGAACCATCAACTACTCGCCGTTATTCGTAACGCGTCTTGTATTCGCTTTTTTCCTCTTCTCCGTTCTCGCATTCGTGTTTATCGTAAAAGTCGATCGCAGAGAACGGAAAGAGGTGGTATCCGTTCGCTCGTCGGACGAAACGGATCGATCGACGATTAACGTTCGATAAGAGTCGAGGTCGAGAAGACGAAGACGAAACGCAGCGAGGCGGTACAACGAGGCATTCGTACAGAGGACGTTCGAGGCTTGGGACGATCGAGAATTCGATAGTCGAATGCGAGCGAATACGAGGAACGTGGCAGACTCTTTTGGATCGCGTCGTCTAATTTTTAGACTCGCGCTCGCCTTTCTCTTACTTCCTTTGCGTGTTCGCGCGCCGGTAAATGCATCGGAAATTCGTAGAAAGTCGGCGGAAACGGAAACTAGCCGATCAAGCGGTATTTTGTCTTTTAGACATGTTAGATACAATGAAAATAAACTATGATCGAAAACTCGTCGATACGTTGTACGATCGTTGATGTAAAATTGCGATACATCGAATCGGCGCAGACCTTCGGCGGCAAAGTCCAAGTTTCGCGACTTCCCGACAATTTCGTGAATTTTTTTTTTTTTTTATTTATTGACATTTACAATCAATTCTCGCATTGAGAATTTTCAGTAATTTTTTCTGCCGCGGCACAATGACATGGCTAAATATCGTTTCGTGAAATAATGTCAATTTCGTCTCGGTGCAAAGTCCGCCGCGCCTATACATTGTAACGTCAGTTCGCATCAGAGACCAGGTCGCACACCACGGGCAAGATGGCGCCCGGATGTCTGCACATCCTTGGCGCGTACCCTCGATAGTCCTAAGTACCCACCGAGGGTCTTGGAATTTTCATAGTTAAGATCCTTCGGACCAAGCAAGTATCTCTTGTCTTAGGTTTCCTTTCACGTTTATCGTTTGCCACGGGTTAACACGAAAAGTTAGTTTTTCCTCGCGTCTGGTACGTTCCGTTAGCAACTTTCTCACGAGGCCGGCCAAAGCCCTTCCTGGTCCACCAACCGTCTTATTATCTAATCGGAGACGCTGTCTACTGCCCTCGCTTCCTTAACCAAAATTTTCATCGACAAATCCGATAGTCCCGTGTCCTTAGACACACCCACCCCTAGCTTTCCTCAGACACGGTATCGTCGACGAAACTCGCTTATTCCGTATCCTTGGAATAGTCGACGTATCTTTACCTGTCTCTACCCTTGTAACAGTCGCGTACTTAACGTATCGGTGTAGCTAAGTTTTACATAACGTGGTTGGAGCGAATCGTGATTTATGTTAATTCAGTGTGTATTCCAGTTTGATCGCTGAATTTGCAAGAAAGTTCGATTAAAACAAAATTAATAGTCGTGCTACGACTCGACTATTTTTACTTCATCACCCGACCTTCGAGTTTACGTGAGAAGAGCGTCGGTGTGAAAAAAGAACGAAAAGACGAAGTCGCATTTTGGGCCTGCGTTTCTCGTTTCTCGCGTTATCTTTAACCGTGACACTCGTGAGCGAGCGAGCGCGCTAATTGTACGTTTACGGTGACACGCAACGACCAGCGAACGGATTCTTTGAACCGTGACTTTGAATCGTTCGGGTAACGAGAAGTTTCGAATTTCCCAAGACTCTGGCGTTTAGTTAGCGAACGTAAAATACGGCAACGATTCCAATGTCTCACGCGCCCGCATCTTTCGCGACAGCGTCTCCAGACGGGCGTGTTACGCGCTACCACCAACTGCAAGTACTTTCGCAACGAAATTTTCTTTCGTAAACGTCGAAGGAATATTCGCGAATTCGCTGCTCTCCCGGCTTACGATCAGACTACGTGCGGGCGATATCGTGGTGGGTGACAAAGTGAGAGGAGAAGGAGCGCGTCTCTCTTTCGTTCGTTCGACGAGGAAGTTGGCCGAATCTCGTACGGTTCCGTAGCGACGCTCCCTTGGCTTCCTCTGAACTCTGCATGGACGCGATGCGACGCGCGACATTACCGAGCAACCGCATTGGTTACGCGTTGTCTAGAGTCTAGGTCAACCGCCGAACTTCCCTCGACGACCTTACTCTGCTTTCGAACTTGATCGAACGAAGACGCGATTCCGCTCTTCCGTTGCACGGCGTAGCGCCGTAACAATTTTCCAAGCGTCGTCGAATGTGCCGTTTCGGAGGATAAAAGGGGAAGAACGGGACGCGCGATTGTCCGCGTTCGATCAGAGTTCTCTTTGAACGCGCGCAACTTGCCAATCCAATTATCCAACGTTTATACCGCAACCTCGACCGAGAGCATAGACAAAGCCGGTGGAACGTGTTAAATGGTACTAATGCGTTTACGTGTGTTCCATCGGATCGGTCGTCTGGGAATGAAACCGAGTGGGTATTCGTTGCGCGATCGATCGGTACGCCGTTTGACGTAAACTGTCGTGACCTGTATTTGGAAAATTCTCTTTATACGTGGCGAGCCACGCGTTCGCTAATTCCAGCGTAATGCCATCCCGTGTTTTTTAAAGACGTCGTTCCGATTCTACGACTGGTAAATTATTCGTTTGCCCGCTCGCGATTCCCTCGTATCGTGGTCGATGAATAGGTTCTCGATGCCCGTGTCGCTACGAGAATTCTACGATTACCTCGATACGAGGAATTTTCACGCTCCAGCTACCGTCGCAGATTGCTCGTTCGATGGAAACCCTAATTATCGATAAGTAGCTTTGCTAATAAATTAGAAGCCGGTTTCGCGTCATTATCGCACGTTTGTTACGCCTTCGAGTCGCAACCTTCTGTTTTTTATCTCACCGTCCGTTTCGCCGATCTGCTCGATCGACCGTCAGCGGCTGTCAACGCCGGAATTAAAGCGGTTGCGCGAGTTTTCGGAATAATCGCGCGTAAGATATACTTAACCTGGACGGATTCTGCTAAATCGATTGTCGTTGCTACGCGATTAAAAGCTAAAGGCGTAGTAGGAAGCAGCTACGGCTCGAGTATCGCACGAATTGGAACGGACGTGTGCCCGATGCACCGTTCGAACGGACGCTTAGGCGATAGGACTGCCGGCTTTTATCCAAATTCGATAACGTCGCTACCGATCGATACGAACCTGCGAGGAATCGCTGGTAAAGCAAACTTTGCGGAAGACGCGTGGAACTCGTTGCCAACCAAGATTACGTGGTCGAATCGAGTTAGTAGTACCGTGGTTCCTTACAGCCCGTGCAACTAACGTAGTATCGTGAAAAAAGGCCTGTGGCGGCACTCCATACCAAATACCATCACTCGACACTAATTAGCGTCGGACGACGCCAGCGCAGTGGTTAGCGCCTTAGGTTACGAACGTTCGGAACCCGGGTTCGAATCCCGGCGACCGGAGTCTCCGATTTTTCTTCCACGATACGAAAATGAGAAGAAAAGCGGCCGTATCCAGCAGCGATATTCCATACCCTAAGCAGCTCACGCGATACTACGTTAATTTTCTTTGGCCGTTGGAGTTTACGCTCGTTTCTGCCTCTCGTACCGCGTGATTCGGTGATTATACGCGGTGCTCTTCCGGTCTAGCGGTGAGATTTTTCACCCTTTCGTTCTTCGACGCCCGTAATTATCGTTACGATCCCGCGTTAGAAACGCGGTTCTGTCGAATACGAGCAGGCAGAAATCGGATGATATCGTCGGTATATTTGGTAAATTCTTGGACGCGTTTAAGGCTACTACGGTTTTTGGTGGACTCTCCGTTCGCGCAACGAAACGATACTCGGCGAAACCACGTACGCCGTAAAGGAAAGGTTAAACGTTGGAAGCACGCTGTTGCGCGAACCACCGTGTAACCGCTGCATTATCTCGATTAAAATACTCGATAGGATTTCTGGCATCGACCAAGGTAGAAAGTCGAGTGCGCGGAACGTTGGAAATTCCCAAGCGGAAAGACGGACGAAAGGTGATGATGGGAAAGAGGAGAGAGAGAAAGGTATTCATCGCGGAAAGATCGATCGATTTATTTGCCAAATCGTTTAGCAACGTATCGACGGATAAGATGGATATACTCGTGCCTTCGCTTCTCTGCTGCGCTTCGATCACTCGGGAAAGGTCGCTTCTGCGAGATTTCTCTTCCTCTTGTCCGCGCGCTGTTTGCGTTAACGATTCGAGTGGAAGTCTAGGAAAGACGGAGAGAGCCGTCCGAGACGGTAACAGGGAAACGTGGATGAAATTTCGAGACAATTTCTTGCTTCTTGGAAAATTCTTGACGCGTCTCGAATATTCAGCCGAACACCGTCTACTCTAATTAAATTGAAACGAATCGGCGAGCGAGACGATCGACGCGGCACAAAGGAGAAGCTAATCGAAAGCGCTTCTTGCAGGAAATTACCTGGTACGCGTAGTCAAACGTCGCTCCTTTCTTTTACTTGTCCGACCTTTCTGCCCCGGCAATTTCTCCTGCATTCTCGAAGCGTCTGTCGCTTCGATAGCGTCCGACGCGATATTTTTTTCTCAAGTTTCCCGTTGCCTATCGATCGACCAACGAATTCTCCGTGATGAAAACGATTCAAGTTTTCTTACTTTCGCTTACCTATCACGAGCTTCGAAATCGTCAGTTTGTTTCCACCAACTCGTAAAATTTTATCCTCTTACAGGCAGCCGGCTAACTTCTCCCCGTCGCTTCCTTCTCTCTCGTTCCGCAAATCCAGCCGTAAATTCCTCGATAAATTAAATTCCCGCCAGAAAATGGAATTCTTTCCTCGATCGCATGGAAGTCTATAAGAACTCTCTTTGGACGCTTTTTTCCACCACTGTACGATTCTTAAGAGCACCGCGCTGCTGCGCGCAATCGGCTCTTCGAGAAGAGGCCAGCCACGCAACTTTAGCTCGGGACTTTAATTACGGACGTTAGCGAGCCATTTGTCCGATCGATCGCGGTGAAATTCGTCGAGCGAATATTTACGCGGAGCAACGGGAGAGAAAAGGAATTCTTTCGGCTTCTTTCGCCTCGGGCGTAGAAAAGGAAAACGAAAGGAACGAGCGGAACGCGATAGAACGAAGAAAAGAAGGAGAAGCGGAGGAAAACGAAGGAAAAGATTTAGCCGACCGAGAGAGGAATCTGTGACGCGTTGTTTTCTTACTTCGGTTTGCGGTTTCCAAGCTGCGCGTGTTTTCCAGGATTTCCACGGCCCGTAACGCTAAAGGAGAGCGGAAGAGGATTTGTCCGCGACGCGATCGCAACGAACGCGATTAACGTTCGTTCACCGTCGTCTACCGCGTCGAAAATGACGAAGAAGGGCGAATCTAACGGCGAAAAATATTCTATTAGATCGGGCGGTCGCGCCACTATACGTAATAGTATATCGTATCTTATCGTTGTCGATCGCCTTTTGTTTCGGCCTTCTGTTTCAGATTCCGCGTAAAGTCGGCGGTCGCTTGGTTTGCCTCCGCGGTAATATGTTCGCGTTTTCTCGTATTCGCGGTCGTTCTTTGTCGCGAAAGGAAAAACCCGTTTCGTGCAAACACGCGCTCGTTTACTCAGCCACGACCGGCTTACGCAACAAATTATAGCGTTCCATCGCGTCGGCGGCTATCCATCGAGCGTGCGACGTCAACTAAAATGCTGTTTAGCGTGGCACGTGTTTTCGATTCGCAGCTGATCGAATCCTGGGATTTCCCTGGCGGCGATCGAGAGATGCAGGAGACGACCGTGCGTGGTCGTTTTCCTGATGGATCCGTCGGTCGCATAATATCCAACGAATCACGATTTCTATGCATCTCGAATCGAGACGTATGAAATTGGGGCGAGAACGTTTGGTCACGGGGCCAAATATCGCGTCGAAAATGCCACGGAAACGCCTGGCTCGCTGCAAAACCACGCGTGCACGCAACCGTCTGTTTCCACAAAGCAAATGAAAGTAGGTTAGAATCGTTCTTTTTCTCACCGCCTTGCTCTCTCTCTCTCTCTCTCTCTCTCTCTCTGTTTAGCGAAACCGAGCAGCTGAGCCAGCGCGAGGAAACATTTTTTGCACGGTTAGCACTTCCGACCAGTGCAACCGGCGGGCGTTATTCGCGCCCCAAATTCTTTGCTTCGCGAGGAAAGCAACACGCTTTATAATACGTAGAAAAACGAGCAGCACGCGAACCAGTTGGATTACGCCATCGATCGACACCCGTCCCAGAGACATCATCGTCCTAGAGATCTTTCGACGTACGCACTTGCTCCTGTTTCACGTACGCTTCGTTAAATCCGTTATTTTCCCCGTTATAGCACGGCTGCGTACGTACGAAGCATCCTCAGAGACGTTGTCGTTCAAAGAGTCGTTCACAGAGACAGCGTGGACAAAGCGCTGATTCGCGATGTTTCGTGAAAGCGTTTCAGCATCGTCGAAATGTACGCGAGGCGTCGCACAGTCTAATCAAAAATGCAATTAAAAGCGCGACAACTAATTAACGACGAAGGCAATAATTGGAAATATCGAAGTGGAACGCAATTTTCAGCCGGTTGCTTTCGTTAAAGCGAGGAGCCGGGGCCCCACCACTCTCTCGTAGGTTAGAGCAGCAAGAGTTAGCGCGCACGGCGCCGCCTGTCCCTTCGATCTCGCGTTTCCATTTGCGCCTTGTTCCTCGCTTCCGTTCTTTCTCCTTTTTCAATCCTCTCCGTTGCTGTTTGTTTCTCTCCCTCTCTCTCTCTCTCTCTCCCCCCCTCCCTCTTTCTCTCTCCTAGGAAAATGATACGCGCTTCTCGCTAACTTGGTAGATTACGACGGCCAATTTCAGTGGATATCAATCACAATCTGCCTTCGTCTTATACCTCGTAATATACGTATAGCTCGTCACTAGCTGCGACGTATTTCAGCTTTTTCTACATTTCCCATTCAATTTCGAAACATTATTTTCTTCCAGCTTAACCCTTGGAGTTAAAGATATCTCGTAAAAGATATCTCTCGACGTTCAGTTATGCTCTCCGTGACACCAACTCAAAGTCTACCGCAACGATTCGTCACCTCTGCTACGACCTGGTATCGATCGCGTACCAGCCTGCGAAATCCGATTTTCGTCTCGCGAAATATTTCTCTCGTTTGTACGTAGAGTCGTTTTCCTCTTTTTTTCTTTTCTCTTTTACGAGATCGAACAAGGAAAGAGAAGAGTGTTTGACCTTACGCTGCAGATCGCGTCAACGAGGATCGTAAATTCTCGTTACGATTAGATAATCGATGCCTCGAATTGGTCGATCCCCCATTTCGATTAGGATAATAGAGATGGTTGACTGATTATAACACCGAAGTAACAGGTTATGATATATACTTTGTTCCAACAACTTTGTAGATATAAATAGCGACGCGTGGTGTGCGTACGCGTATTCTCAGAGACGTGCAAATAGTAAGTTACGACCGATGACCGATCAACGGATAAAAACGGAAAAAAATCAAGAGACGTTGACTGATCTAAGGATGACAGAGCAGCGAAGTTCGGTGACGATACTGTCGCGGAGGAAAACTATCCCTTGGGACTGGTCGCCCCACCATCGGTCGCTTGGGAATGGAAACGACCGTTGAACATGGAAAAAACTCGACCTTCCCATTCTTTACCTGATTGAACCATAACCATAAGGAACGTCTCCACTCGAAGATCTTTTATAACGATCAAGAGCCTTGACAGTAAAATAGTGCTTAGTTTTATGACAGTTCCTTAGGATTATCGCTATCCGACTAATTATATTTGCACAGCCAGTGGTCGTCTTGACCGAGAAATGGATTCTGGTTTATGTAAAGTCACCGGTTGTAACAAAGAGAGAGTCACTTTATCGATATCTTTTACCCACCTCACCGATGTCGATGATCTTTCGATATATCTTGTAAATCAATTTGATAAATCAAGTGAATCAATTAATGGGTGTGTGTGTGTGTGTGTATGTGCAAACGTCGCTGGGCCTCAGCGTTCGAGATATTCGCAATCTGTCGTTACCGCTACAGTGAACGTTGCCCGTAACAATTGCTCGTTCGTCGTAGCCTATGCGTCTGTTTAGTTACGTATCAGTCGCTTGACGGCGATCGGTTAAAAATAGCATCTAACCGAAACCTAAGAAGAATATAGATACGCCAACAACGTGTCTATGACCCGTGACACAGCAACGATCATAGGCTGACGCACACGTCTGTCGTCTCGCTTTTTATTCCCACGCATAAACTATAAACGAAAGATAGGAATTGGTTTCGTTTTTGACGTTGTTTTATGTGGCCACCGTGTCGCGCCGATCGCAAGGCGGCCGATACCGACGCGCACGCTGCCGCACGATCGTAGGCAGAATTCACCGTTTGATACCGACAGATTTTTCCGAATATCTCGGAAACTAAGGGTAAGCGGCGGTTTCACGTATAGGAAGAAGTTTAGGAAAGAGGTGGATATCCATACACGTATAGACGAAAGATTCGAAACTGCGACAAAGAAGAATTATCTACGTTGGGAGCGAAGGGGGACGGGTTTTGAAGCGTGTGAATCGAGTTTCGTGGATTCCTGCATCGAGGATACAATTTCGAAGAAGCAGGAAAAATCGATCCGACGAATCTTCGAATGGAATTTCATGTTTGAGAAACGAACAGGTTCCGGTAGGTCCGGGTAGATTATTCTCTGTAATCGCGTTGAAAGCTGTGACGAGCGTCGGTCGATAAAAGTCCATCGTACCGCGTGAATCGATCGACATCGTTGGCTATGTGTGTGTGTGTGGGAGGGGGGGGGGGGGTCAAGATGAACAAATGGCGAGTTCTCCAAGTCTTTTTTTTTTTTTTTTTTTGCGAGATCAACCACCCTGCATCTATCGAACTTCTATCGGATTTCTATCGCGTTGCCGCCGCCGGCGTTCTATCGAGTTTCTACGTTCTGTTGAAATTCAGAG
Source organism: Bombus huntii (assembly GCF_024542735.1). NCBI lineage: Eukaryota > Metazoa > Arthropoda > Insecta > Hymenoptera > Apidae > Bombus > Bombus huntii. The sequence goes on from NC_066244.1 coordinate 4,540,737, forward strand.
AGAAAAAGATTCGGAAAATAACTTTAGGTTAATCGATTCGACGCGTAAACAGAAATAATCGCGGTGTGTCGTATCGATAATAACGCTTGCAAATGACCCTCTACGAGACTATCGTCGCAAAACAAATTTTCGATAAACGAGTTTCCCCACTGTTTAGTATTTCTCGTAGAAACGGAAGAAAACAAAAGACCGTATCGCAAACGCGACCGAGTTTGTTCCAACGATATGAGTCGTGACAAACGTTTAACCTGTCTCTTACGTTCTTACGACGTTCCGCTGTGCGTGTCGTTTAAAGTTAAACTTTCCACAGGGTAGAAAAGTATGACTAACCTTGACCCTGTTTAGCGAATTAACTCGAACTTGACGTACGTTTACCGACGATTTCAATATTCGCGATAACCGTTCGAGTCACGAGATATTAAGCGCTCGATAACTTTATCAGTGACTGGAAGATTAACAAAAATAGGAGGAAAACGGTAAAGCAGCGCGATAACGTTGGTAGAAAAATGTTTTATATACTTTGACTCGTCAAGAATAGTCGATAACGAGTCATCAACCGCTTTGAATTTATCTCTCGATAAAAACACTGTCCATTGTAAACATCGAATATTAGATACAGTTACGTACGTACGAGTGACCGTACCGAATCGCCTTTCTGCTCTCGCTTTTTAATGCTCTTAAAACCGCTAGATCGCGTTACATCTGCGTGACAGAGAAGAATAATAACCGTAACTTTATAGGCAAACGATGAACGGCTATCGATTTAATTTATCTCGTATATCCAAAGATTCCCGGTTATAACCTGAAATTCTCGGTTCCCTGGCCACGGCTCTCCGTCGGACGTTATCGTAGTTGCGATTCGGTTCTCAACGTTGGAAAGTAAAGCGTTCGATCTGTTTAGTTTAGTTTGCAACAAAGATCGATAGTTCGTTTATGATTGTAAAATACAGGTTTACCTGTCAATTTACAATTCGTAATTTTCGTTTCGGATCCACGAACGTGACTACGAATCACCATCGACGTTGAACGTCAAATCCGCGAGACGTTCGTTGAAATCTCGGTCCCTTGCGGATAGCTAAAAAAAAAAAAAAAAAAAAAAATACCGACAAATATAGTTGTTTATTTGTCTGGCCGTTTTTGCAGCAACGGCGGCTTGTCCTGCGTCATATCCGGAGCTCGTTACAATTCGTAAGTGAAGCGAGAAAGCGCGTGGACGAAATTACTGCCAAATAATTCCCACTCGCCTCTTTCTTTTTTTCGTCAACCTATTTCGAAACTTTCGTTTACGTCTCATCGTACCGTACGAAGCGTCGTTACCTGTAACGGCATTTCTATATTTCGTCGACTACTATCTCGCTCTTTCCTGTGTTTCGACTTAAATCCTCTCTTTGCGATTCGTTGCCTCGTGAAACTCGTCTCTGCTTGGACTCGTTCGGGATCGGATTTCCAAAGATCGGTCGCGTTTGCGTTTAACGGCGAGTGTGACGAAGAGGTTGGGCTCGATGTTTGGAGCATCGTTGGAGGAAAGAGGACGGTAAAGCCATTGCGATTAGCGTGCATCGTACGCGTTATCCGTGGTAAAACGAACGATTCCCCTAATTCAGCAGCGCGCGATCTCTCCGTGCTTTGTAGGTTGTGCCGTGGCGCGCACGGACACCACGTTGTATTCGCGTATATGTAGGTGGCAGGTATGCAGACACGAGCACATAGAGAGCGTAGCCCGTACATAGAGTTCTCCGTATGCCATCGAGTCGAGTCGAGTCGAGTCGAGTCGAGTCGAGTCGATGCGATACGTTCGCGTCGGTGTATGCATCTACGAGTCGTGGCACGTTGAAATTGCACGCTAGCCATTACATAGCTCGTTTAATCTCTCGCGCTTTGCGTCCCTTTTCATTTCGAATGCCAGCCGGCTAATTCGAGCACGCGCCTTCTATTCTTACAAACGAAGCAATTTACCAAACAATTTGCCTCTCGATCGAACCGTGTTGTCGGAGTTGCCTGCTGTAGGATACAGCGCGATTAAATTACGAGATTTTGCTGTTTCTTGGTCGGTGGATCGCGACGAGTCGAAGCGAAACGCGTGGGTCGAACTTGCCCCGTTCTTGAACGAGCGCGTCGTTAATCGCGAGGGCGTGTTCCGCGAACGAGTTAGCACGTATAACGACTACGCAGGATTTCGTTGCGCGCATCGAACGAACGGTTCGTGGGTAGTTGCGCAGTGGCCAGAGTGATTAGACGGTGTGATTAATGCACGGCCGAAGCTCGACCGAAACGCGCATTAATCTTAGAATAATGGTCCGCTTCACGAACGACGTACTTCTATCGCGCGACTATTTGCGTATCGGACGTGAATTACGGAGAACGGCGAACGAGAAAAAAGATCGATTCGTTAGCCGAACGCGAAACCTACTACTTCGAAACTTTCGAACGATCGTTCCGAGACGAGCTTTCGACAATTTAGCCATTTAATCGAAGTAAATAAGCGTCGCGTAGTTTGCCACCATTATTGAATTAAACTACGCCTATTATATTTGTTGCATAATAGCGAAACCAGCGAATTACGACGGATTGCAAGTCGATGATACGATAATATGATAATGGTAAATGACGATAGACAGCGAAGCGGAAAGAAAGAAAGCTACGAGAGAGAGGGAGAGAAAAGGTCGGCGATACGCAAACGATCGAGACGATTACGTAAATCATAGACGGGTACTTGATAGGAGAGAGGAATTTCCAGATTGACGCACGGCAACGTAAAAGCGCAGCTAGCGTTGAATATCGCGAGAATCGATCGATTTAACAGACTCGAAAAAAATCTGTCGTCGCGCCACACCGTTCGATCGTCGATATCCCCAAACGCGTTCGAACGTTTTCGATAATAAGCCCCGGAGGTGAATTCGCGCGATTCGAAGCGACCCTAAGAAACCTATATCGCGTTCTCTCGACTCCGACAATCCGATCTTTACAATACGAGTTTTACAGGTGACGGAAAGAAGAATCGTAGAGCTCGCGAATCAGTGGAAAGTGCGGAGATGTTGGAAGAATTTTTAAACGATGGTTCGCACGACGATCGCGAAAAGAGCCGCTACCGGGCAAAGATATTCCGGGATCGCGGATACTACGAGCGAAGGACAAAGGAGCGCGATTTAAATAGCTTTCAGAGGAGAATGTACGGATCAGAAGGAACAATACGACGGTTCGATACGTTCGTACCGAGTTTGTTTCTACGGCATCGGCGACTGAAATTAATTGGGTCACCGTGTGAGCGAGCAACGTCGTCCGTGCGAGCAACGGCATGATAAATCGTCGTTATGGCAAATTTATGGCTCCTCGTTGAGACACGGAGGAAACGTTTGCGATTCTTTCACCTTGCATCTTCGATATCGCGTGTTAGACGGATCGTCTTAGCGATTGTCTGGCGAAATTGATCATCGCGTTTCTGAAAGGGGAAGGGATTTTTCGAAAATACGACGAATTGCGTCGAATCGCGATTTTTAGTTAATTCAAAGTCCGCTCGTATCTCGGAACGAGAGCGAGTGACCGAAAGAGAGACGCGCCACGTCCAGAATAAAGGGATTCCGGCTAAAGCGGAGTAGCTTGTATCGTAGAAAGCAACGGGCTTCCAACAGGAAAATACGCTTAGACGCGTGGACGTTGCAGAAAGACGAAACACAAAACTCTGGTACGTAGATCGACGCGAGAAACGAATTCCATTGCACTCGACTCGAATAAACGTTTTACGTTACGCTCTATAGTTCGTACGGCGTCTCGAACCGTTTCCCACCCTCTTTTCCTAAATTCTTCGCTTTATTTTCTATTCCGTCGATTTACATCTTATTGCTTTTGTCCGGCCCGTGTTTCCACGTCGTGTTTCCACGTCGTGTTTCCACCTCGGTACTCTCCTCTCTCGATTCCTCCTTCGTTCGATTCGCACGAGCTTCTCGAATACGATTTCGATTTTTAAAGAACTTTCGCCCCTCGCGCGATCCGACGTCAAAGCCAGAAAAGAAGTATCCGTCGTTAAATCCAACTATCGCGCGTATTCTTCGAGACCGCTCGAACGATAAGAGCATTCGTTTCTCGGCCCTTTTTCCTTCCGTCGCTCGTCTACGTCGAAGAGACTCGAAAACGAAAAGACCGACGTATCTTAGTATGCCGGCTCGCGGAGCAACGATTTCCCTTCGTTTCTAGCATCTTTTGTGGGTCAAAGAGGCGGAACGAGATATCTCTCCGCGCTATTCTTCCGCGACCGAGCGATGCCAGAGACGGTCGGCTTTCGAGGAATCTCCGATAAAGAGATATCCTTGGCGCGACTGAAAGGATTCGTTTAACGAAAGATCTGCTATGAAAATGCCAGAGAATCGATTTAAAGAAGGACCTACATACGTATTCTACGCGTAATTACGAGGCTCTGTTGCCTCGCGAATCGTCTTCCACTCGGATAATTACCGGTATCTTTCGTTTCTACGTAAGCCGAATTCCTTTTCGCAATTTCTTCTCTTTTCGCCTTTCTCGCTTCCGATAAAACGAAAGTCGAGCGCTGCTTCGTACGGACGCGTGTCGTGCGCTGAGAGTTCAAAGCTGGCACAAACGTTACGGACGAGGCGGGACGAAAAGTCGGACGATCGTCGAAGAAAACGAAGCTTTTCCGCGGTACTCTCGCCGCGGCACTTTCTTTCGCCGTGCAACCTAGCGACTACGCTCGAAACTCGCGTCGCGCTCGAGAAACTTCTCCACCGAGTGAGATTCTTCGGATACGTATAATTTTCTGTGCTGGACTGGGTTAAATGCGTAGTAGAGATACTCGTACGTGGGTGTCAGTGTGTGGAGGTATGTGTGTGCGCGGCGTCTCGAAAACGGACGAACGTAAACTATTCGGTCGGTTAACGGTCGAGTATAGAAGAAAGTGCCGAGACGCGTGCAAGTGTGTATCGATGAATATATAAGAAATCGTCCATAAAATAAATATATCGCTACTCTAATATTGATCCCAAGTATAAATTTAGCGTTCCTATAACGTTATTTCGGCTTCGAAGATGCACGATTCCCAACAGAAATATCGCGCGCTGCTGGTCCCACGACTCGGAAACTCGTCCTACCGTAAGTAGTCGCACGCCGGAAATATCTCTGAAAATTATTTATTTATTTGTTTACGCGTTTATTTACGTAAACGTACGAGTACGCGTGGACGGGAAAAGCGTCTTGGAAAACGTCGGTGACTGCGAGCGTCGACGAGCCAGCTCTGAAAAAGGAGTACACGGAACGATGGAAAAAATCGATAGAGCGACGATACTTATCGGACAATCGACAGAGACCGAACTGCCCATAAAGGCTACGGCGTTTGTATGAAAAAAGGCGAACGATGTCCGATAGTTTTAGTCGGAGCATAAAATTTTGCCAGGGACCACCGTAACTTCGGACGATCGATACGACGATGGAAAAGTTTCGAGTTTCGTAAATTGCTAAACGTCGGACGCGATTCGCGCTGATATTTTTTCCAACGTTGTAATTCTTGATGGAACAGGCCGATAACGGAGGAGACGCGAGTCGCTGCGAGAAGCCGAGGTGATCGAAAGCGGCGATGCCCCGCACTTTCGAGCTTCACGGTACACGGCGAGCGACGCGAGGCCCGAATTGTCGGATCGGGTCGAACCACAAGGAACACGCGGGGTATCGTCGTCGTGGAAAAATGTCCGTGGCGGATCGGTACCAACAGGACGTCGACGGGTCGAGGCATCGACGCGGTTGTCACGTAATTTTTAGGGTTGGTTGATGAAAATAAAATATAGCTGAGTCGTAACGCAACTATTAACTTTGTTTCAATTAAACTTTATTATGAATTCAGCAATCGCAATGTAACACACACTGAATTAACATAAATCACGATTCGCTCCAACCGCGTTATGTAAGACTTGGTTACAACGATACGTTAAGTACGCGATTTATAAGGGTAGAGACCGGTATAGATACGTCGACTATTCTAAGGATATAGAATAAGTGAAGTTTTATCGACGATACCGTGTCTGAGGAAAGCTAGGGGTGGGTGTGTCTAAGGACACGGGACTATCGGATTTGTCGATGAAAATTTTGGTTAAGGAAGCGAGGGTAGTAGACAGCGTCTCCGATTAGATAATAGGACGGTCGGTGGACCAGGAAGGGCTTTGGCCGCCCTCGCGAGAAAGTTGCTAACGGAACGTACCAGACGCGAGGAAAAACTAACTTTCCGTGTTAACCCGTGGCAAACGATAAACGTGAAAGGAAACCTAAGACAAGAGATACTCGCTTGGTCCGAAAATGCCAAGACCCCTGGTGGGTACTTGAGACTATCGAGGGTGCGCACCAAGGATATGCAGACATCCGGGTGCCATCCTGTCCGTGGTGTGTGGCCTGGTCTCTGACGCGAATTGACGTTACACGGTCGTAACACCTCCCGGGCGATCCGCGGATACCGACCGCCAACACCGGAGAGCTACTACGACGACGACGAGTCTGTCTGTCTCGCTAGCGGTCGAATATACGGTGTCACGATACAAATACCGCACCTAGCGAGATTCCCTCTACGTCTAAGGCAGGGCTAGCGGGTATATTACCTATTTGACGTCCCCCCTCCCTCTCATCCCATTTCTCCCCAAAGTTACACAGCACCCAAAAAGCAGACTACCGAAGCGTCCTGTTTTGCGACCAAGTTTTCAGGACAGAAAAAATAAAAAAAGAAAAGAAACAAAATCATATAAAAGCCCAGCTGCCCAGCGGCTTAAACCCAAAAATTGTATTAAACGCAAAAAACGTAAAGCGGTGACACATAATATAGTATGGCTACGACGTCGTACCGCCGCGTATCGGTACCTTTGTCTAACACGTCATTACCAAAATTCACAGTTTATTGCGAATACCAAAATATATTTAAAATTGTATCTTGGGTTAAATAAACGTCATTAAAAAAAAAAGGACTACCGGGTATAGCCTTACCGACGAGTCCACCGGTAGTCCCGGGACGAAACGCGAATTCTCTTTTCACCTGGCAGCTTCCTACGTGTCGATACTCTAAGTACGAGACAAGGAGCTTCGGGTCCCTGGTGGAACGTGGAAATCGAACTGAAACGCGTTAATCGAACGTGGGTCGCGAGCTGTTTGAAAAATGGGGAAAATAAAACGATTCGACGTAGACGTATTGCTTGAAATCTAAATACATTCCGTTCCGCGTTTCTTCGAGGTTGCTGCTCGACGATCTTCGAACTACCGTTGTTTGCAACGTATAATTTGTAAGTTTTTGTACGCACGGAAAGAGCCGCGGGTTAATTCTCGAAAACTCTCGTAGCCGAATTAGGTTTCGATCGACGTTGCGTATTCGTTAGCGGTAACGCGAGACGGTTCGACGAAACGAGAGAACCGAGCTGGATCGACGATCGGAAAAATTCGATTGCGCGTTTGATCGTTCGTCTCTCGCCCTTCGTTTCAACGGCGATAAAGGGCGTGAAACGTGTAACGAGTACGCAACATCTGGTAACGGAAATAACGGACGATGCGAGGGAAAAACGATGGACGTCGCACGACCCGCGCGATTTCGACGGCGCGCCGATAGGAATCGTCGCTGGAATCGGAGCGCCGGAAATAACTTCGACGACTTTGCCGGCGATCCGAGAAAGATGGCAGCGATGGTCTGGCCGAGGAATACAAAGAAACGTAGCGCGTGCAGGCAATAAGAGACGAACCGCGTGTTAAGCGGAAAATGGGCAATCAGCGAAATCGCGGACGATCGAGCGTCCGCTTCTTTGGCTGGAAAAACGTACTCTATCGACGATAGAAACGTTTCGATGGTTTTAAAAGGTGCGACGAGTCTGTCTGCCGCTTCGTGATCCGACTGCGGAGTGGCAACACGGTGTACGGTTGGGAAAATAGTTTCGGAGGAAGAATTCCTTTGCAAATTCCTGACGTTTCTCCGCGTAGGAAAACGTCGGGAATCGTCGCTCGGAGCTTTGAAACGCCTGACAGTTAGACGAAAAGCAACGATCCGATTTGAATCGAGAATCGTGGACGCGTTCGAAGAGAAAACAGCGAGGAAAAATATACAGTGGCGGAAAACCGAGGGGTAAAACGCACGGCGAGACGAGACGGCCCCGCGTTGAAAACGCCGAGTGGCATTGTTCTTGTACGGAAGGGAGAGCGCGGTGAAGGCGCAGGAAAATTTTACCTTCTTGTTCTTCGCCGGGACTAACGACCGTTTCGAGCCGCGGCCGGAGCGAGGAGGGCGGAGTGGAGAAGCTGTTGAACCGAGGAAAAAGAGGGAGAGAAAGCAGAAAACGAGGGAAAAATAGGATAGGGAGGAAGGGAGAAAGACGGGGAAGAGCGTCAAAGAAGTTGCGGTATATGTACGTGCCGAAGTGGTCAGGGTGTTGACGAGCCGTGTTATCGTTCTACGAGCACCTCGATAGCGCAACAATCGTTAAACCGTCTACTATCGCGAGCACGACGGGGCTGGAAAAAAAATTGACGAAAAAGCAAGTTGGCAGGAAGTTGGATGCTCGCCGAAAGACTTCTAGTCGAGAAATCGAGGAATTTTCTTGCTTTTCGAGAATCTTTCGTCTCTCGATCTTTCGCCTCTCTTCCTATACTTACTCTCGTTCTTCTCGTCCTTCTCGATCGCCGAAGGATCGGCAAGCTTCTCCTCGTTCTGGAAATCCGCTTGTCGAGCGTTTCGCGTCCAGGAACTTTTCAACGATGGAAAATTCACGGGAGGAAGGCAAACGAGAAAATCTCGAGCGTTCTTCTCTCCATTTTCGCGATCGCGTACCCCGGTCGCGTATCGTGATGCGCGAAACGGAGAATCCACCGGTTAAGACGCTCGTCGACGTTGCCCGTACCGACCTACGCTCGAAGCGCTCGAAGATCTAGTTTGCCTAACTGCCAGACGGAAATCTCGTTACGCGGTTGGTCGAGAGGAAGGAGAATCGCAAGAGAAGCGACGAAAATGAAAGAAAAGCTCGTTACCGAAGGAATACCGACGCGGATACGGACGCGGCCACGAATCCGCGCTTCTTTTCTCCAAACGTGATCGAGATCGATGGAAAAGAAACGAACGGCTGGCGCAAGATTTCGCGTTTATCAGCTTACCGCGTGTAGCATTACCCGTTGGTGGTTTTTCGACGGCGACGCGAACGCCCGAATTATCGGTGCGGTGCGACGAAAAGTCGAGAAACTCGGCGAAACGACACGAGGCTCGTTCGTCGTTGGCGTCGTGTCGGATCAACGAGTTTATTTAATTCGAGCCAGCAGCGATATTAATTTCGCGCGGCGCCCGCGATACAAATTACTTCGTTCCGAAACGCTGTTATTTTCGCCGGGCCACGCGTCCGTAAAACCGCAGTCGTGTGCGCGCATTTGGTGCATGCACGATGTACGTGCATCGACGCGCGTTAATTTTGCGCGCGCACGCCTGTATAAAATCTACCGAACGATTAAACGAAAAACGCGTTATCGTCTCGCGTTCGTTTTTACCTGTGTGCGAGCATAAAATTCCTCTGTCGCGACTCCGCCAAATCCGATCAAAGAGTCGCACGGTCTTGGGTGAAACTAGAAACGTTTGAAACTGCTCTTGTTCTTACGCGAGATCGGTAAACGATTCGTTGCATCGTCGAATAGCTGTAATATTTACGTAGTATCGCGAGAAAAAGGCCTGTGGTGGCGCTCGATGGCGAATACCACCACTCGACGCTAACTGGTGTCGAACGACGGCAGCGCGGTGGTTAGCGCCTTAGGTTGCGAACGTTCGGGACCCGGGTTCGAATCCCGGTGACCCGGAGTCCATTTTTCTTCCACGATACGAAAAAAAGAGAAGAAAGCGACACATCTACAGCGCTACTATAAGCAGCTCGCGATACTACATTTACGACCGATAGATTTCTGCGTTTCCGGGTCGGAAATTTCTCCGTTGCGGATGAAACGTCGCGTGGATGATTTTTCAAAACGGTCTAGCGACGTGTGGTATCGCGTCGATGTGATATTTAACGATAAATATCCGGCGAATATTGGCGAGAAGCGGCGACCCGTACACTTACGCCCGTGTGCGGCTGAGGCGAGTCGCGGGAATGGAAGACGACGACGGTGTTGTCGCGTTCGTTCGACGAACCGTATCCATGAAAAAATACCGGCAACGTGAGTCAGAGGTGGTTTGGTCGGAAGTACAGAGAGGTGTTGGAATTATATACGGAGACGTTGAAAAGCTCGGAGAGTATCGACGGAATGGACGCAGCTGGCAGATGGAGCGTCTGCTCGATATTCTATCTTTTCGTCCGTAACTATTCACCTAGAAATATCTGGTGGCTGCGTCCTAAAGCCTCCTTTATCGTCTACCGTTAACGGAGTCGACGAACGCATTTGCGCCGCCGAGCCACCGAATCGATACGATTTATCTCGTCGGTTCTCGCAGCTTCTTCTTCGCCCTTTTTCTCGAAAACCGCGGTCGACGCGCTTCGAAGGGCGAATTCTCGTAGTCTTCGCGCGAAAAGCGAGAACTCGGAGATTCGGAGCGAGAACCCCTCGGCATTCGGGAAAAAAATGAATTTTCACGAACACGTGGAACGGATGTCTGGGCCGCGCGAGTCGAACGAGCAAAAAGTGTTTTCGTAGCTGTACGCGAGCGTATTTTCATACGTTATTTTCGTGCCGAAGAGACTGAAATATCGACCGGCGACTCGCGACCCAGTTTACGTCGATTTTCGGACATTTTCGTTCGCGCGTTTCGACGAACGCTCGACGTACGCAGGAAATTTGCGCGATTAACGCGACTTCTTGTTTAAGCTCGTTGTTTCGACCTTTTCGGTAAGAAATATGGCCAAACACCCGCCGCGGGGAATACGTCGCTCTCGAGACAGCTTGCGTCGCGTTTCCTTTTCTTCAACGTGAATTTTCGTCGTAGTGGCGGTCGTTGTACAGGTACGTGACCGACTTTCCGTCCGTTGCGAGAAATGGAACACAGCGACGGAAAGCTGCGAGAAAGAGAAAATAAAATGACAATTCGATCGAACGATATTTGGTCGCAAGTCCGAGCTATTTTGGCTAATAAACGGTATACGCGAGAACGCGTTTCCGTTAAGCCGGAAGAAAACACATCGAAGGATGGAGAACGGCGTTTGCAGATAGCCGCGTATGCGGTTAGAAGCCACGCTCGCTACCTACGAGAACACCGGTAACTTTCTAAATTATTGCCAGCGATATATCGCGCGCTTTATTCCACTGCTTTGTTTTCCCACGGATCGGTGCGTGGTTTTCCCGGTAATCGATTAATTTTACTCGGCAGACAATCGGTTTGGAAAAATACGCGTAACTCGCGGGCGAGTTGGTTCGATTCGATTCGGTTGCCGGTAGATTTTGCGCAGAGGTAGAAAGCCGTAAAAAAGCGACTCTCTCTAACTGAAAATTTGCCATTTTTACAGGCATGCGACTGTTTGGGCATCAGCAAGGAGTGCGACTACTTTGGCTTGAAATACCAGAACGCGAAGGGCGAGGAACTCTGGTTGAACCTGAGGAATCCCATAGAGAGACAAACGGGTGGCGGCGTAGCGCCTTTAAGATTCGCATTGAGGGTTAAGTTTTGGGTGCCGCCTCACCTGTTGCTGCAAGAAGCCACCAGGTAAAAGATATCTCGAAAAACGTCGCTTCGCGCCACGCAACGCCAAAACGATCACTCTCCCAATTACCTAGCGATCTGGCGACGCGAGAGGTCGGCGATCGGTGGAGGACGGAGCGCGGACACCGTCGAATCGACGTAACGTGGATAGCGAACGAAGATTTGGTCGAAACGAGAGCGTTTTCGTAGAATTTCGTCCGAGTGGAAGAGAGTCGAGCGCGAGAGACCGAGATCGATGGACGGATCGACGAACCGATCGAAAAGCCGATCGGTCGTCCGTGGTTCCGGTTCGTCGTGGAAGTAGACGATCGAGCACGTACGAAATTGCGATCACGGAGACTCGAGTGGAAGGTAGTGATCACGGCGGATAATACGGTCGGTGAATATATACGCGGATTATGTGCGAAGGGTATCGGTCCGAAAGAGGGTAAAGAGAGCGGTGCGATACGGACAAAGTACGGAGACGAAAAACTGCGACGAATCGCTGGACGTCGCGGAGAACGGAGCAACGACGCGACGCGAACGAAATTTGCGGTTGGTTGGCGCGTGAACAGTTGCAAAGGCAAGCGGTCGTGATTAAACGCGAGCGAATCGGGTCGGGGTGGTAATTAATGGAAAGTGGGAGGCGGAGGATGGAACGAGTGCGAATCGAGTATGGACTCCGGGTAGGAGATTTCAGCGGATCGAAACGTAATTGCGATTTAATCGCGGTAGCTCTGAACACCCTTGGAAAAGGTAAACGCGCCAAGAGTAACGCGTTCGATACGCGAATTAATTGGTCGCCGAGTGGCAACGTTCGTTAGCGGTGAACTAGGATAATCGCATCGGCCCACGCGAAAGCTCGCAAACCGTCGTTCGTGTCGGGCGTTTCTAGATTCGCGAATCTTGCCGAGATTTATCCTTCTCGTCTCGTAGAACCGTGGACGACGGAGCGGCCTTTGCGGGCGGATTTTCTACGAGAACGATGGCGTAGTTTCGATTAGCCCAAATCGATTAGTAGCTGAAAGTAGGTCGGTTTCGAAAGTCCGGTCAAAAAGATCCGTTCGCCTTCCGTTTCTTACTTTCTCGCCGCCGAAACCCGCGCTATTCGCACGGAGAACGACTACGTCGGATATTTAAGCTCGCGGAGTTCGAGGTATCGACGTTAGCGAGGTGGAATTTTCTTGCGCACGTGCGAGCGACAGTTCCGTTGGATACACCGTTCCAGACGAATAATCTCTCTTCTCGCGCAATTGCTGTTCCGAATAACCGAATTGCGGAAGACGAGATTCGCTGTTTGTTGGGAGCGTAAATCAAAGTTGTTGCAACGCTATTGTCGCGAAATGTACCGGGGTTTCCACGTACGCACGTCGGCCTTGTTCTCCGAAATTGAATATCGCCGATGCCAGACCGTACACGTAGTTTCGTCGATCGGAACCGAGCTCGTAAATCGGAAAACGTTGAAGCGAGACTCGCGACGACGAGAAGATACGGTGTAGAGATACGGCAACGATAAAGCGATAAGAAGGAATAGATTCGTTGGAGTTGCCCGACGTAATTTCCAGTTAGTCGTTCGCGAATAGTCCTTTCTGCGAGCGCGATCCAACTTGCCACGGGTCGCAGAACGCGCAACCAGGATCCATGGGTTTTCCAAAGCGCGAGCTGACCCGAAACTGCCATGTCGTTCTCGCACGGCACGGAAAAGTAATTGAAATTTACAAGCGAACGGGCTGCAACAAGAGAACTGTCGTCGCAATCGATCAGAAATGATCGCGGTTCGAGCCGTGAAATTCTAATTCGACGCGAGGCGGAACGTCGCGTCGACTGTTGCGAACTCGTTAGAGTTTTATACGTATATCTGTGTGTGCGCGCGTGCGTGTGTGTACAAAATATATATGTCTACTTTCGGTTAACTTCTTCGGGGGAAGTTTCGATATCAAACTATGTACCTTTGGCGTACAGGCGTTGGCTCGAAGTTCTCTAAATATCTTTAAATACCCAGAAGCTGTTTGCTCTTCTCGAAAGCCCAGAGTCCATAGGTTAAGCGACCGGCCGGGTTACTATATTTGCACGTACTTCGTTGTATAAAGTTTTTCCGCGTACGATCGCGTCTCGAACGTCCATCGTCTTTCGTAGTTTGGCTGAGAAATTTACGACGCGAAAGAATCGCTTATTTTTCGCGATGTTCCGCGTTTCTTTCGTTAGGGCCGATCGTTCGTTGACGTATGGACAGACGCGAGAATCGCTCGATGGCAACAAAGGCGGATAGTTCGATAGCAAATCGGAGGAATTACAGCGTTGGATGGACGTAGCCGCGTCCAGTTGGATAGCGCGAACGTGCGAGTAAAGTAGAATTTATAGCTGTCGAACGCATTGTTCGTCTACCGAGCGAAAGCGATATCGAGAAACTCGTTTCAAGTATATGTAAACCAACGGCTAGAGAAAAATTTCGACGACGTTCGTCGACATACCGTTCGAAACTTGGAACTTCGTTGACGCCACGAGGTTCGAGTCGCGCGAAGATTCGTCGAAAATTCGCCTTTATCGCGACGAATACGCGAATGACTCGTTAACGGTTAAACGATCGACCGAATATTTATGCGTTTTGACATGCAAACCACCGTCGGAACGTATCTATCGTTGACGCAATGTCCTCGGCACGTTGAATCGCGATACTTTCGACGATCGCATAATCCGGTGATATTCGACTTAACCTAGTCTGGTCCGATCCGAATTGCTCAACGCGGTTTCGCAAATTATCCGCCACCGAGAAATAGGACGAGTTGTTTCGAGCCTCGTGACGCGGATAAAACGCGTTTCTTTCTGAACGTTTGAACTCGTTCGAAGGCTGCTCTTCGGCTTCCGTCGGCGAACCGCCTTCCGCGCGGTTGTTAACGGTCCTGCGAGAGTCCCGCGAACGTTTGGCAAGCTCGTCGTCGTCGTCGTGGCGATCGTAGGCGAACGAAATTAGAAAAACCGTTTGCCGATACGATCGCGTTTCTTCGCGGCCCGCCTCGAAATTCGACTCGAAATTCGACTCGAAATTCGATCCGCACGCGACGAACGCGTTCCTCGGATAAGATCGCTTTCGTCGTGACACGAACGATCGATCGTATCGATAATCGCGCATTAGCGAGCAGAGTAACTGGCAAACGTAGCGAACGACCCGTGTCGAAGTTGACTCTCGAACGATACAACTGGAATTTACCAAAGTTGGTCGGAACTCCGCCCGTTTCGATCAACCGTTAAATTCGAGCGTGGAAGCAGCGGTCGTAAACGAAACTGCGTTCGCGCAGTTTCTCCGTCGTTCGATTTATCGATTTATCGTCGATACGCTATTAGCGCGTATTACGTATGGACGACGTCTCTCGTTACGGTCGTCGTAAAACTAACCTATATCCGTATATATTGGCATCTGTCACGAACTGCCGGATAACGTCACGCTGCTAGTTGATAATAATTCTTGCAATGGTCGAATCTGTTTATCCGATTGCAGGCATCAGTTCTACTTGCACTCTCGTTTGGAGTTACTCGAGGGTAGATTGAAAGTGTCGGATTGGGCTTCCGTGGCACGTTTGGTCGCTTTGATAGCGCAGGCCGACACAGGCGATTACGATTCGCTGTCACCACCGAACGCGCTCTACTCGCAATGTTGTCAAATTCAAACGGCGGAGTCGTGCGAATCCAGACCTCAGGACTTTCTCCATCGGATAGTTCAACAACACAAGGAGATCAAGGTTTGCGGCTATTTTTCTTCGCGCACGTTTCCTCGATTCTCCTCGTCGACGCAATTCGTCCACGCTTTTTCTTTCTTCTGTCGCCAGGCGATGAAAACCTCCACAGCCGAGTATTGGTTGCTGAAGGAGATATCGAATTTGGATACGTTCGGCCAGGAGATGTTTCACAGTAAATTCGGGTACAACGGAGTGTCGATGATCGGAGTCGGACCTCATGGTATCACGGTTTATCGTAATCACGACGAGGAAACGCAAAAGTAAGTAGTAAGTTTTGTCGTTGGCTAACTTGATTCTCGATCGGTAAGAAGCGCCGTCTCTCGTCCAACTCGTCGAAACTCGTCTTTGGTTTCGAAGCTTTGCTCGAGCATTACCGCTTTCGACGCAGCGCATTGCCAGCCGTCGCGTGCGAACTCGTCGTTAGCGGTATCTGGCGCGCTTTTACCCGACCAACTTTTTATCCATCCATTAACACGCAGTAGCGATTTTACGCAACGCGATTATCGTCCTGTTTGTTTTACAGCATACCATATACGGCGATACAAAGCGCAACGACTCAACGTCGAATGTTTCATTTAGTCTACCTCTCGCTCGACGGCGAGGAGACGTCGTTAAATTTCAAATTAGACTCGAGTCAATCCGCCAGTGGACTTTACCGGGCGATTACCGAGAAGCACGCGTTTTATAGCTGCGAGACGGTCAGGAGCGCGGTTACGGCGCAGTTTATACGCGACTTGAAGGTATTTGAAAGCAACGACGACATCGACGCTCGACACCGACTCATTCCGTTATTTTCTTTGTACGTACAGGGCACCATTATCTCGATATTCAACGAGGATTCCACTTTAGGAAAGAAATACGTGTTCGATATTCGCAGAACGTGCCGAGAGGTGTACGACAACGCACGGCGCGCTCTCTACTGCGAAGCTGCGACCGTTAGCCTGCCGGAGGAGAAGGAAATTTTGCAGAAGCAGGATTGCGGAGACTGCGAGGATCCGAAATGCAAGGTATTTCGTCGTATCGAGGATATCGATCGGGAGTCGGAAGAACGACCGATCGACCAACCAGAAAAACAACTGTTTCGCATTGTTCGATTTTCAGGAATCTCGAGAATGTCTAACGAGATTGTTGGACGCGATGCTGTGCCGCATTTGCATGGACCGTAGTTTGGACACTGCCTTGTTTCCGTGCGGACACGCGGTAGCCTGCTTGGATTGCGCCAGGCGATGCGAACGTTGTCCTCTCTGTCGAGCCGACATCGACCATTGTCGCACGATATATCTTCCGATCGAGCTAACGCACGTCGACAAGCACAATCCGAAATTGCTCTCGGAATCCATCGAACCTAGTTACGGCAACTCTTCTACCGAGGAAATTCAAAAGAGAAGCTTACCAACCGAAAGATCCGTGGTAAACGGTAACGATATCTGAGAACGTCGTTGCAACAAGTTCCACGCTTCTCGAAGATTCTTCTCTGGAATCTTTGCTTGCCGGATCCAGAGAACGCATTGAGTTTTTCTCCCGTCTCTGCTATCGTACTATCTCTGTCTTTCCCTTTTGTCCTATTATTCCTTTGATTTACGCGAAAATCGTACGTTCGTACGTTCGTGTTATCCGTACGACGATCAATTTTTCTTTTTTCTTCTTTCGTTCGTTCCAACACCGCAAAAACGCGAATGATTTGTCGCCACCGTGACGAAGAAACGCGACGTTGCCCGTAACGTTCGAAAAACCGAAGAATACGACTCTGTTTAACCGAGCCCGTTCAAAGGCGAATAATTCGTATAACAAGATCACGTTCGCTTCCTCGTTCGAATAATAAGAGTTTGCGTGGTTTCGTTCGACGGGAGTTCAGTCGATCGGGCATTAACTGAAATTTCGTTTCAATGAATCTAGTTCGTAAATAAATAAACTCTCTCTCTCTCTCTCGTTTAAATACGTATCTACAATGTAATTGTAATAATGTTACACGATACATGTATACTTGTTAATCGAATAATAACAATATTGTCTTAATCCCGCGACCGAAAAGTGCTATTAGCAGCGTTGATCTTTGAAAAACGATGCTGTCATTGTTTCCAAGAGAGAGTAGTATATTTTGTTTTATTGAAAAGTTTAATGCGTCGTATATACATGTGTTTACTTTTATCGACAGTCGGACCAACGAGTTTTCTCATTTTATTTAAGTGTCGTTTATAACGCTTCTCGGATACTTTCGTTCCTCTTAGATAGATCATGTCCTCTTTTCTTTCGTTCTTTCGTACGTACTTCAACCTTCGTTTAGATACGGCGGTAGGCCACTGGGGTTTATTAAAATCGATGACCGTTCGTATTTTCAATATAGCGTATTCATTATGCATACGCGATATGGTTTATAAAACGACTGCTATAACGCTCCCCTTCTTCTAGAAGACGTTTCATCCGAGTCACTCGAATCTCACGTCACTCGATCATTAGGTCATCCATTGATCGATCGTTAGCGCGATAAAATTTTCTTCATTGAGAGCGACCCGCGATAATTGTATCAATTTTATTGTCACGAATGGCCTACGTAAATAGAATTTCCACGATCCGAGAAGTCGACAGGCCGACGACACGCAGATACCACGCTACGAGTTATCTCTCCTTTGAAACGTCTTGTACAAGAAGGAAACCTTGTTACGGTAATATCTGTTTATATGTACATAAAAAAGTGAGATAACCCCTCGATAGGGTCAAGCGAGTAAAAGTCACGAGTTCGCCAAATGTCAAATCTGATTTAACAAACTCGGTGCGAATGCCATCTTTTAAGTAAGAGAATCGTAATAAAAGAAATGCATATGTTAATCGATGTGCTTTGCATGCAAAAGACAATTGACGTGACATCGATGATAGTCCGTTTCAAAGGTGCACGCGAGAAAAGGCTGTTTCCGATCAAAAAAAAAAAAAAAAAAAAAAAAAATAAATAAATAAATAGAACGCAAATATCGCAACATATTATTTATATCGTCTACTCGCGAGACATCGTTCTTCTTTCTCGTCCTCGATCGACGACTCGTCTATCGTGCAACATCCGTGGCTAGCATTCCAGGAGACTCGAATGCTTGTCGAAACAGAGGATACCAGGGAGAATGAAAGTCAAAGAAATTGTTATAGTCATTCATCAATGCAACACAGATCTAGTTCGTAATTATTCATAAGGGAAGAAACAGTAGCGTTAAGTCGGCGTAGCGTAATCCCTTTTTTCCTGACATTCGTAGCGCTTCGCGTCTCTCATCTATATATGTCACTTAGTTTCCTTTAGTATTTTTCTATCCTATCGTTGTTGCGAAAATCGTGATTACGCTGCTTTTCTAAGTCAAATATCGATCCGAAGGGTTCTATGAAAACGCAAGTGTAATAGATATACAACAATAATATTCAAATACAAAGTTAAGCAGGCGTATCGGTGCATTGTATTTCTTCATGACCGGAAATAAAAATACTTTCTTCAAAATTCTCCGATTACGTTGTCGACGTTCAACGTTGATGGGCTTTTATTCGTTGGATGATCATTTTTTCCAAGCACGAGCTATAAAAAAAAACCGTTTTATACGTATACATGTAATGTCGATGGTCCGTGGTCTCGAGGATGGAGACAATTTGTACCACCGTTATGCGTTTACTCGATATATGTAAGTTTAATAATAATAATTACAACGATAACATCGTTATGATAAAAAAAAAACAACAACAAATATTTGTGATTAACTCTCTGTATAAATGCGAAGAAATTTCAAATCATTGTAATTGTTAGATCTGTAAGGTAGAAATGTGAGAGATATACGAGAGAATGGATTTTTAAGAATTATCATTTGCAAAGAGTATTTTTAAAGTATTTCCAATTATTTTTTAGTATTATATCAGGATTCCACTTTGATTAGTGGTGTATACATATGAGACCGATACACACTATAAAAAATAATTTTTAGCATTATAAAGGTACAGTGTCCCAACCTGTTGATTAAATATTATAAAACATCAACCGCTGTATACCCTTTATTCTCATTTGTTCCACATGCCTTCTCCCAATGTTGAAAACGGATGCAAAGAAGGATACATGCCGCGTCTAATTGTAAGTCGATTACTTTCGTGCAACGAAATCACTTTGCTGATATCGGAGTGTAGTTTGTCGTAAACGACTTTTTGTACTAAATCTTTTTATAATTTTTTGCGAGTTAAATTCAATGGAAAGTTCAATGAACGTGTACCCATTGTATCTTACACGCGAGATAAAAATTAATCTCGTACTTCTTTATTTCTCATTTTAATCATTTTACCGTACGTACGGACACGTAAATAAAACTTTGGTGGGTTTAATCGGACGGATAAACGGAATAAAGATGAATTTTGAAACAAATATCTTTACGTGTAACCAATAAACAACAGGTTGCAAGTCTAAACATATCGATCCAAGGATTAATGCACCGATTAATCGGCAACTGGATCGTTTATTTATATTTAAACTTGTATCTCGTATTTTAATTTTCACCGATTCTCGCAGATCCTACAATTCCATGATATTTGAACGACGCTTCTAAAAATCTTTTCGTCGAGAAACTATCTTTCTTACGTTTAACGTTTAAGTCGATCGAATTCGGATTAAACGATTTTTACGATGCGAATAAAACGGATAACAAAGAGCATATGTAGATAGAAAGCACCGTTTAAGTGGAAAAATTTTTAATGTGGCGCCAAATAATGCCGAGCAGCAGTTGAGTTAGGATGTGCGATATCTGCGCACGCGTCGTACATTTCAATTGGTTCACGCAGCGGCATTGTCATATGACGAAGCTGCGTGGCATCATGGGAAGCAGGTCGCAATTTTGCAACATGGCGGTGAATTGAGCCAAAGTCGCGGTCCTGTGCCATCAGAAAATGTATTTTTCATAGTCGAGCAACTTCTTTTATTGTACTCTTGATGTATGCGACAGTGTAGTACGGGTTCGGGTCGTGTTAGACGATACACTGTGCATGTAAATATGAGTGTAACGAAGCACAACGTTATTTCGAAGGTGACACCCCGCAACTCGGTGTGGTGTTCGACCACGTATGGCAGAGACTAGAATCCGAGATAAGGAAGCTCTGCTTCGCCTAAGTAATACGTATCGCCAATCAAAATTACCACCACAAAGTAGCGATGTGGTGGTTACCCAATCCGAACTGTGAAAATGTGAGTGTTTTATGTAAAACGTAAAGTGTGCATACGAAAGTGCCTGTGGGTGCGTATTTCGGTAGCGAGGAGAGTGCACGGATGCCTTGTCTGCGATATCCAACATCCCTTTTCTACATTTATTCCTTTTATCTCACCGTCAAAATTCCTGTAATTTTACTTTCAATTATTCCGATTTTCCATCGTTTAATTCGACTGAATCTCAATCGCGAAAACCCGAATATACAAATTGGTTCTATTCAGTACGCAACCATTACCTTAAACATTTTTAACCGTATTCGTAATTCCTTCCCGTTTGCAAAAAAAAAAAAATAAAAAATATTCCACAAACTTTCCTGTATCTGCTGGTAACTGTGTTCTCGTCATTGAAAAATGCATAATCCGATCGATTTCTTCGATAGTGCTTACCTTTGATCCGTGCTCGTGTTTCATTCTTACCTGTGTGCTTAAATTATATTCCATACGAAATCACCATAAACACGATACAAACGGAACGGCCATCCCTTAATTTCTTTTACTATTGCCGATATCCGAAAAAGTGTTCTATGGTCGGTGTCGGTAAACGTCGATGTAGCAACGCTCCAAAAATACCACATGTTACGGTATTCTAAAAGCATCGTGCGTTGCAATACTTCTCACAAACGATAAGAGTGTACAACGGTTAACAATACGTCCTATTTACCGTTCGAAATAACCATTTTCTGAGCAATAATATAGTATTTTGGAAAATTTAGTTTGATTTATCATGACGGCTTTCAAATATACATTCCAACATTTTTGTTTACTTGTACCCTTCTGCACCTTGCATACTGTTATGATTGAAATAACGTAGGTTTTAAGGCTGTATCAGAGTTGATCTTACCTTATTACGATCAAACGTAATTAAGAAGAAGAAAGAGTCAATTTTGTCGATTGTAAAATTCTGTTTGTACGACAGTTGGTTAATCCACAGAGTTATTAATACATATTATGTAATTAAATAAATCTGCTTCTTCGTGCTCGCAAGAATTGAATTTTTTTTCTATGCTAGATAAAGAATAGGGTTACAATTATGCTCTGATAAACTTATTAATATACAATCAGATCCTGCGAAGCATTTTAAAATGATACTCCTCGCATCCTTTTATGCTCCTTATCATCTATATTTCATACGAGGCATCAGTTGTACGAATCGTTGCTATTATGCTTTTCATTTCAGACATATAGTAGTAACGGTAACAGTAACGGTAATAGTAATAGTAATAGTAATAGTAATAATAATAATAATAATAATAAAAGGTTATAGACTAACAAGATGTATTTTTATTTTACAGATATTTGCAAAATTCAAAAATTTTGTCGGTTATTGTAACTTGTGATCGTATATGTGTGCCAAACAGAGATATATAAGAGGGCATTGAAGAGACCCAATGGTTTCCTGACATGATGGAAGGTAATCTATATGTGAAAAATGAGCCGGGACTTGACGGGCAATCACTTGCAAACCCACAACCGAACTCATCCTCAGAGGATACAGGAGGTGCCAGGGTTTGTTTCGTTTGCGGTACGATAGGCCACGGGGAACAATATTGGCTGAGAGTGAAACCAAGTCCGGGTGGTGCACCGAACGAACCTTACTTTCCATTTCTTGAATCCCATGAACCACCTAATGGGTATCGTGGTGAGGGAGCTAGAAGCGGAGCGGTCAAGGCATGCAGTCTTTGCTACGCCTTGCTGTTACAACAATGGGAGAGTTACGAACAGGATGCTAGACCACATAGTCAACGAATTTATTGGTTAAAAAGATGCGACGGTGGTCCATTTACGGGAGCTGAGATGGCTCTTCAAGGGGAATACGCGGCTCAAGTCCTGGGCTTAACCAATGACCAAACTCCGCAGCTCAGACCCGAAAACCGACCGATTGGAATCTCTCCGCGACTTCCGCTAAATTCACCATCGCCTAGAGTGGAACAGACAAGGCCATCATCGAATTCCATTGAACTGCCAAGACCACATTCTAATACAGCAGAAACGCACAGACACTTGGAACAAGCGAGGCTTGCAATGGAATCTCCCCATCAAAGACTGCAATCGCCGCATCAAAGGTTACAAAGTCCTCGACAGCTTGTAGAAGATTCGAGAATATCGAACGAAGCGGCATTGGATTTAAGACATGCACCTAGGAGTTCACCTGCACCGCAACCAGCTTTACCACCACAACCTCAACGTAAGCACTAATTTACGTTCGTTACTTAGGCAAGAATTACATTTTTCGGTGTTTACTTATAGACATGATATTTAATTGTGTTTTAATCGAACGATTACAGCCATTTACAGCGGAGGATCGACGTCGAGTGCCGGCACCGATATCTTAGATCTCTCGATGCCAGATAAAAATTCGGTTACGGAAGTCTGCTACGTATGTGGGGATGAGTTCACGCGAGGATCACTTAGTCACATTGCAGCAAAACCACTGCCAACCCCGCCGCATCCTTCCGCCAGTCCCTCGCCATTTTTTCCTTCGCTAATGCTTCATCCAAGACCAAGTAGGAGCCGACCAATGGATAGCGCTGGGCGTGTACAAGTATGTCTATCATCTTCGTTATTTCTTGTTAATCGCCTGTGTAATTCCTGTACTTAGGATTTAATTCGTTTCCTCGGTTATAGGCCTGTTCGGCGTGTCAAAATCATCTTCTATTGCAATGGAAGGAATATACCGACCAAGGAGTTCCACACGGCGATCGGAATTATACGCTTCGTAAACGGCAAGCACCTATAATAGAAGCAACTACCTTTACCTGTTACACTTGCGCGCTTGACTACTCTTCGCAAAATATTAGACTTATTTACTGCTGTCGTAATCCCGAAAAGGAAACGTACTATCCTTTTATTTATTCTCTGAGACCTCCGAAAGGAGCTAGTCCTATTAGCCCTCAGGGAATGGTGCAAATATGCTCCGATTGTTACAAACATTTGCCAGAAAGACAGCAATTATTTAGCGAAGAAAATCGCGAGGGTCAAGCGTGTATGCAGATGGTGGATTTTCGACAACGGGGTCCTTCTCCGAGACCGGTGGTGTCAAAGTCCCCAGCCAATTCCGCTGGCAGTGATATTCGTTTCAAACCGTACGATTTGAACAAATCGAGCGTTGCCACGAACAGACAACGTAGCGCAACGATAAAAGGATCCACCCCTGGGCAACGAAACTCTCCGAACAACGGGCCCGCCGAAAATGGGACCGTTGCTCTCGGCCAAAACTATAGGTGCTATATTTGTGAGAGATTGTATCCTCGTTCTCACATGAAATGGTACGATTTTCAGAGTTGCCGTTATTCTTTGTTACGTACGTTGATCGTTCATTGTTTGTATGGGTATTAATCGTTACGTTTGTTTGTCGTTGAAAGGTTGTCTACGAGTCCGGAAGGAATGAATTCGCACGCTATGCATTTTCCATGTTTAAGGGGAATGGCACGTACATCGGAAAATGCCTGTATGGATAGTCACGGTAGGGTGTTAGCTTGTACTCACTGCGTGAATCATCTCGCCCAACAATGGGAAAGTATGGATGCTGAACGAGTTCCTTTAGAACGTCGCAGGTTAGTCGCTGTACAAGTAAAATCTTTCGACAACCTTTTCATGGTATTCGCCGTTTTTCTCTCGAATCTTTATTATCGTCGTCTTTTAGGTATGATATTCCTAGTCCACATCCAAACGGCGACGTGAATCGATCAATCGCCACCCCACCGAGTTCTAGTTCGGATCGAACGTTCGGTAGTAACCCAGGCACATCGAGCAGTTCTATATATTGTTTCTTGTGTGGCTTGCATAGTGATTTAACCCTCGCAAGAGTGTTGTATGGTCGGCCTCAGGGTCGTAACGCACCGTTTTTCCCTGAATTACTGCGTCATCAGTCTCCGCCGAACGCCGAGCAACTTAGGGAAGACGGTTCCGCGCTGGTATGCACATTCTGTTATCATTCTCTTTTGGCGCAGTGGCGTCGTTACGAATCTCTTCCGAGTGGTCAACAAGCGAATGCCGCGGAAAGGCAATACAACACGCATGATTACTGCTGTTACGTTTGTGGTATTACGACGTATAGGAAACGCGTCAGAGCGTTACTCGTGAAGGACTTTCCTTTCCTGAGATATCACAGACAACCTGAAAAGAGCCTGTTATTGGAAAACGGAGATTTCGCAGTGGTCTGTTTAGACTGTTACGAAACATTGCGCACACAAAGCCTCGAATACGAACGATGGGGCCTACCCGTTGAAAAACGCGAATACAATTGGATAGTGCAACCTCCACCGCCGGAAGATAGCCCTGACGCAGCTGTCGCGAGATTGCCATCCGGTGAAAGATCCGAGAAGGTGGTGAGTCATTTTCCGATAACTATGGTTTCTAAGCTGGATACGTGTCACTGGATGAATAATTTATTAATACTCTTTGAACGTTCGTATATATTCCGTAGGTGCCACCGACGTTAACGGTTAAACCAGCACGGAAAAACTGTTCACCGAAGGCACCGGATAAGAAGGTTCCGGTGAAAGTTCCAGAAAAAGAACAAGGTAAGTGGAAAACGTTCTCTGTCCACGTTGCGCGTATAACATGTTCGTAAGGGAAGTTTTAATCGAAGAAAATATAGACGGCGATCTCTGCGTTGCAAACTTTTAGTTGAATTTCTCATTTAAAGGGAAAGGGGAAGCAATGGAACGTATACATCGAGAAATCCGAGACGCTTCTTATTTAGTCGACTTTTTTTCTTCGTTTATAATCCCATATATGCATGCTTATACATACATAGCAAGATTAAGTATACAAGTGTCTTAGATAACGAAAAATATTATGTATGTGGTCAAACATTTGCCAGACACGCTAAGGTTATCGGTTTACGTTGGAACGCTATCTCCTGCGTAAGCATTCACTTCAGAGTTACTTGAGACGAATACGTTAGATTTTACGTCGCTGTATGTGTACGTATGTTTTCTTTTGCTATTCTTTTACTCTTTCTTTTAACCATTGCACTTGGACTTTTTTCCTTTATCGAACGATGCTATTTCGTTAAAGTCGAGATAACGAATGTATTTTCGCACAGATTTAATTTCAAGAGATAAAGAATATACGTATACATGGATGTATGTACGTGCTTGAACGAAGAGACGACGTATCGAAGATGCGAGAGTGGTCGGTGCGATGAAAAGGATAAAAGTAGGGGGCGAATGGATGAGAAAGCTCTTAAAAAATCTAACAGTTGCGAATCACCTAAGAAGATGGTCTTTCTTTCTTTCTTCTTCTTTTTCTTCCCTTTGCACTTTATCCCGTTTTTGTTCATTTACTTCGATCTTACATCCAAGAAAATGTTTACATCGACGTATAATTCGCTGAAGCTTTCTCCCTTCTCCGTTCATGCAACGAGCATCTCGGCTCTTCAAGTCGCTAGAAAGCTTCCCAATGAAATTTTCACGTGGTTGTTCGGTAAATTTCTAAAACGTTTAAGCATTCGCGGTTCGCATGTTTTCTCAAAGAACAATAGCTCGCCCAGGCAAGCTACTTTCCATCTTCGCTACTCTTAGCCCATAACACCTTCTCCGCTTTCCTTTCTTTTTATCGTTCTGACTTGCCAAACGTGTACACGCTTTCATACCACAAGGTAAGTTTCGTCGAGTTCGCGTCGACGATCGTGTAGAGCAGCATCGCGCGGACCTGCTATTTAGCAGTCGTAAAATTCTCGATGAGAGGCTGGAAACAAATTTTGTTTTCGATACAAGCGCGTTAGAAAGCGGCGAAACCGTGAAAATATCGCACCGACGACCATAAATAATATTCTTCGTGCGATTCGTTTACCCGACGAAACTAACGTATTCGAGGTTATCAGGAAAACAAAATTCGCTCAATTTCCCCGTTAATTATTTGACCGGACGATTTGTCGTTTATTTCTTTCAACGATAAATTATACAGATCGCGACAGATAGTCGGGATAAAGCCACTGAGAGATTCGATCGTACGTCACGATACGGTTTACGGTTAAACGTTTCGATGAACCGCAGAAGTAAACTAATTGCAGCGTAAATACAGAGGTTACAAGTTGGAAAGAAAATAGCTTTCAAACGAAACACGATCACCGAGATGAAAAGGTCGATTAAGGTCGGTCGATCTGGCTTAGAGGAAGTAGGTGGTTGGAGACGTTAGAGAGACTTAACGCGGTGGTTTGGTAGACAGGGTAGTAGTGCTGGTTGACAGTGACAGGGGGGTAAGCGAAGGAGAGCGAAAGCAGGAAGGAGGGTGCGATGGGGAAGTAGAAGGAAGGAAGGAAGGAAGGAAGGATCGAAGGAGAAAGAGCAAATGCCCGCAGCGCGACACCGCATTGCGCCCACTTGCCAACCCGCCCAACACCTAAATTCGAATTAGGAAACCAGCCTTGTCGTTTCTCGTCAACACGATTCTCCTGTCCTGGAAAGCGTACAGAGGCAGGACATCGTCGTCTACTTATACCGCCGTGTACAGAGAGGGGAAATAAAGCGCGGACACGGGAAAGAGACACGCAGACTAAAAGGGGGCTAGGCTCGTGTGTATTCGCGCCTGTATTATACGCGTACGCGTACGTGTACGTGTACGTATATAGGGAAGTTCTATCCTTTACGACCTTCCTTTGCTCTCTCGCTACTAGGAGTGCAATCAGAGGGAGAGAGGCAAAGTGCTCGTTTTCCTCTTCCTTTGGGAATCGATATCAACGTTATCGACTGCTTTTCTCGCTCCTTGTCGCTCGAAGTTCTACATCGGGGTTGCTCACGTATTCTCGGCAGGCGCGCAGCCAAAAGGCTCGATTTTGGCGCACATTCTCCACCGCCAAATCGCTGCCAAGTCTCGATTCAAGCGGTCCCGCTTTTCTTCCTCTTAAATCATACGCGCCTGTGTACTTTTTAACGACGTTCGCGCTCTTCGCGCGTTTCCACGCTTACCTCTACCGAGAAGAATTCTCGAACATAGAGATCGATCGGAGAAGCTACGGCGTTTCCGCTGCTGGATGTTGCGTCGATTTCGCTAAGTCGGTCGTCTTAATCGGGTTGACGCCACGCAGCTATATATCAGCGCGTTACTTCACACGCGCCCTCTTAACGCGCTGCGCACGGTCCCTCTGTCGGCCCGTGTTAATAATTAACCACCGACTGGCGTGGGAGTAGTTTCGCCCACCTCTTGCGGCCAGCTAGTTTTATTTCGAGTAACGCTCTGCTCGCGCTCTCTTCTCTCTCTCCCCTCCCCCCCTCTCCTGGTTCCGTACTTCTCCGTTTACCGACGCAAAATAACGTAGAATTCCTTTTTCTAAGCTCATCACGGAATTTTGTGGCTTCTTCGAAAGATCTTCTTCTTCCTAGCGCTTCATGGCGCAAAAAGTATCCTCGTAGGAGGCTAGACGCTAGGTTATGCCTAGAAATCAGGCAGGCGATACAAATGCCAAGATACGTCAAGTTCGTTCAAGGTGAAAACCTCGATAAAAATAGTAGAGCTTATTAGCCCCGGGGGAGTTAGCGACGTCTTCGGAGGGTAACGGCGAAGGTGAACGGGAAGGGGAAAGGAGAAGTGGGAAATGAGAAAGGGAACTGGAACCGTAACGCGAATGCGAACGCGAGCGTATTGGATTGAAGCGAGGGTGAGCATGACCAACCGTGTTTGTATATCCGGAGATTCGCAGCAGGGAACGAACTAAAGGCAGAAAGAGAAGAGAAAGCGAGAGAGAGAGAGAGAGAGAAAGGCAGCGAGAGAAGGATACGCGAGCGAAGAGGGTTGGTCACGGCACGAGCAGAGGTGGAAGAGGATGGCGTGCCACGAGGGAAGAAGAAGCGCGAGCGGGGGGACTCGGGGGAAGTTCCCTGTCGCCGGCACGCATTGATTTTGCTCGACAGACAGCCGCCTGTTGGGTTCTCTGACTCGGGCATCTAACTTTGCCGTCGCTCGCATACCGTCTTTCCGTCTTCCTCGCCGCCGATCTCGTGGCTCGTGGCCTCTTGTCTTTTTCCCTCGTCTCGCGCGTACGAGCGGTCCTCGCCGCTACGCGTACCTACATATTTCGGCCGCGCGACGCCTATCGCGTTTCAACTTCTCCTTCGCCTGCCAACCAGCCTCTTACCAATTAGCGAACGTCGACGCCGACGTCGACGTTGATACAGCGTCGCGCTGTACGCGCAACTTTGTCCCACCTCGAATTATATTCGAGAAACTCGCTTCTTCTTATCTCGCCCTGCTGGTATTCGCGATGCCACCACAAACACCACTGCCGTTCTTACTTACTTGTTCGCGAATACGTTTTAATTCGCCGAAGATTTAATTTAGAAACGATTCGAAAGAATACGGTCCGGTGGTTGTTAGGTCGATAATAAACTTTAATAGACGTATCAATCCTTCGATTATTACGTTCTTCTCTTTCTGCCAATCGGACTCTGCCTCGTTTCGTGTTTTGCGTCGCTTCGCGGTAGCAAACTCGCATCGATCGCGCGTCTTACGTAACACGGTTTCACGATAGATCGATTTTGCCTATCGATGATCCGTTCGTTGTCGATCGCTCGCTGCCACAGTCGGGTACAATTTTCGATTCGAGAGCCTGCGAGCAAAGAGGTGGAATTGATCGAGTCGTTTTACGAACGCATCTGTAATTCGATTAACAGGTTGATCGCGAATTCGCTGCGCGTCTAAACCGGATTTGTTTCGAACCAACTTGCCATTGTCTCGCCGGGTTCGATAAAAGTTGAAAGACGCTCGTCGTGCGATTTTTCTCTCGTGAGATAGGTTATTCAGAGTCGAGACATCGCGATAATCACGATGGCGTCGCATCGGATATCGAAACGGTGGAACTACTTACAAAGTCAACGACTAGGTGATCGTGATATGCTCGACTTTGTTCCGCGGTCGGTTCCGTTTATCGGCCATTTCGTTCTCGCCTCTTGCGTTTATAGAGTTTCGCTCGTCTAACGCGTGGCTCTCTCGCGTTGAAAGAGCAAGGAAGGGATGACGGTCGTGGTATGGTCAGACCGAAGCAAGTAGCTGGATTTGAATGGGGGTTGGCGCGAGCGGACGGCAGAGAGAGAGAGAGAGAGTGAGTGAGTGCGAGGGCTGAAGGGGAGAGAGAAACGTAGATCGGTGGCTAGGAGATGGAAGGGGAGGAAACCGAGCGGCTTGCTGGTTTCACAGCGCGTGCCGCTTCAGCGCCAGATGGCTTACAAAGTGGGAGAGAGATAGCAGGATCTTGCTCCGTATACATGCCCTCTTCTCGCCTATTACCACGAGGCAGCGAGCGGGTGTATGATTACGCAGGCGGCAGGGAAGAGAGGAAACGGAACGTAGTCGACGTTCCCAAATACGCTCCGTTTCGTCTCTTTCCCTTACTTCGTCTTCTTCCTCGTCGTCTTATGATTTTTTGTTTTTATCGTGCCATTTTCCGAACTCTTTTTTCCCTTCGAAACTGTCGCTGAAAAAAAGGTCGCTGTGTCGTTAGAGCGCGAAAAAGACGCGACGAGATCGTTGGCGATCGTACGATTCGAGATCCTTGCTCGAGCTTCGTGCGAATTAAGTGGGAGAAACGTTAGTCGCGGTAGGTGTCGCGCGAAAAATTATTTCGGAACCACGACACGGTTGTTCGGTGAAAGTTGTGTACGCGAGTCGAGCGATACCCAGGGATGTGTAGTCGACGAAAAGAGAAGAAAGGATTACCGGCCGGCTCGTGAAACGACTGGCAAAGACGCGTGTAATAACGCGCGACGGGTTCCATTGGCCGAAAAGCAGGCGTAGTCTGGCTTGTCGCACGCTCGTATTCTACTCTCGCTCGAACGGATCGGACGATCTTGCTCGGAGCGCACGGTGGTATCTGTACGATCGCGTTGGCACGGTGGAGGGGCGAAAGGGACACGAAGGCGAACGAAGCGCGTCGAACGCGCGACTCGGCTCTTTAGTCGAGTACCAGCCACCGTTGGTGTCGTTTCAGGGTGGTCGATTCGTTCTCGGGGACCACGTGAGGGAAAGAGAGAGAGAACGAGTGACTCGTTAACGATGGATTTTGTCCGTCACAGTGTATAACCGGTCTGTCGCGATTGCTCGTTTATTCGGTCGATCGGTCTGTCCGTCTATCGGTCCGTTGGTCGGTAGAAGACGCGAGCGCACGCGCAACGCGTGTCGCGAACAAAAGACAGCGATACCGACGCGTTTTAAAAGCGTCTCCTATACTCTCGGCTGATTCGAACTTCCCCCTCCCTTTCGCAGCACTAATTCTCCTCTTTCTCGCCTGTCTGTCCCTGTCTCCGTTCCTCTTGGCTGTGTACGCTCGGCCTCGGTTGGCTGCGAGGCGCGCGCGTGAAAATATATCCTGGCCGTCTGGCGGTAGCGCCGAAGCATTCAGTCAATTAGCCGTAATGGCACGACCTGCCGCGTCGGTCTCGGCCAATTAAGTGGTGATTAGTGCGCGGAACTCCACCATCGCCCGTATCTCTCTCACACTCTTTCCGCGCGCGCGCGTGTGTGTGTGTGTACTTGGTTCAACGATAGATCGCGCGCGCGAGCGTGGTGTTTCTCGTGCGTAGGTGTTCGCTGCTGCCAGTCACGAGTGGAGTGCGGTACGAGTAGCAACTTTCTTGCTCCGTAACGTTCTCGCGTCGGTCTACGGCCAACGAAACAGCGCGTGGCGATTCGATCGTTCGTCGGTTATCGTTGTTCTTGTACCGTTCGATAGCCGTTATCGAAAGCGTAATAACGTTAACGCAGGAACGCGATTCTGAAAGAAGAGCGAAACTCTATCTCGCGCGGTCGCGTCGAATGTGCGAATTGCGCACGGTAGCGCGATCCGTTCGGAAGCTGTAAATCACGCGTCGACGTCGAACAAGAGCGGCGAGAGTATGCGCGATGAACGATGATACCGGTCGAGTAGCGTTACCGCGCGTTGCGAACCGTTTGGAAAGTGGAACCACGCCGATTCATAGCGAAGTAGCTACGTTTCTCGTCGGGCCGTGTCCGCTTCGTCGTTGATCGTCCTATTCTCGACTCGCGGCTAAGCGCTTGATCGATCGGTGATTTATTTTTAACTATCGCGGAAAGCCTTTTCGCGAGAGAGAAGCTGGTGTGCCGTAATAAAGGGATAAGTGCGTGGAATGCATGCGTCGATCGAGGATCGATGGATCGACGAGTGGTGGATGTAAAAAAATGCAGTTCGATCGATTAAAGGAGGTCACGAAGAAAAAACGGCCTCCTGCCATAGTTTCCTGCTAGCTTCGCAGCATCGCGTGCATTTCCCTCGAGTCTACGCTGTCAGCGAAGCTCTTGTACGACATCAGCCAGAATGGACTTCCGGGCGCCGCATCCACTCGTGCATCCTTCGCACGCCGGACATCCTTATTATTATCCAGGTATATTTTTTTCAGCCACCTTTCCTTTGTCGTCTCCACCTTTCTCTCTCTCTCTCTCTCTCTCTCTCTATTCTATTTCTCTTTTCTGGAATTCTCGTTTGCTCTTATTTATCTGGGCTACTCGATATTCGGGTCTCGTTACGCGAAAGTGTTTTCGCGATAGCGAGAGTCGATTCTCGTTCACCCAGCGTTTCGTCGCTTTCACCAAAGTTTCTAGCATCCACGATTGACGCGCGGTGCTCGCGAAGACTCGTGGAAGGGGAAAAAAGGTCTGGCCGCTGAAGGAAAGAGGCGCGAGCCTTCTAACTCGTTCGCCACAGAGCCGTACACACTCGGCCGAGTGTACTGGCAATTTTCTTAACTACCTTGCCGTACTTTGCCTCCGGTTGGTCGTCGCGTGTATAATTTTAGTTATCGCCACCACCGTACGTACTCTGGCAGAGTCGCGAGAGAAAGCAACCGTCGTCGTGCATGGATATTCCGTGCGAGTCCTATAAACGTCCGTATAAATCGCTTAACCGTATCGTACTTTTACGGCGCGTCGTCTTCCTTTTTTCCCCGCTTTCTTTTCGTTGGTCGATCTTGAATCCGCGGCTACACGCAGGTTTCGAAAGATGGGCGCGAGATAATGGATGGGTGATGCGGGAGCGATAAAATTAACGACGAGAGAGAATCGTTCTCGTCGGTTTGCTTTACTCGAGCCAAGAGTCGTAAAACGATCAAATAGTCGAATGATTGATCGTTATTAATTGCAGATCGTAGTTTTTATCGTTCGTCGAGCATCATTGGCGAATATTAAAACAAAGTACGTTAACCGAGCCTGCATATCGGTTTGCGCGTGACCATTCAATGCCTATCGTTTCGTGCCTCCCCTACCTTACTCCCATCTTGTCCCGTTCCACTTCGTTCCCTGTTCGTGTTCTCTTTCATCGTATCGTCATCTCTCTCTCTCTCTCTCTCTCTCTCTCTCGCCCTCCGTCTCTTAATCACGCTCGCTCGTGCAAGCACACTTTCTTTCATCGTCTTTTATCTTTCCTTTGGTTATTCGCTTTCGTCGTGTCAGAAGCGATAAAACCGACTAGACATCCGTAATGCCGAGGACGACGAGTCCGTTTTAATTCCTGCACGCTGCTCGAACGACGGATATCGGGTATCGTGTCGGCGACCGCACACGAAGCCTCTGGCAACCGCGTTTATATCGGTTCTCTCTTCCTTTGTCTCCCGGTGTCGAGGTTGCTTTCTTTTTTCCAGCGAAAAATTAATTATCTTCCGGTGACGAACGACATAGAACGCAGAAGCGTCGAGCGTCGAGCATCTCTTGCGACGATACGACGAAAAAGCACGACGATGTCGTGAAACCACTCGAATTTCGTTCGATCCGTATTCGAGTTTAAACGTTTTTGAATCTTCGCGCTGATCTTTCAACCGAAAATCGGCTTTCATCGGCGATTAAGTCGGTTGATTTCGAATTACGAGATCTGTCGCTGCTCTACGATGTTCGGTGTCGTCGACGCTCTGGCGACGGGACGTTCGCATAGCGTCACGCTGGCGAACTGCCGTAACCGATTGATATTTTACGAAGGAATTTCAGGCAAAGGCGTAAATTACTTTTTTGCGTAAAGTCGCTTATATCTGTTGGCTTTAATAGCCGTCCGAAGGCTTCGAATTGTTCGTCCGTAGCGACGATCGAGTCGTAGAGGCCAAAGAAAGACGAAGATATTTTACCGTCGCTCCGTCGACACACGATGATGATTTCATCAACCGTAAGGGATTATCTGGTTCCATCGTAAACAGAGTTATCTGAAACTTGTCGTTACGACTGGAAGCAAAGCCCGACCTTCGAATTCGAGGCTTATGATTCTAACGTATACACACGGTCGTATCGCGGGACATACGAGAAAGGTAAAGACACAGTTTTTTTCGATTCGTGGAACGTCTAACGCGAAGTTTCCGAAGCGACCTGTAAATTTATTTCTCGGACGCATTGCCGTCGTTAGCCGTCGCCGATGCGTTAATAAATCGGATAGTTTGAAAAACGCTGGAACGTCACGGTTGGAAATGTACGTGGAACGCGTCACACTGGAAACGCGTTCGATCGGCAGAGAAGGAGGGGACGCGAAGTAATCGTCGCGGTGGGTAGAGAGCGCGACGACGAGGACGTTTCGACGGTGGTTAGTTGGTAGACAATTTGTTGAAAAATACGGCGTTACGCGATGCAGAGTGGTGGCGCGCGCGGCATTAACTTTTCCGAGAAGTCGCGTTGGTATAGATGTGGATGTTGGTTCGTCGGTGAGTTTAGTGACCGAGGAGTAAGAGGGGGGAGGAGGCAACACATATAACGTTCCGGCTGCGGGAGTCTGAAACTACGGCGAAACCCTACTGACAGGCCTCGGGGTTAAATCCAGTTCCATTATGGGATCTCCGATCCGGGTGGTCGCCTAACAGCCTCTAACTTGGCTAATTCTCGTAACCTCTTGGTGACGCGAGCGTTAGCAACGCGCTGCTACAACCACGCTAAATAACGCGCGAACTCGACCGGATTCTCGTTGTTAAATCAAACACTTTGTAACGAATTCGAAAGTCACGCTCGTTAAAACCGTTTGTTCGTGATTTGCCGTGGCGCGCCCTCTCTCGTCCTGGCCGCGTTCGTACATGCGGCGAATAAATCGTGGTACGTAGGTGCGATCGCGAATAAGCGAGAATCGACTTGATCGATAAGGTTGTGGCCGGTGTCTCGCGACGTTCGCGATATACGCGCCCAAACGTTCCGTTTGTTTCCTTTTTTTTTTTTTTCTTTCTTTCTTTCGTCTTTTTTTCTTTCATCCTGTTGGTTTCTGCCTGTTTTTATCCAGGCCACCCGTGCGGCACTGTAAATGTCTCGCAAGGCCTCCTCGCTACTCAGACCGTAACGAAGTGGAACGGGCGTAAAAACGAGTGGAAGACAATTAAGGAGGGTCCGCGGACGGTGGGGGGAGAGAGTCGCGCTCAGGTGGTTGAAGAAGGAACGGGAGAAGAGGAAAAAACGGAAGGTCGACCACCTACCGGTCCGATAAAGTCCATTACCTTCTTCTCTCTCGTCTTTCGATTCTCCGTGCAATTTTTCTTCTTCCGTCGTTTCTCGTCCCGAATTCGCGCCAGCCTTCGCTCCTCTCCTCTGATCCGATCGTTCCACGAAAATTTCACTCGCGGTCGTTTATTCGCGTTCGTCGGAGTTTATTCGCGTTTATTCTCGTACCTTTACCCGCTGCCAGCTCTCGCAGAAAATCGCTTCGCCCGCTACCTTCTTCCCTCTTGCCCGTTGTAACCGTTCGCGCTTCCCTTTTCTCCGGTGCTTGGCCTCTCGGTCGCTCCACAGTCCACTAAATAATTGCAAGGCAACGGCGTTACTTTTTCTTCTTTCCGTTCCGCCACGCTCGACAAAGGGCTGTTAAAATAACCCTTTGTGTTTCTATTCTACCCCTTTCCTGCTCTTCCTCTCTTTTCCTCGAGCTTGCTCGCCAATCCCTCTCTCTCTCTCTCTCTCTCTCTCTCTCTGCTTCCTTCCCTTTCTTTTTCCTTGGACCATCGCGCTGTGCTCGTTCTCCTCGTGACTCGTTTCAACCCTTGCCACGTTTCTCGCGTATCCTTTGTACCCTCGACATTTAGCGTATTTATAAGAGGCGTTCGGCGTTCGTCGTCGATCTTTCTCCCGCCTTTCGGTCTTCCTTTCTCTTCTTTGTGTCGTCGTCTCCCCGTCGCCGTAACTTTGCCAGAGTCTCGTTCGCTCTGCGTCGCGCGTTACACGTTCGATAGACTCGAAGAGTCGCTCTCGTCTCGCCGCTGTTGGATCAACACGCGTGAAACGCGCGACGACCAGATGAAAATTCCTCTGTCTCTTTCCTCTTCCTCCGCCTTTTGTATCGTTTAAAACTGGTTTTTTTCTTCTTCGAGCGCACGCGCGCGTTCATTCGCACAGCAAAGGATCATCGTCGTCGTCGTCATCGAGGGTGGCCGCGTACGTGCCTTTAGGTGTTTTACCTTCTATGCCGGAACTCGAGCACGCTCGGTGAAAAGTGCTCCTGCTATTTTTTTTTTCCTGTTTTTTCTCGGACCAGAGAGTAGCGGCGTACGGCGCGCGTGTCGCGTCGCTTACCACCGCTACCAACGCGCTGCGGTTCCCTTTCAACAGAGCCTCTCTCTCTCTCTTAGTCTCGCTCGTTCCTCTCTGTTCGTTTTTCCCTTCAGTCCAATCCGCCACTTTCTTTTGGCGCTTGGTGTGCTCGCGCGGTTGCTTTCCAAGGTTTCGGAGACGGGTACGCGACAGACCAGGCACGGACAGCGAGCACGAGCGCGCGAGCATGCGTGTGTAAAGTGCCGCCGCTCCGACACACTAGCGTTTCCTGTTATATAACTCACGTACACGTTTACGGAGTAACGGCTACGAGTGGACGCAGGTAGCCAGGACGAGACCGAGGGCCCGACCGGCTGAAAAAATATCTAGCTTTGTGCTTTTTCGTGGAAACGCGTACCTTGCGCCGCGGTTACCTTTCCGCTAGCTGGAAAGCTCTTTGCTTTCGATTATCAACGTCTTTCGCTTTTTACGTCGTAGTTTCGTGGCCAGCCGAGCTGCTGATCACGGAAGGAACGTACACACTCCCCGATGTCGGTGTTTCGAAGTCTATGTAATCCAAAACACCGTCGATATTACGTCGAGTTTGCTTCTTTCAGAGACATCTCGATTTTCGTCTCTTTTTCGTTCGTTGGTTGGACGAGTTACGTCGACGCGTAGATACGCGCGGTACAGGCGTGTACTCGCTCTAGATAAACGATGAAAAATCACGAGAAGTGGTTTAGTGGAGAAGTTCGATCGTTAAGGACAAAATCGAAACTACCGGGTGGAAAAACAGCCGTGTAATTCGAATGGTCGCGTAGGAACGAGAGACGGTTCGGTAGGTTTGCGGAAAGCTGGAAGATTCGTCGTTTCGAGTATTGGGACAGTGCGCGCGAGGTAAGGTGAGTTTTCTGGATTCGGTGTACCGCCGCGTGGCGTTCCATAGCCGGGGTGCGTTCGACCCACGTCCGCCGTGAAATAATCACCGACGAGGGTTGCAAGAACCCAAGGACTATGAATTAGGTATGACCCACCCCGCATTGGAAACTCTCCCCTTCGATTTCGATCAATACTCGAAGCGTAGGTGCAAGGAGAAGGGATGAAGGGTCGCACAGCGTTTTCTTTCGCCCTTTGCGAGCCTCCTGTTCGCCTTTTCTCCTACCCTTGCCCCCCCGTTCCTTCTTACCCGACGGATCTCGATCGTCGACCAGTTAAAAATTCGAACGACCGAGCGCGTTGACCGACGATCGACGATCCTTGCCGAACGTCGGCGAACGCGCTCGCTCGTCCTCGTTCTCCTCTCGATTAATCCGTCGACGTTTCTCCCTTTTTGCGAGAGACTTTTCGAAGCGAGATGGAAAACCGACTCGCGCGAACGAGCACGGTCGACTTTCTCTCGAGGAGAAGCCTCTCTGTTCGAGGAGCGAACGAGAGGATTTCCGTGGAAACGGAGCAACGTTGCGGCATCTGGTATAAATAGCGCGAACCGTAAGGGTCCGTAAAAGGTATCGGTCGCTTCTGCATCTTTTTTCCGCCTGTGGTTTCGTACCGAGCAAAAGAGAAAAAGTCCGGACATCGGTCGTAGCTGCCGTTATAAATTATAACTGCTTTACACGATCGTACAATTTATGGCTAATTCGTAATCATTAGAGTCACGCGAGCCGCTATGGGACGGGTTCGCGTGTTGACTTCTCACTGCGAGTTGATAACACCGCGAAGCGTACGAGGCTGTATGGTTGGTGGGGGTGTGGAAGTGGGTGTTTCGGTGGAAGAGCCGTTGGCGTCGGTGGTTATGGAGGTGGCACGGAGTCGTGCAACGAGCGCAGTATTTCATAGGATTAACGTAACTGGCGAACGGCGTTTGCGTTTCAATTACTACGCGAATTTACGATTCAATCGCGCCTGCGCGCCTGATGCTCCGAATGGGCCGGTCGCCAGTTAGCCCGATGGCGAAATGGATCGAAAAAATGGCCAGCGAAACGGTGGAAACGAAATTACCGCGACTTTGCCACGCTCGACTTTCGCGGCTATCGAAGCAAACGGTCGGCGCACCATCGAATTACAAATTGTCGTCGATCGGCCGATCCACACCGGTCGCTCGATCTCGTGTCA
This sequence comes from Bombus huntii, assembly GCF_024542735.1. NCBI lineage: Eukaryota > Metazoa > Arthropoda > Insecta > Hymenoptera > Apidae > Bombus > Bombus huntii. The sequence continues at coordinate 4,578,829 of NC_066244.1, forward strand.
TAACGCGTTCTACGGGATCGGCGTTTCGCGTTTCCCGTTTCCCGGAGAATCTGTTCGTCCTTCGTATTCGATGGACGATTTTCGAAGAACGAGAAACGCGTTGGTTGGCGAGCCGCGTAGGTAGCGTTACCCTTTCGCCGATCGTATTTACACGTCGATAAGCCGCTTACAAGACGCAACGTGTTTGCCCATTGTGTCTCCCTATGGGAAGAGCACAGGGTGGTCGACGAGCACCGGAACACCCCACCAACCCGAATAGGATTTCGCTCGAAGCGGTAACTTACGACCGAGTCAAGCCGTAGCCGATACTCGACTGCCGTTCCGTGCTCGCTCGTCTCGTTTTCCACCTATCGTTTCCCGATCTTCCTTCCCTCTTCCCTTTCAAATTATTAAACAGCGCTCGTGCGTCGCGTCGCGTACCGCTCTTGCCCGTTTCCCACCTTCCGTCGGCGTTGTCGCAACGCGGACCGTGTTTCAACCGCGGTGCGAACGGCAAAGGGACGCGAGAAAAAAACGAACGACTTGGTATCGGTTTGCTATGTTTCGGGTCTTTCCTACTCTCTTTTCCTCTTTCCGTCAGAGGGCGACGTAGAAACTCGCGTTTCCTCGAACCAGCTTCTCGGGAAGGGAAAAGGGGAAAGGAAGATTCGGCGTGTCTTTCGATCGTAACGAAAATCGATGGACCGACTAACCGCGTTTCGCGACAGTCGTCGCAGCTGCAGCCCGCGGTTCCCTCGGGCAACTTCTCCTCGCTGTCTCATCCAGCGAGCAACTGGTTCGCCGGTACCTACTTTCGTGGCTGGTTGCGCGCGACGCACGCGATAATCGTTTGCCCTCTGGTTCGAAGCCCCGCCACGTAGTTTTTTGCCGCCTCGGCTTTGCGATTATCTCGCTCCTCGAACGATCGCGAACGAACCAGGTATATCGCTGCGAAGAAACGCGGACGAGGAGTGGATAGCGAACCGGTTACGTTTACGAAAGATCGTCCGTCGGTAGACTTCGATCTACTCGTTCTATTAGTTCGTCGCGCGAGTTGGCGCGGTTACGAGCCGCGCGAACTTTTCTCGTCGCTGGCAAGAGAAACGAAAGGTCTCACCACGGTGAGGCAACGGCAACGAAACGATCGTCGTCGGGTTGGAAGTAAGTCGGCGAACTCGTTTTCCGTTTCTCGCTCTTCCTTCTTCGACCAGTCCGCGCTGTATCTTGATATCGACCGGTGTATTCGCCCACCGGTTCGAGTCGCGACGAGTAAGAAGACGAGCAGTCGACCCGATGGTGGCCGGTTGCCAACGGTCGTATCAACGCGACCCGAAATATTCCAAAGCGGAACCGGCGAGAGACCGGTGGAATTGCGACAACGACTATCGAGTGGCTTCGTTGTCCGCGCTCGTTCTCGCGATCGTCGGAACGTCCGTCGCGCGAAACGTAAACTGCGAACTATCGCGATCGCGCGTAATCCCACGAGAACGCGTTCTCCTGCTCTTTGCCGCGATATCCGTCTACCAGCGAGCTAAGCTACACGCGCGTCGATCGATATTTACACGGCCGTTGCGTCGCACGGCCGCGGAAAGAGGTCCGATATCGTTTCGCGAATTTATTAACGGATGGATCGTACGATCTCTCGGTGAAACTAATTCCGTCGGTATAACTCGATACGCCCAACGACACGCGACACCGCACGGTATACCGTACGACCAAAGCGGCGAGTACCGGCTGTCTGTCCGGCTTCGTCGGGAAACGTCGTAACGCGAACGAGCAACGAGCGAACGATTCGCCTCCGAGTTTGATCGCGACGCGGACTCGGAGAGTCTCGGACAGAGTTAAACGAGAAGCGAGGGACGTTGACGGAATCAATTTGTTGGCGGTAAATCAGCGCGCTTTGTAAAACCTGAAAGCAACCGCGAACGTTGAATCTCCGATATTTGCTTTAAAGATATTAAACCGGTTTCTCTTTCTCTTCGTACTTCTCTTCTTACTTCTCTTCTCTTCCCTTCCCTCCTCTCCTCTCCTCTCCTCTCCTCTCCTCTCCTCTCCTCTCCTTGATCGCTGCTCGCTCTTATTTTTATCCAGATATATCGGTGCCACGTGTACGTTTTTGTGATGCAACCAGACACGCGCGCGCGCGCGCGCGTTCCACGCTGTTAAGAGAAAGCTGCGAACGGTTTACGCGAGTCGAGCGGCGAAATTTTAGCTGGAAAATCGTCCGGCTGCGCGATAAAGTCGACGTCGCTTTTCGTGGGACGGTTCGTGTGGCGCTCTGGCGCGCCACGGAACAAACCGTCGATGAAATTTTCGTCACGTTCGTGGCGCGTACGTGCGCGTGGAGCACGCGAAGGACTCGCACCAGCGGCGTATTCCTCGATTTCGCTGGAATCGGTGCGTCGCGGCGCGATATCGTCGACGCGGAGTCGACGTGGAACACGAGTATTATAGCGTCGGGGAAATTTTATTCGACGCGCGGCGCGTATAAATTCCGGTTGAGAGAACCTCGACGTCGGTAACGTCGAAGATTTTTTTCGCCGTCATCGGCGAGCAAATTATCGGAATAAGCGAGTAGTAGAAGGAAAGTGGCTGAAGCGCAATTCCCTCGGTAATTTGCTTAAGCCGGCAGCGGATCGCCGCAACTGCGAGTGCAACGAGAGTCGTTAAAATTTGCCCCCCGTCTCCGACGCCTCTTTCCGTTACGCTCGCTCGGCCTTGCGCCGTCCGTCTCGCTTCCACTGCGTTCTGCCGCGGAGCGTTTCGTCTCGCTTCGATTCGAGACGAGAACGCGAACCGAGCGCAGCAACGCGCGTATCGCACGGCCGATGCTATCGGTTCCACCTGCTACGCAAACGGCTAGCAAAACCGTCTTCCGACGCACGACGACGACGACGACGACGAACGTTCGCCTTCTCCGAAACTTTGCCGCTCCCTCCGCGCGTTTCCAGCCGTTCGTTCGACGAGTTTCGCTGCGCGTTTGTTCGCGGTTGCTGCAAGGAAACGGCCAGAGAGAGAGAGAGAGAGAGAGAGAGACTCGACCGACGATAAGATTATCGGAGCAACGAGAGCGAAGAAAGAACGGGGGCAGATTCTCTCGGTTGCACGTTCGCCGTTCTCGGTCGAACGGTCCGTGCAAGAACGAATTCCAGCAGAAACCTGTTTCCGGCTTCCCGACGCGGCAGCGATTCGCGCACAGGTACTCCGATCCTCTGGTTTAGAAGCGGGCCCGTTCGCTTCGATCGGCTCTTACCGACCAGCGCGATCTCGTCGAGGCGCTCTTCTCACCTTGAAACCCTCTCTCCCCGCTTCTTTTACCGATCGACTCCAGTCGTTGCGTCGTTTCGCGCCGTTCGGCGATGCGAATCCGCCACCGCGTTTATTCCGTTTAACGAGTTGCAGCGAAGCGCGTTGCGATCGGAGAACCGAGTCGAGAGTTCGAACGCGGTTCGCGCGATCGATTTTCTGCGTTTCAGCGGGTTGGACGAGGCTTGGCGGAGCGCGAGGCCGTGCGGACGTGTCGGTGGACGGTTACCGGTAACCGTGTACCGCCTGTCCGAAAGCTGTGCACGGGACAATGACAGCGATACGTCCTATAAATCCTAAACGGATTAATTAATAATAATGCACGGTCCCGTGCATGTTAAGCCTCCTTCCCCTGTTCGGTTTCCAACACGGCGGGAACGCGCGTGCCCATGATTATTTTAATGTACGGGGGCCGCTATAGCAGCGTGGTCGATCGATTACCCGGCTAGTCGACGAAATTAATAACCCTCTGCTAGGCGCGTTCTACTCGCACGGTTCGTCGGTCCGCCGTGCGGCACGTGTGCGTGTACGCGCGCGGACACCGGCTCTCTTTGGCCAAACTCGCGCGGTACAAACGTTTCCACGGGAAAGCCCACCGCCGGGTCGTTAACGAGAAAACGTTTTCGATCGACGCGTTCGACGTCGATCGCGCGACGATAACGAGATTCGCACGTTGAACGCGTCACGCCGCTAAAACGCGTCCTCTCTTCCTCGTCGATTCGTTGATCGCGTTATCCGCAACGCGCTCGCCTTCTCCGAGCTTTTTCGCTCCGCTGCCGCAACCACTCTGCGTCCGTTCGCGGTTTTCTTTTCTCTTCTTTCTTTTTCTTTTTCTTTCACCGGCGCGTTGTCAACGATTGGACGAAAACGGCGCTCTCTTTCGCCTCGCTCTTCTTTTCTCCTTTGTTTCTCGCGTCGCCTAATAACGAAAATAACAGCGAAAACAACATGGTCCGCGATTCTACGTACGTAGAGCAGCGGTTAGTCGAATCCACGACTGACTGCCGACACGTTCGGCAATCGCGAAGCGACGCCGCGGCATTAGCGATTCTCGTCGCGGAACCGTCCGTCTACGAGTCGGGCGAGACATAACCCGAATACGAAAGACGATTCCTCCGTACGTTGCGCGTTCGTTTTCGACCTCGGTGGATCGCGTGCGTCGTTGCAAAGACGAAAGAGAATAACGGACGAAGATCGACCACGAGATCTTGGATTACGACGATTAAGACGATAAAGGCGATTACGACGCGTTCTCCACGGCGAAACGGTGGACCGATAGCGCGAGACGTTCGGTCTCGTACTTTTCTCTCTTCCGTTGGCAGGCGTATCTCGTGGAAGAAAAATTGCAGACACGGTCGTATCGTTGGCCGGACGAGAGTGGAACGTTCGAGTGGCAAAGACGTCTACCACCGACAGCTGTGCCACGTTACGACGTTTACGAACCAACGATCGGAACACTCGCGACGATCCGCGCGCTGCTATTTTCGTTGCTGGTGAGCGCGACGTTCTCTTTTCTCGCCGTGAAAAAAGTTGGGCGGACAAAAGACGCGCAGGGCAGCTTACGTTTGTTTCCCAACAGCGTATTGGCGTCGTTTGACGCTGTTGCCCTCGATTGACACTCGTTGACCCTGCCGTACGCGTTGTCATGACTCCGAGTCATCGGCTTACCAGCCCGTTAAACTTGCTCCCTGGCCTCGTCGCCCTCTGTAATCATCCGGCAGGCGTTCTCCCGCCCCTCCGCTGCCTCGCTGCCTCCGCCGTTTTTCTTCCTCTCCGCCTCTCGCTCTGCGCGTCTCCGACTCGCGGAGACAGGATCGCGCGTACAGCGCGCCAGCTCGTCTCGCGTTTCGGTACGCACGGTGTGCGCGCGCGAGTCGCTCGGTACCGAGCTGCCGCCTCCGCCGCCGCTTCTTGGCACGAGCGCGTCGAAGGCCCCCCGACTCGCAACGTCAGCCGCAGCAGCGTGGATCCGCTAAATTGATTCCAGCTACTACGACGTTAGGTCGCGCTCGCGACTCTCGTCGCGAATCGACGCGGAAATCGCCTCTCTCTCTGCGAACCTGAAACGCGCCCCGTTGCTCCTACGCTTTCCTTTGGTTTTTCCATTTTCGCGGTCTACGGCTTCCGCCGCGTCCTGCCCCGATACCTGCCCCGTAACGCTCGTCAATTCCACCGCGTAGTACGCCGACCTCGCGATAATCAACCGCCTTCCTGTTTCCAAGTCGGACTCGTCGAGGTTATCCTACGTTCGATCGAGATTACTCGGTCGAGTCGCGAGCGCCGTTGATCCGGAGCGGACGAATCGTCGCGACGCTTCGGTTTTTCTAACGCCTCCTCTCGTCTCGGTTCGTTTGGAAACGGCGTTGTGGCATGGGCCGTGGAAAGCGAGCGTACGCGCGAAACCGCGTCGAATCGATTTCGACGATCCTCTTGTTCGACGCGTACAGCAGCTGTTTTTACGCCGCGTGTTCGACGTTTCCGCCCGTAATCGATCGTAAAGAGTGGTGTATGGAAGGCCCCGCGGCTTCGCGAGCGGCTCTCTCGGTTTACGAACGCTTTCCCGATAACTCGCCACGCCGTCGCACGCCTCTGTTTCATCGAATTTCTCGGTATCGCGTTCGTCCTCGCTCCCCCTTTCGGACAACGCGCGCGCATTCACCGGACTGCTTTTTCGATGAAAAGCAGCGGAATAATCGGCCTCTGGCCTTTCCGCTCGATCGGCCGCGGCCATCCGCGATATTTAAGCTTCCATCGCGCCGCCGTTCGTCCGCCTCTTCGCGCGGTTACGGGTGAACCAGCCTACCTGGCTCGAAAGGTGTAGTAGAATCGCCGTAAGATCGATTCGTCGATCGAATCGACGAGAAGGAGGGAAATCGCGACGACGTGCCGTTTCGACGCGGTCGTCGGAGCGGCGAACCGACGTCAAAGGCGGAGCGTATAAATCAATTTGCCGACGACAAAGCGACGCCAGCGACCGTGCCGGACCGCCGATACGACGACGTCCCGCGCACGCTCGATCGTCGCGATCGTCGATACGTCCGAAAGCGTCGGCGAGGGAATCGGCGAACGCCGAAAGCGGAGAAAGCCTGCGCGTATCGTCGCTCGTGCGAACGTCGCGTTTCGCTACGAAGACCGAGTCGATCGATTCGCCGAGACCGAGACGCGATTACGCCGATGAACGGTCGTCGTTCGACGCGTCGTACGTCGCGCTCGCCCCTTTGATCGCCACTGCGCGTACCTACGAGGAATTTTTCATCCGAGAATTCCGAGGTTTCATCGATCGCGGGTCAAGTGGCTCGGTGACTCGGTCGGTTAACCCTGGGCGCAACGCGCGTACGATCCGCGTGATACGAATTACGCTGCAGCCTATTTACGTCCTGCGTGGCTCGCTCGACGAATACCGCGTTTCACCAGCCACTTCGATGCTGCTCGTCGGTCCCCTACGTCGTATTCCGCTCGCGCGACGTCGCGCGTACCGCTCTTGGAGAAAGCGAGGAGAACGAACAACGAGATACCAAGAAATTAGGTTTCGCGATCGCGCTACCGCTTCTTTTCTTTTCCCTCTTCCTTCCTTTTTTCTCTTTTTCTTTATTTTTTCTCGTCCACGATCTCGATTCGCAAATACGATTCCGCTTAACTGGCGTATAAACAGCCAGGTTCGTTAACGCACGCTTCCGCTCTCACCGATTAATCGGGCGATCGCATTTTCAACAGGCTTCTCTTCTCGTCTGTTTCAGGTAAGCTCGCACGTAGGGCGACCGAAACGCACGCTAAAGAATAGGTCGTGAGTTAACGGTTGCTCGTCGCTGCCTTCGCATACCGTGGTGGGACGACGACGCGACTCCGACCGTCTCGTCGAACGCGAACGACGACGTCGCCTTTGTCCGCGCGCGTTGACCCGCATAAATTAGCCGCGATGCGCGTGTCCGTCGACGACGCGTGCAACTTTCTAAAACGCGTTGTAACGTGCGCCATACGGCCGGCGCGTCGGAGTATCGGATGGAGTAACGGTGCGAAAAGCGTAGCAAGAGGAAGACGGAGAGAGACGGGCGCCGGGACACGATGCACGAAATCGTAACGATTTCACGGGCGGACGATCGTTCGGATGGAAGCTCGTGGCGCGCGCGGCAAGTGTCGAGAGTGTGTAACGAGCGAAGGGCGAGGGAGTGGGAGATGTAGCAGCGCGCGGAGAAGCGAGCGCCGCCTGTTCGCTCGCACGCACCACCGCCCCCGTAATCGCGGTTAATTAACGAGCCGGCAGCTGGTAACGAGGCTACCGATTACTTGCCGCGCATCGACCACGATTATTCCGGCTTCTCCTATTCCCTTCCCTTCCGTTCCCTTCCGGTTCGTCGAATCCACCTGCGATCGTCGTCGTCCTTTTCACCGAAACCTCCTTTTCTCTCCGCCTTGTCCGCGCCATTTCGAGTCGTCCGCTGTGTTTCGCCGCGAAAGACCCGGCATTTTTCACAGGGTCGCGTGGGAACGAGATTCACGCGCGAAATTTACGCACGTAGGAAAGCAGATTTCTCGACGACGTAAACGCGCGCGCTTGAAGGATTCGTTTTCGGTGGCAAGGATTTCCGGATAAACGTGTTTTCCGAGCGACGAGCGATTAAAAAGCGTTCCTTCTCTGGGTCCCTCTACTATTTCTCTCCTTCCTTTCCGTCAGCGAACCAACGAAGCGTCTCTATCTTCGCGCTTGAAAAGAATCGCGAACGTCCTCTTCCCCTCGCTTTAACCAACCGAGGCGTTCTTTTTGCGGAAAATGCGCGGCTTTTAAATCTCCGTCCGCCTCGTTCCTCGGCGGTGGCCGTCGTCGACCAGCCACGCCGCGAACGAGGAAATTCGCGCGAGGCGCGTGCAGGGGAGAGCGGAGCGAGCGCGAACAACGGAGAAAGCGAAGAAAAGCGACGGAACTCGAACGGAAATGGTCGCCAGCGTAGACGTCGCGTAGCCGATGGAAAGGCGGTTCTCTCCTCCGGAAGGAAAACGAGGGAAGAACATCGTTCGTCTCGAGCGGACGGAAGAGATTCGCAAGTTCTCGACGTTCCATCTGCGCGGAGAAGTTAATCTCGTCGAATGGACCGACGTTTCCTTCTCCTTTTTTCCTCCGTGGCTGGTTCGAGAAAAGCGTATGTAGGAAGCGTAGTTGCTGTCGGGTGAAAAAAGACTACCGGTGCTCTCGTCGGTAAGGCTATGCCCGGTAGTCTCTGCCTTAGAAGTAGAGGGAGTCTCGCTAAATGCGGTATTTGTATCGCGACAGCGTATATTCGACCGCTAGCGAGACAAACAGACTCGTGGTCGTCGTAGTAGCCCTCTGGTGTTGGCGGTTGGTACCGGTTCGCCACGCATATACTCAGTTTTTCGTTTTACGCGATATTCCGTTTAACGCGATCGCGGTAGGATCCGTTTGACCGATGGATCACCGTCGGCGAACGCGATCGTCGCGGAAATTACGCGCCGCGGAAGCGAGAAACTTTGCCGCTTTTCCCGCTGGCAAATCCCACCGGCGATTCACGTACGATGTACTCGGCCCGAAAAGTTCTCGCGCCCGTTAATCTTCGCCCTCTTGAAGTTTATCGCGCGTTACACGTACACCTTCCGAGCAAGTTTTCGCGGCGGATAGACGGCGAAACGAGCTTTCCTCGTTCGCGTTTTCCTACCTTTGCTCCACCGCGAGGCTCGCGGGTAACCGTACGAAACTTGCCCGCGGCTACCGAATAAATAACAAGGCGGAGGAAAAAGTCGACCGTGGATACCGACCCGACTCGCAAAGTCTGTCCGACTTTCGCGAGAAATTTGCAGGTTTCGAGCCACGTAGAAAGTATCGCGCCCTTCTCTCCTCCGACGTCCCGCGACTTTGATATCTCCGTGCATTGCACGACGTCTCGAAAGATCGCGTGTCCGTCTCGTCTCGACGACGGAGATCGGCGCGAGAAAAGATACCGCGAAATATACAGAGCGATCCCGGTGAAGAAAAAGACAGAGAGAGAGAGAGAGAGAGAGAAAGAGGAGATTGACGCGGTCGTCGTATCGATTGCTCGGCGCTCTCGAGTCACCCTCGAACGATCCTTTATTCCGCGCGCTTTGTTATCAGCCGTTTAGAGAAGAGCATCGGGGGCGCTGGCCTCCGGTGCTTCTTTTTCACGGGGCGAACGAGCGTTCGGTCGTCTCGCGATTCGATCGAGATAAGCGAGATCGAGCGCCGACACGACGTTGCCGGACTCTGTCACCTTCCGGTCGACGTCGATACGTCGTACGCCGAGTACGCGTATATGGCGTGTGTGCGACGTGGTCCGAAAGGGCCGCGTATCCGCGATCGATGCGTCGTCCCGCTCTTATCGGTTCGCCCATCGATTTCGGCGGACGAACCGTTTCCATCGATCGTCCTCTTCTCGTCTTCCGATCGGAGGACGCGGCATCGCGGTTGGTCGCGCGCTATCGAGATCGAATACTACGATCGTACGAGTGTCCGCGGCCAAGGTGGATCGCTCGGATAGGATAACCAGGATCACCTTGTGTATCGCCTGGTCGTTGCAACTGCCGATGTCTGGGACCCGTATGCAGGGGCCTTGCCACCACCACCACACGGCGACTCGTTGGTATTAATTAACGACGATGACGTCACGGTCGTGTAAATGTTCGATTATCTGGAACAGCCTGCAAGAAGAGGGAAGCACGGTTTTCTATGCCGTCGGACGTGGCCGATGGATTCGTTAAAACTCGCTTCGAACGACTCGTGGGTCGCTTGGTTTACGATCGGAGCGAAGCACCGCCGCTTCGACTTGAATCGCTCGGGATTTCGTCGGCTCATTGGCCGGAGCAAACGAGCGATCGTCGCTTTGGACTCGCGCGACGCTGCTCGGCGTTTCGAGCCGAATCTCGTTTCTCTCTTCGCGTCTTTGGAAACTCGGAGATCCTGGAAACGCGTAACGTAACGACGCTGTCGAAAGGAAAAGGTCGTAGAGAGTAGCACAGCAGCGCAACCTTTAAGCTGTAAGAGCAGAGCGTACCGACGCTTCCGTTCCCGTTTCTATTCCCGAAAAGGGGGTCGCGGCGAGCTTGTGCGAAGGAAATTGGGGGCTTCTCAGAAACATATTGCCCTCTCGATCCTCTCAAACCACCCTGTTGGTTGGCTGGCTGGTTGGCTGGCTGGCTGGCTGGCTGGCTGGCTGGCACGAAGTGGGATGGTTCTCCCTTCTGGAAAGGTTGGCGGGAAAAGGGGATAAAGGAGGTGGCGGAGGAGGAGGAGAGGTGGAAGGAGGGAGGAAGGAAAAGGAAGCGAGCGGGAGAGCGTGGCAGAGTTTAAAGCCAGGCAACTAGTTTCGCAACTGCTATCCCCGTTGCTGCACAACCCTCTTTGGCGAGTAAAGAGACGGCGGAGGGTGTGCCGGATACTAGCTGAGAGAGGGCGAAGGTGGCGGTAGGGGGTAGGACGAGCCGGTGAAAGAGCAGAAGGAGGAGCAGGAGGAGGAGGAGGAGGAGGACGCGAACGCTTAAAGCTCGAAGTTGGAAGCTGTGGAAAACGCGTGGTGGGAGAGACGGCTATAAGCGGGTAACCGGTGGCGGCTGCGGCGGCAGCGCGATGGGTCAAAACGGCCCTATCGGAAAAGAGTCGACCCGATCCGGTTCCGGCTTCCTCGCGTACGGAAATGAAAGAGCCAATCGTCGGCGTTGCCGTTATTACCGTTCCACGTCCCATCGTTGCTTCGGTCTTCGATCTCGCGACTCTGCCCCGATCCACGACGCCTCGGCTACCACCATCGATCGCCTCGTCTCGATTTTTCCACGCGTCATCCGCGTACTTCCTCGTACGAACGAGAAATCCATATTTTTTCGCGCCCTCTCGACGATCGTCGAAAGTATAGCCAAAGGATAAAACCGATTGCTCTCTTTGGACACGCGGAGGATCACCGCGTAACTAACCGCGACACGCGGACAAAGGTACTATCGATTTTATCCGATCCGTGCTGATTTCAAAGGTTTTGCGCGTATTTAGCCTCCGTTGCTCCCTTCTCGCTGCCGAGCCCGCAGCTTTCGCGCGAATCAACCGCTCTATCCGTATTCGGCGAACCATCGTTAACGAGCATCCACTCGTCGTTCGTCCGCTAACTTAACAACGCGCGTTACGCGATCATCGCTGTAAATCGCATTCCGTCGAACCGGAATTCTATATCGGTATCGGCGTCGATATCAGCGTTCCTTTTCCATTACCACGCCGTTATTTTCGCAGGCTCGATCGAAACTCGCTCGAACGATTTTCGAGATTTCGCGACGAACCGCGGACGTCTCGGGGAAATCTAATTTTCCAGCAGTCGCGTTTTGCTCGAAGTCGTCCTTCGTCGTTTCGCAACGTGCTGACTCGGCGAACATCGATACGCCGTCGAATTAAAGCGCTGCCGGCATAAAACGACTCATCGAGCGTGTGTACGCTCCGATATCGCGTCGAGTCCGCGAGTTACGTTCGCCGTTGCTCGGAATCGCGATCGTCGCGGATCGTTCGTCCATTCGAAAGTTAACGGCAACGAGGTCGACGCGAGAAACGCCGTTTCGGAGAACGCGAGTGTCTTGCGAATCAAATGGAAACGAACGCGGCAAAGGTAGCGAACAGCGTGGCACGAACGTAACGCGAAATGAAATAACGAGAGTAGGTGGTCGTGCGAAATGGAATGAAAATTCACGCAGAAGCGGGTGAGCGAGAACGCGAAAAATTAAACTCCCCCCGTTTCCACTTCTCTTCCTACGGTCCGCGTCCCTTGCTCGCTCTCTTTTATATTTCCGATTTTCCTCTTTTTGTTCATCGCTGCTTTTTCTTCTCTCTCTCTCACTCTCTCTCTCTCTCTCTCTCTCTCCGCGCGTTATCAGAAAGGAGAAACCCGATTGGCGTGTGCGGATCGACTGCGATTGAAATGGAAACGTAGCGGAGGAGATCGGTCCGCGACTCGGCCAATCAACGCCAGCAAAAATAGCTTTTTTTTTTTAATCTACTCGCGGAACGATACGAAAAAAGACGACGGTCTCTGGCGATCGAATCGACCGAATCTCGCGTTTATTATGGTCAATGGATCGGTATTAATTTCCACTTGAGTCGGTCGGATTACGTTCGACCGACGTCGTTCCCACGGACGAAATTGCCACGACGAGGATCGATGATACACGGTGATCGCGCAAATAACGGAATCGAAAGCAAATAGGAGAAAATAAGCGACTGCCGGCCGGCGTATACGCGATACGTAACGCGATCGTCTCTCGTGTCTTTCTTTCTACGCGGAGACGACGCGCGATTCCAGCCTCCGTAGGTAACAACGGAGCTCGCGACGATCTTTCGCGTCGATCGCGCGTTGCCGCCGAAAGACGGGAGAGTAGAAACGCGCGACGCGTAAACGTCTCGCCGCGATGTTCTACGCGTCCGCATCGACGAATCGCTTTACCGAGTCACGAGGGTGAGAAGACGCGAGCGGAAACGATCGTGTGCTGTGTGCGAAGGCCGAGCTAAGCGGCGTGGGGTAACAGATGGGATCCAGCGGCAGGGCGAAAGGAGAGGGGGGGGGGCGCAAAAGCGACTCGGGGTTCGAGAAGCATCGGCATCGCGGCACCGACGATCGACGCTTCTTTCCGCGGCGAATCGACTTCTAATTCCTAGCTCGTTCTCTAGCCTGCGCTATCGATCAACGCTATCTTCGCCGACGACGTAAAAAAAACCCAGCGAAACGGACGAATCGTTTCCTTGTTGATTGGCGCGTTCTCGCAACGGCCGACACCCCCTGACCGCCACCGCTCGTTGGCGTAACTTACGCGTACGCGAATTCGTGCGATCGAAACGGCCAGCGGCGGCACGAGCTTAACGCACGGTGTACGTGGAAAAACAGACGGCGAATATTTTCCATGGCGTGCACATTCGTTATTCGACCGGTCGATGCCGGGTAATTGAATACGTGGCTTTTATAGGTGGCCGAGGGTGGTGTACGGCACACGGTTCTCCTCTCTCGGCGTATCGCCGGTGGTGGTGGTGTGGCCGTGGAGAAAGGGAAGGGTGCGAGTGGGATGCAGAGTACTAGCGCGAAGGGGAGTTGCGGAAGAGGTGTTGACGGCAGGCAGGCAGGCAGGCAGGCAGAGGCAGCGCGAGCAAGACAGAGAGAGAGAGAGAGAGAGAGAGAGCAAAGCTTTGGAGACTAGTCTACGCTCGATGTGTTCCGCTGTTCCGGGGTTTTATAGCGGCGGTCGGAATTAACGAGGGGCCGTGTTTTCACGGCGGCCGAGTGGCGGTGCAGATTTCATTTTACTATTTACCTCGGGGAATTTATTCGACAACGACCGACCGGCAGGGTGTGGTGGTGGTGTCGTCGATGGTCGGGGTGGCGAACGAACAGCAGAGAGAGAGAGAGAGAGAGAGAGAGAGAGAGAGAGAGAGAGAGAGAGAGGATCGACGGACGAGGACCACGTTTGACACGATTCGAACAAAGAAACGAGTCGACGCGCTATCGACGCTACTAGTCTCGTTCCAACTACGTCGTCCTTCTTACTCCTCTAAATTTCCACGTTTCTCGCTTATACTCCGACCGAACGTACGCGCCTTTCAGCCTCTTTTTTCGTCCGTTTCTCTTTGCCTGTGCGCCGCCTTTGGCGTGCAAATTCCGTCTTTCTCGCTTTTGTAACGTCGACGTTCGGATCGGGAATACCTACGCGCGCCGCCACCAGGTCGTTGGATCGAAGGCGTCAACGGTTACAGGCGCGAACCACGCACGCGAAACGTGAATTCCCGTCACGTTCCTCGATCCGACGAATTAATATGGAAATTCCAAAGCGCCTTACGTACGAACGAATCGCGTCGACGCAAAATCTCACAGGCACCCTTGGCCCTGCTCTCTCTCTCTCTCTCTCCTATACCACCGAGGCGCGAGGGTGGCGAGAAGATCGTCGAGTCGCATTGGCGTCGCCCGTGCCTCACCGATCTTCTTCCACTTTTTATTCCCTCGCTCCGGCCTCCGCTTCCGACTTGCCAAAAGGCGAGATCTTTCGTTTTCCTCCTTTGCGTCGCGTCGTTCGATCGTACGTTTGCGCCGCGTTTCTTCGAATATTCGGCAGGTTTTTACGGTCGAACGTTTCGACCGGAGATGGAAGTTGCACGCCCATGGCTCTATGGTTAAGAGCGGCTACGACGGTAGGACCGTACTAAAACGAAACGTATATTTGAGGTTAGGGCGGATCAGGGGTTGAGCTCGCCAGCCCCCGAGTCGTTTATATGGTGATTCGATGGGAGAGGGGAAGCTTGGCAAAATGTCAAGGGACTCGTAAGGGTGGGCCGAGTTTCGCGGAGCTACGGCTGCCGCTCGTTCGGTCGTTCGAACGAAAATTTCGCTATCGCGCGTTTCACGCCCTCTCGCCAACCTCCGAAAACGACGAAATTCGTCGCCAACGTAGCTAATCGTTAGACCGCGATCGAAATATTCGGGAAGCTTCGGTTACGGGTGAAACGCGGTAGCGGGGACCGACCACGCGCCCATCTATACGGAGATATCGGCCGCTGAAACTGAAACGCGAACGGCCGTGTGCTTTGATCGAGACGAAGGGTGGGGGTAAAGTGGTTACCGTTTATTCGATATCTTTCGGCAGCGTTATCGATAGCACGACGGTGAAAATACGATAGCCAGAATCGGAATAAACGCGTATGGGCGGTCGGTGAATCAATTGTACGAGTTCCCAATGGGATTTCAGCCGGCGGATAAAACGACGCGTTTCCCCGAGTTTTATACCGAGAGCGGCGGTAACAGGCCGCGATCGCTAACAGAGGTGGTTCGATGACGTTGCGTCCTTCCGACCTCGATTTCACGCCGGCGGAGAATCGATGGCCATTCGCGCCGGTCATGCGACAGATGTTGATCTAACTGCGTGTGGCAACCCTTTGTAAAAGCTGCAATTTACACGCGCCAGAACCTCGCAACGGAAAAATACGAGGGACGGGGCGGCGATGAGCGGTGGTTTCTGTCGAAGAGAAATTCTGTCGAAGAGTGGGGAGCGAACGAGCGACAGAGTACGTCGGTCGGCCGATTGTTCGTAACCGCACAAAGCACCGTCCGCCGACAAAACGTTTCCAACTCGAGCGAAGTAACGCAAACCTGCTACCGTTACTCCGCGCTACCGTTGTCGCTGCTGCCGTTAACTATCGCTGCTCTTCGCTGAATTTTACCTTCTTTTTTTTTTCTTTTTTCTCTCTTCTCCCGTGTCCTCGCCTGGTTGGTCGTTTCTTTGCTACGCCATCGAGTTTGCCTTCTTACGCACGAACGATAACGGAGGGATCGTTTGCCCCGTTATAATTTGCCGCGACAGTCCTTCCGGCATCGATTTTTCGCGCGGAACTTGGCTTCCCGCGAGCGAGCCGGCTTCCAAGGGTTTGCGACGAGGAGTCAGGGGCTGGAACGGGAAAAGGTCAACCACGATCTGACACGAAGCCCGGTGGTTGCTCGCTCCCCTCGTCCCTCCCTCCCTCCCTCCCTCCCTGTTTCCCTCCTTTCCCTTTCCACGTCCTCGCCACGATTCTCGTCCATTTTCTCTGGATCGCCCCGTCTCCTTCTTTCGCTCCGACTCGTCTAAGCTCCGGCGCGATCGAGAAAATTTCGCAAAAAACGATTATTACGAACGGAAGAACGAATCGCGAAAGGAAGTTTATCCCGCCAAGACGACAGGTTGCGTCGCGGATTTTCCTTTCCATCGTTTTAAGTATCGACCGCGATATTGGTTATTCCGTTCTCTGTTCCGGCGTGCTCCCTTTTTCCCTTTCACCTTCGTTTCCTCCATTCGCCGGTTTCCTCTTGTACGCCGCACGCGCGAATATTCGTCGTACGTCGAACGCGAGAATCTCGAACGTAACGCGCGATCGAAGCGAATATCGCTTGGAATTTACGAGGCTCGAGAACTCCGTCGAGACGTCCGTGCGTCGTGCGCTACGCACGCGTGTTCGAATTTCAATCGCACCTGGTCGGCGTCTGAAATTTCCCCTTCTATCCTTTATCCTGCTAGCTTTTTCACGCGATACCAACTGTTACAAAATTCGCGCGATCGAATAAAGTTTAACGATCGGGTGTTAAACGTTTTACGAGGCACCGCGGAATTTCAAATAAACTGCCTCGGCTTGCATGGAAACGACCGAACGCCGCGTACCCGAGATCGCAGACTACTCGAAAGTTTGGCGGCAGTCGACGTGGCGCTCAGCGAGGTAGTTTCTAATCGAGGAAAGTCGTTCTTTTTCTTTTTTTCCTTTTTTTTTTTTTTTTTTTCAAACGGGCCTGAAATCTATACGAGGAAGAAGCGGGGACGAGGTCGATTTTATCGAAACGGCTGCGCTCGGTCTCGTTCTCTCGTCTCTCTGTCCGCGGCTGGCTCGTGGATTCCACGTTGGCCCGATTAATTGTCGCGGGTACTGTGAGCCGAAAGAAACGTAGGTCGATCATCGCGAGGCGAAAATCGGTAACGCGAGAGAGAAAGAATTCCCTCGTTCTCGCGTTTATAGCGCGAGTGCCTTCCTCCGTTACCTGCCGGTTTCTCGTACGGTAAAACCACGATTTTCCCACCTGTTGTTTGTCGTCTTTCGACCGAAGGAAAAAAGACATCGCGTATTCGCGCTTCTCCAAGCGTGTTTTACATCGCCGCCGTACATTCTTCTTCTTTATTCCCCTTCTCCTTTCCATTTCCGCGAGTCGATCGATCATTTCGCGTATTTAATTCCATCCGGCAAACGCCGCTTGCGATACGCGTTGCGATTCTCGTTCGACTCGCGCGTCGTTATCGACGCGACCCGGCCAGGCGCAACAGGGGAATTCGATTCGGTGACGCGAAATTATTAACCGCGCGGCACTTCGAACGCGGTATTTCGCGTTTGGCATTGTTCTCGCCAGCTTCTGTATGGAGCTCGAATTCCAATTAAACGCGGTTACTCGTCGTTCCGTGGTGGCAAGTTTCGCAGAAACGCGCGAAACGCCGGACTCGGACGACGTCGATTCGACGACGATGTCGCGAGTCGCCGAACGATAGAATTTTCGCGTCGTCGATGCGATCGTCGTACGTTCGTGCCGATCGGGACCGGGCCGGGCCGGGCCGACGTTCGACAGACTCCAGCGATACGCGGGAGACGCGTGGTATCGGTTTCGCAGAGAGGTTGGCGAGAAGACTTTGACGCAAGAAGCGAGTCAGTGGCGTAATCCGTGGCTGTTTATCCGGTCGTAGCCGGTCTTTGCTTTCGCCTTCCTTCGCAGGATTCGCAAGCGGCTACGAACGGCGTGGATAAAAGGGTATACGCTGTACACGGAGAGAGGGTCACGGGGACTGTGTAGCAGGCTGGATTCAGGTTCTTCCTGTCTTAGTGGTGTGGCGTTACCATGGTAACAGACTGTAAGCCGCTTAACACCACCCTCTACACACCCTTTCCACTCGCTAGAATCCTTGTGCTTGCGACGTCGAGTCAACCCACCCTGCTCGGCGCGTCGTTCGCGTTGGCGAACGTCGTTTTCCCTTTGCTCCCTTCTTCGCTCCCCTCGCTCCCCCTCGCTCCGTTCGATTACGCTGTATCCGCGCCGGGCCCACGGAGAACCATCCACGCGCGTATACCCGTTCCTCGTTTCCTCCCCAGCGGCACCAAAGTATCTCTCCTTTGCCCTTATCGTCGACAACCGCTCGAAAGCGTTTATCGTTTGGCCGATCGTAGGATTCGTTTGGCGCGTAATGCCACGACGATCGAGTAAAGAAGCGCGGGTCGAAAGATCCAGAGACGTGGGAAGAGACTGGTTGTTAAAAGACGACGACGACGACGACGACGACGACGACGACGACGAGAACAAGAGAAAAAGGCGCGAGTAACGGGAGTACGAGAATGAAAAGAAATCGCGTTCCGAACGTGGAAACAGGGGAAAATGAGAAAGGGAGGCGAGAGCAAAAGGCGACGGGGTGCATGCGGTGGAGAGGAGAGGAGGGGAGAGAAGAGCAGCAGGAAAGACGAGGGGAAGAGTCGCGTGTCCGTTGAGAGGAAACGAAGATGTGTGCGCTCTGCTGACGAGGAATTGAATGGAGGGTGAAAAGCATCCTCGGAATCATCGCGGAGAGAGCCATCGGGTATTCTCTGGCTGTTATTTTCTCGTTTTAACCGGAGGGTTTTTTCACGCGCACGCGCGTCCCGCCGTGCCAGCAAACGCGGATAAGGGACAGAGAAACATCGTTCGTCGTCCCTTTCTTCGGCAACCATCGTCCGAGACACAAAGGACCGCCGTCATCCGGATGCCGACGCGTCCTAGCTCGTTCTTGATTTTTAAAAAATCGACCGAGGGAGAGGACGATAAAAAAAAAAAAAAAAGAAAAAGAGGAGTAAACCGCGAAAGAACGAATTCGCGCTTTCGCGTCTTCTCGATGTAGATCGATCTGGTTTGAAAGCTCTTCCGAGCCGCTTACTCTTTTCAAAGGGTTCTCCGTGCAATCCCAGATTCGTATCGCTGGCAAACAGCTTCGAAGGTCGAACAACCGCTTCCCTTCTTTTCGCCCTCGATGGAAAACGACGAAACGCAGAAAAATCGTGTATCGTCTGGATATCCTGTGTACGAGGTAATAGGACGACGCGTTGAAAATTATCGTCGATCGTCGAATTAACGTTCGAAAGCGGTCGAAGAAAACGATCGAACGTACGACGACGTTTCGATAACGATATTTTATTCGACGTGTTTTATTCGTCTAATGGTTTTCCATTTAGTTACATCGGTTATCGTCGTTATCCTCTCGGTGAATTATGCGTACTCTTTACGCGAGATAAGGGAAAAGCAAGCGAGCGTTCGAAGAGAACCGAGTGACCAACAGCGTACGAATCGCGTAACGTTGCAATATAATAATAATAATAATAATAATAATGGTGAAAATTGTACCACGTTTTTAGCCGACCCGGTAGAGATATTTCGTCAGCGGACACTGTCGTTCTATGCTGTATCGTTATTATATTATACAGGGTGGGTGGTTGGTGACTGGTGGTACAAGCGGAAAGGGGGTGATTCTACGCGAAAAAAGAAGTCGAAAATATGGAATAAAAATTGTTCGTTCGAGGCTTCGTTTTCGAGAAAATCGACTTTGAATTTTCGCTCGGTACGCGCACACTTTGTCGCGTCTCGTTATAACGAATCTCACTGTAGGTCGTTGTCTCGATGGAAAAATGAAAAAAAAACAAAATTTTTTTTATTCTATATTTTCGACTTCTTTTTTCGCGTAGTATCACCCCGTTTCCGCTTGTACCACCAGTTACCAACCACCCTGTATATTATATATTATACATTTATCGTCTGTGTATCGTTAATTACGAATGTAAGAATTTGGATAAAGACGATTTTTTGTCTGGTTGTCGATCGCGCGTTGATGGATCGTAAGTGACTTTTCGATCGCTGATCCCCTAATCGTCGATTGGTTTCAGGTCTTCAGCCTGCCAGCACCAAAGCGCCACCCACCACGATCAGCAAATCTCACAGACCCAGTTCCGGCGTTTTACCACAGGGTCATACCCCTGGACCGGGTCCAGGTGGACAACAGAACAGCAGAAGCTTCGCCGCTGCTCTACGAAACCTGGCTAAACAGGCAGGTCCGGCTCCTCAGGAGGAAGAACCTCGTGCGAGTCCTAAGAATCGGGCGCCACCTCCTCTGGTTAGAGGTCCTTCGCCCGCTAAGGTGAGCGATCGTTGTTGCGACCTACGATCGACCTGCTTTCCTTCCTTTCTTCCGTTTCTTTTACTCGACGCGCCTGGTCGTTATCGTCCCCCGAAACGGAACGATCGGTTTCTTATCGGTTTCGTTTCGGTTTTTGCTATACTCTCGAAAAATGATAAAAAAAAAAAGAGAAAAAAAGATAAAGTTCGGGAGGACGCGTTTCGTCGGGCTGGCTGGCTGGCTTAACCGGACGGCTTAAAGGATAAAAGGACGAGGCAAGGATTAACGAACGAGCGAAAATGTGTATTTTAGGAACGATCTACCCACGAGAGAAGACCAGAGGAGATACCGTCGTTGTACACGAACGCAAGACCCGCGGATACCAGTAAACACAGCGTAACTGCCGCCGCTTCCGAATTGTTGGCTCGTTCGGGTTTTCAACCGTACCGGCCTGAACACCATCCGGCCCACGCTCCACCGGCTTTTGCCCTGGACCCTGCGGCCTACAATCCTTATCATCACGGTCTCTATCCACCACCACACCTCCAACACGCTTATAGGTAATAGCGCGTGATCTAACGCCGCCTCTCTGCCGTTTACCCGAAGAGCGCGCAGCTAACAAGCGTGTTTAACGAAATCGTGGTGTAACCGCTCGATTCTCGGTACGCAGATTAGAGGAACAGTTGTACTTGGAACGGTGTGGAATGCTGAGACCACCGATATTTCCTGGCTTACCTTCGTATCCTCTGTACGGATTGAGATACAGTCCGGACATGCTACCTCCTGCGTCTCTTGGGCTCATGTCTCCCGTGATGCACGAGCGGTAAGTGAACGAGAGAAAGGTCTCTAACGGACGGAAAGCGGTGCTTGCTGACCGGATGATCCCCTGGAACGCGGCGACGGCCCTTTGTTAACGGTCCTACGATTCTCGTTTCAGGCTGAAACTGGAGGAGGAGCACCGGCTGAGGCAAGCGCGAGAGCAAGCCGCGTTACGGGAGGAGGAGGAGAGGAGAAGAGCGGCACGAAATTCCGCTCCTGCAGCCCCGGTACCCGCGCCTGCACCTGCATCCGCCGATACTGCAGGTGAGCGAGTCGCTCCACCCCCCACTGCCTTTCATTAAAAAGAAAGCATCGATTACGAGCGATCGCGAGACTTCTGTCCCGATGGCTTGTTACGCGCGGAAAAATAACCTTCTCTTTCCCTTTTCGTTTTCTCTCTCTCTCTCTCTCTCTCTCTCTCTCAAGTACTTTTTTTCACGCGAGCGTGTTCCGCGGTGTATCGACCGATCTCCTCCCTCCGATCATCGAACTCGACTTTTTCGTTTTTCTTGCTTCTTTCTTTCCAAACGTTATTGTCAACGTTGTCTCTTTCGTTCTACCGTTACGATGTGTCGATCACACGGTGATTGCAATGAAATTGCGATAACGTGCTCGCGTCGTTCTCTTTCTCTCTTTCTTTCTTTCTTTCTCTCTTTCTATCCTTCTTCGAGCTTTCTAATGCACGTGTAAAATTACCGCGGCGAAAGAACCGTACGTCCTGAAATTATTTTCTAGGGGAATACGAAAATCGATCTTCCGTCTTTGTTCTCGACTTTGGTTTGACAATCGGTGCCAAGCGATCGCGAACCCTCGACGAGAAACGTCGTTGGTAACGCTCTATAAGTTAAACGATCTGTACTGCGACCGACGGTAGTTCACCGTGAACGGACGAACTGGCGAAAAGCGGCAAACGAGGAGAAGTCGTTGCAGAATATACCTGACTGTGAATGAAATCGAAAGAAAAAGAAAAAAAACATACTACGCTTCTAATTTTAAACTAGATATAATCAAAGTTATAGTCATAGCCGATCGTTTCTTACGAAGGTAGGATCGATATTTTTTAGATAAGCGTATAACTCGATCGTCGAGTTATCTCTTCCTTCGGTTTTTACTTCGTTTCGTTTCGTTTCGTTTCGTTTCCTTTCGTTTCGTCCCTCTATCCCCCCCCCCCCCCGCCCCGCCCTCTTTTTTTTCTTATTTTCCGTGTATTTTCTTTGAATGGAACACAGTGCCATTCCGTCACACGCAACTATGGTACGAGCCTTCGTGGGACCTCTGTTCGAACGCTTTGTCGTAGTGGAGAAAGCGAAGGTGTACGCTGCTTGCCCTAAATTTCCTAGGATAATCGAAACAGTTGAAAAACGCAGTTGCGTTTTCGATTTCGATTCGATTTCGATTCGATTTCGCTAATAATTTCGTTTACGCGTAGACCGAAGTCAGACTTATTGGCAACTGCGACTATCCTTTGTTCATATATTTAAAAGAATAAGTCGGCCTTCGGTCGGCCGTTTATCCATTTATATCGTATCATCCGAAGCATATATGTTACAAATGATTTTTGTAGTGTTGAAACAAAGTCTCTTAATCATGTACAATGTTCGTTACATAGTTAATCGTTTTATATAGTTAGTGACGTCTTGACAAACAGCGAAACTTCAACATAAGAGTGCACATCTTTAGTGTGGAGAAGCTTTATATATTATCCTCGTTATCGTTACGGCGGACATCCGTTTAAACGGTAACAATTGAGTAAAACTCGATCGTTTCCTTCCTCTACAGAAGAATAAATTATATTTCTTCGATAAATTCAATTTTGTATTCGTATCTTTCGTGTGAAATGTGAAATCGATGTTAACCGTAATTATTATAATCCGAACCGATGATAGCGCACGTTAGCCATCGTCGAATAATACCGCTTCTCTCTTCTCTTAGTTTTTTTTTTTCCTTTTCTTTCTTTTCTTCTTGTTTTCTTCTTGTTTTCTACCTCGTTCGATTCTGTTTGTTTCGTTGATTCCTCGTTGTGATTCCTCGTTGTGATTCCTCGTTTACTCCTTGTCGATTCCTTGTTGATTTCTCCTTGATCTCTTGTTGATTTATTCGTTGATTTATCTTTGCGGCGTTCCCTCGTTCTCTTTTGTTCGAATAATTGGCATCGTAACGCGTGACATAAAACGTCAAAATGTTTCGTTTCGATTAGTTTATCGCGAAGCGATGAACAGCCGATATATCGCAGGCCAAACGACGATTCGACGCGCCTTCGTGTCTTTTACCGAAACGTAGTGCACTCTTGCGTTAGTTCCCGCAACTGTTTTAGAAATTTGCAATTAAACGATCAGTGTCAAAATAATTTCTCTTCGGTGTAGCATACTCTATATTCTACCCATTATTGACTTGATCCACCGATGTATATAACTTTGTCACACATGTTCTTTTATCAAAATTATACCGTTTTTATATAATTTATTATGTAAACATGTATATTTGGACTATAATTGAAAATAAACATTGCAAAAAAAAAACGTGATCAAAATTCTGATTGACTTGGAATTCTTGACCCTCGATTCATTTTCTGAAACAGTTTTGGGGAAGATTCAGCGATCTCGATCGCTCAAAAGATCAGTTTCCTACGCTGTGTACGATATATACGACGTTGTCCACGGGCGTCCCAATAGCAAGCGAACTATTTCTTACAGTCGATCCGAGTAGTACGTTGTCCGATTTCATTGATATTCTATCAGCAATCATCCCCAATACTTCGAATTGAATACATCATATCAAGCCATTCCTTATAACGACAAACTTATCGCATCGCTCAGGTAAGTTGGAACGGACGCGCGAAAAAAAGTTGCCTTTTTCGAGCTTTTGCCATCTTGTTGGTCGCGTAAGCGTCGATGTACGATGCGCTCTCGTTCGTTCGAATTCGAAAGACGTTGCGATCTGCGTAACTGCGTCGTATCTGCGTCGTATCTGCATCGCAGAACTGCGGCCAGTTACGGCGTATTTCGAGATTCGAGATCGCAATCCCCCGCGAAGAACGCTTCTCCTCGCGCTCCCGAACGCGATAGACACCACCGATGTCGTCGATCCGCGTGTTCCTGTTCGATCGAACGTATTGTTTCGCGCGCATTGCCGTAAAATACGCTCTGCGACTACTCTACGGAGTAGTAAATCGACAACAGTAGATCAGTGGAAGATTACCAAGCACTGTGTTCGGGATTTGTTCCAGCTAGGAAGCCGACCATAGCGGCTCAGATGCATAGCGAGCGGGAGCGAGAACGCGAGAACAGAGATCGGCCAAGCGGCAGCAGTAGCGGAGGCGGCGGCGGCGGCGGAGGCGGCGGCGGAGGCGGAGGCGGCAGCGGAGGCGCTGGAAATACCAACAACAACGCTAACAACTGCAACAACGGTAACAGTAACGTTGGATCTGTCGGTAACAGTCATCATCCATCGAGAAAAGAAGAGCAGTCTTCCGCTCCTCCTCCTCCGCCAACAGTAGCACCGCCACCACCACCACCACCACCGCCACCACCACAACCACCACCACCACCACCGTCATCGGATCCAACGGCAACAGCGAACATCTACCACTCTCGTTTGTCAGCGTTTCCGAATCCAGCAGCTCCCATTGGACCTCCACCGTCCTTGGGTTCGGCTACTATCTGTTCCGTTAGTTCCGCGGCCATGCCGCCCCCTTTGGCTTCTACTCTACCCCCTTTGAACCTCGGACCTCCGCCAGCGATAAGCTCCGCACCTATCGGCGGCCCTCCGCCTATTCCTTCTATACCCTCTATGTCGTCGTTGACGCCAGCGGTGATCGGACCGCCACCGCCACCGCCTCCATCCCTCGCCATGCCTTTGGCGCCTATCATCTCTATACCTTCTCTCCATTTGCCCTCCGTATCCTCGACTACTATTCATTCTAGTCAGCATACAGCTACGATAATGAGCAGCGCGACAACTACGGTTACAACTTCTATATACCATCAGCAACAACAACAACAGCAGCAGCAGCAGCAGCAGCAACAGCAACAACAACAACAACAACAACAGGTGCAACAGTCGTCACAAGCGTCGCTAGCAGGATCGTCGATACCGTCGCAACAATCGCAACATCAACAACAACAACGTTGTAACAGCGCGGCCGGTACAACGACCAGCGGTACCAGTTTGTCAAGCAGCGGCACTATGACAACGCACGGGACACACACTCTAACGACAGCTAACGCGGTTCCCTCGATCATGAATAGCGTCAATCATATGACCACTTTGACTCACAAATCGCCACCGTTGTCTCATGCTATTCATAGCTCGAGAAGCAAAGAATCCGGTACGGTCGCGATAAGTACAACGACGAACGCTTCGAACACGAGCACCAGCAGCACGGCGATCACCACCAACGCCGTCGTTACAACGAACGCGTTGGCGACAACCTCGCAACAACCGCCTTTCGTCAGACCGTTCGAAGATTCCTTTCGCTCATCGTCGAAACCTCAACAAAGACCGATCCTGAACAGTCATAATCATAGTATAACCAATCAAATTTCTTATCAGGAGTCGCCGGTAAAATCGATAGCCACTTCGACCACAACGCCCCAAACGATCGCCGGACAGATCGCCGAGAATTCCGTTGCGGATAACACGAAGAGCACGAATCTTCAGCAATCGCTGTCACATCCGATTCCTTACCCGCCTCAGCAATTTCATCATCCGCATATACCCGTTTCGCACGTAGCTAATTTGTACAAACCGCCGCCGCATTTTTCCTCTTCGCCTGCTCATCAACATCACTCGCAGCCGAAAGCGAACGTACCAGTGACACCAGCCGCTAGCAACGGTGGCAACGCGAATAACGCCAATTCCAATAGTACGAAGCAAAGCGCGTATCACGCCAACGAGAACAATCAAACGGTGACCGTGACAGCGGCGGCGGCTCAACGAAACGACGTCCCTTGTTCGTTGTCGTCGTCACCGCCGTCATCGTCCCCATTGTCGTCGTCGCCACCTTCCACCTCGTCGAACGTTCTGAATTGCAGTTCCGTCGACAAAACGGCAACGCAACTTACACAAAACGCAACTTACAATAGTAACAACGTTGGCCCTGGTAGTGGGAACAAGATCGCGAATCACACGAATTCGCATCACAAAAGCAGCACGGATACATCGACGAAGGAGAGCAAAGTTAATTCGTGCAACGAGAAGATGGAAAATCACGCGAAGCAACAAGCAACAGCGAATCAGCAGAATCATTTAGGGAAGAATTCGCTTCAAGACAAACCGTTGACGCCCCATTTCGCTTACGAACAACAAGGAAAGGGTCCGCCACCGCCGATACAACCACCACCACCACCACCACCACCATCAGCACCACCACCGCCACCACCGTCGCAACCACCGCCACCACCGCCACCACCACCGCCACCACCACCACCACCACCACCACCACCGCCACCACCACCGCCACTACCACAATCCACGTTTCAACCTATAAATTTTAATCTCCTTGAGAAGGAGATTAAACCTGAAGTAGAGTCTAAGATACAGAGCGATCAGAATAGCGTTTTGTCCACATTATCGTTTCAATCGAATTTTAAGTTCAGCATAAACGACATCGCACAGAAGCCTATAGATACGACTCAGTTGATGCAGAGCATCAAGTCTGAGGAAGTTTTGCGTACCTGTCAGAACGTATCCAATGTTCTCCTGCAGATACCAAAATACCAAGAGAAACTGTTGAATTTCTCGACCGAGCTAAAAACCGCATTTTGTTTCACCGACAAGTGCAATAATTTGACTGAGATTTCCGTGAAGTGCGAGCCAGCGGTGTTAAATGTGCCTGACCTGAGCAAGGCTCTAGTCAAACAAGATGTTACGAGCGAAAAGTCTTTTCTTGTACCTGAGAAACCGAAAGAGCTGACGTCCTCGTTAGACCTAGCCGAGAAGAGAAGGAAAAGAAAAAGGGAGAGGAATACAAGCCTCGCGTGTAGTTCCGATTCGGAAGGTGAGGAAGAAACAAAGGACATGGATCTCTGGATTATCAAAGGTCCGCCAGCCAAGTTACAGTATTCGGAGAAGAAGCTCGCGTTTCTCGCCATGTTTGGTCTAACCACTTTAAGTATGAGGAATGGTAAGCGCTCTTCGTTATTCTTCTTTCTCTTGCGTACGTTTCTCCTCCTTCTGTCCCCGTTTCTTTTCGCCCTTCGTTCCTCGTCGCCTGCAACATTAACGCTCATGAGTCGCTTCCTTTTCTTTTCGTCTATAGAGATAGAGCTTTGTAAAGTGGAGAAGCGGTACAGGTTAAATCCAGATCCGCCGGAGGTACCTCTGGAGACGGAGCAAACTGTCGAGTCCGTATTACCAATACCGCGAGAACATCCGGATGTATTGCTCCATACGCCAGATTTTGAGCCGAAAGTTGGTTTTCTCAGGACCATAGGCCTCGATATAATGCCTCCGGGCAGGAGAGATGGCAAGTATCGGATTAAAAGATGATTTCTCTGCTATCGGTCATCGATGGTTACATCGATATCGAACGAATTTTCCATTGTTATTATTACAGAGGCAGAAGTAACGTGGCAGTACGTTCTACAAGATCGTAAAAAACGGAGAAGTTCAAATTCTGTGACCGCGTACTGCGAGAGAATTGCCAAGGCGTATTCGAAGAATCCACCAACATTGCCGAAACCGCCTCAAAAGATGAGACTACTGGACAGAGTAAAAGTAAAGCAAGTTCCAGAACGACCACCGCCTCTACCACCTTTGGTTCCGAACATCGTCTCCATGGGTTATCCTGCTTTGCCCATGCCCGGTGAAAATGGGGTGAAGCAACATTGCAAGATCGTGGATATTAAGATCGTGGACGACAACGTAGACGACCACGTCGGTGGGAAGAACGAAAGGCCCAGGTGGACCGGCATCGAGGACATCATGCTTGCTTACAGCGAATATTCCAAAGGTACGACGAGAAGATCTTCAACGGCAAATTCTATTTTGTCTTTCGCATTAACCGAGGCGTTTTCATTCCTTCCGTTGCCCGTTTATTTTCTTCCGTTTCAGAAAAAGCAATGGAAAAGAAAATTCTGACGAGCGAAACATCAAAATTGGTGGCACAGTCGAACAACTTGCGTTCCGAAACTATTCACCTAGAGCGAAGGATATACGAACTGTTATCCGCGAGAACGGCTCTTGATTCGGAGAGACGAATGCTCAGTGAAAAAATTGAAAGGATTAACGCACTTGTTAGGAACCTTAGGTAGCGATGCGTAACGCACAACACGGAAACTCATTCATCTGTGATATTATCGAAGGGTTAAGGGTCGTTAGCATACAGTACCAAATATAAAATCTTACGACACACAGGGCAAGTAATAAAAGTTTCGGTGATACGTTTTATTGACCAAATGTACAGCAGCCTTTCGTATTCTTTTGCTACTAAGTGTACACCACGTGACGATGCTATATACAGAATATAAAAGTTCAATAGCAGCAAAATTGAAGCGATGATCGCCAGGAATATACCTTTATATTTCGTAAATGACGATCGTCATCTCAACGAACGAACGAACGAAAACACATACACATATACACGCGCGCGCGCACACACACACACACACACACACACGACGCACGCACGCACACGCGCAGTATGAAAACAAGTGTAAGAACCACTGTATAAAACGAAATTATACCTATATATAGATGCACTTTTTAGTTAACACTAAAGTGATTAATAAAGATTTTATAGTTTCAACTAACGGCTCTTAAACCCTAAACTATAAATAATTGTAATTTGTATCATAATATTTTAATGAAAAATAGACAAATCGTATAACTTATTTTATTCTGCGTAATGTGGACTCTATGTCAGATAATAACTTGAAACAATATGATATGTCACAATTTGTATATGACTCGATCGTTAATATTATCTCGTGTAAAAGAAAAGCGAACATCTAATCGCAACGTTCATCGAATCGGTTCGATGACGATCGAAAAGTTACACTCTCAAATGTATAGACTGTGACTTTCTTTTTCATTTTGCGTCGTAAATGGGGATAGTGTATGTGAGCTCTATGTTAATGGAAATTTTCAAACTATGAACGACAGACTGCGATTACAGTAAATCCGGATGCAAAAAAAAAAAAAAAAAAAAGGTCGAAACCGTAGAACCGTAACGATTACTTTTAACGTAAAAGATGTTTCGAGATAGAAACGACTCTAGTCTACGGACATTCGTAGAATACAGGAAAATCACGTCTGATTTCAAGAAATCGGAATAGTGATCGATCTTTCCTTTCGATGTCCACTGTTCACAGTAATGAACGCAAAGGCCAGTGAATACAAGAGAAATTAATGTAACAACAGCAGTGAGGTACTTACGTAGGTAAAGTGACTTAATTTAAATTGTCTTAATTTAAAACGTGAGACATCGTGCGAGCACATTCCACATAAAAAACATGCTTGTTACCCAACCTCCAACATTCCACGTTCGAATAGTAATCGGATCGCAAACAACATTAAAAAACGAAGAAAAATCGTTCTGCTGCAAAAGGAAAAAGATTTTTTACGTTCAACTAAATCAGTGCTATATTATGCTAATTTCAATCTCCTAGTACTTGTATCTCACTCTACTCTCCGAGTATATCGTTCAACTATTCATCGTAATACCTCCAGTATGTATAATATGAAATCCATTTATAATTTCACCGTTTTGTTCATTGAGTGCCTAACGTTATCCTACATTTGTAAATATCATTATTTTTATGTATTGTATAACAAAATAAGACCACAAGAGATTTGTTGGTCTCTAATCTGGCCAAACCAAGAGCCTAGGAGTAAATTGTTGAAAATATGAATTTTCAGAGTGTCTCTATTCCTCCTACCTCTTTCACATCTTCGTGTGAACACTTTCCTACTTACAATCGATAATTAACTGTAGTCGTTCTTATATCTCGATTTTCATTCCACGGTAAACTAAGTCATTTTCAAAATATTTAGTAAGTTTAAAGTCATGGTTTTATCTCGTCAACCGTTAAAGTAATTACAAATTTTAGTTACTTTCGTCGTTACTGCCCTCTATGCCCAGACGCGCTTATTTTCTACAGACTGTACAATTCATATAATAACGTTAAATGCTACGAAGAAGATAAGAAGTAAAAACTAGCAAATAATCATTAGATAAATCGCATTAGTCGGGGAAAATAATATTCTTTTAGTCGATACATATTATATGTCCGAATTATATGTCAAGCAAATACAAAAAGGACATTTTCTAAAATAAACTTCAATTTCACATCTAGGGATTTTAACGCTAGGCTAGCGGCGCCACTAGTATAATTGACGTAGAAATAAGGTTCCCGCGCAAACGAGCACCGACCTAACTGTCGCCGCCAAAATATCTGACGTACATACGCATAACCGTCGTCGGGCAAGGTAGACTTTCATTCGCTGTTTGGTACTCCGAGGAGAAGCATTAACCGTTGTTCGTGTTTAAGAAAACTTTTAAGAAAGTATTATAAAAGATGTCAGGACGCGGTAAAGGTGGTAAGTATCATATCTGTTTTGTTGGAATGTAATATTGTAGTTTATTGAGAAACGTCGAAAACCGTTTATATGTATACTTTCAGGAAAGGCTAAGGGAAAGGCGAAGACCCGCAGTAGTAGGGCAGGGCTGCAGTTCCCTGTCGGAAGAATCCATCGTCTTTTAAGAAAAGGAAATTATGCGGAACGAGTAGGAGCTGGAGCGCCTGTTTATTTGGCCGCTGTGATGGAATATTTGGCGGCTGAAGTACTCGAGTTAGCCGGGAACGCCGCAAGAGACAACAAGAAGACGAGGTTGGTGAAGCAAAGCCCTTCTTCCCCTCTTCCCCTCCTACTTATCTATCTATTTATCTATCCGTATCTTCCTTCTCTCCATAATTGTACAAATATTCTTTTTCTTTTCACTTACACGATACTTTTATGTAGTTTCTGTAGCTAAAAAAGATGATATAAAAAAAATTGTGTTTCGTTAAATTTCACTTACATTTGGATATAATATCCAGTTTCATATAGGATTCACAAAAATCAATCTTACAGTTATTTCTTTGTAGCATTGTACATTGTTCACTGTTCCGATTTTGAGAGAAAACTTTCAAATGTAAGTGAACTGATATGATAGGTTGTTTATCATTCTAGCGGGGAAGCACATAAATTTCATACTTGCTACATGTTCATATTTGTATATACCTACAATTAAAGTTAAGCGACCCTTCAACGCTATATAAGTTTCCAAATACACATGTTCATACTCTTATTTCAGGATAATTCCACGTCACTTACAATTAGCTATTCGCAATGACGAAGAATTAAATAAACTGCTCTCGGGTGTAACAATCGCTCAAGGTGGTGTCCTGCCTAACATTCAAGCGGTGCTTCTGCCGAAGAAAACCGGTACTGGTGGATCTGGAAAGGGAGACAAAACATCCCAGGAATATTAATAATCATTAGAATAACCTTTCTAACTTAACAGTACTTTAGGGCTATATCTTTGTTTCTTGAGCCATTAAAGAAAAACAAAATAATCTCTGGACCCTATCAGATTACCATCGCTTCATCAGACATTCGTTGTAAAATTATTTTAGTTAACGGTATAAACTACTATTTTATTACTGAATAACATCTTTTATTTAGCGATAATGTAATAGCAAATTGTATTATTACTTAAAAGAAGTCTTTTACCTATGCTTAGATCTATTATCTAAGTATTAACCAAACTGTCATAACTGTACTATGTTTTGTATGTTTTTTTTCTTTCGATTTTGTATTAAAAGTTCTTAGTGACTTGTATGATTTATGAAATGTAACAACAAGTATAACTCATTTTTATGTTTTTGTTGACTGTAAACAATACTTAGAGTGAAAATAAAACATCATTACTCTTCACTTTACAATATTTCTTTAAAATTTTAAACCTATATTGTAACCATGTTTTCTGCATTCTTCGGAATTCTAAATAAATAAAAAGTTATTTAAACATGACAATTGTACTTTCAAAATTTAACTACATGTGACTTCCGGTAAGGTAATTCTACCAGTAGACTTTTACAACGTACAAATTCGCATAGGTAGCGCGTCGGTTGAACGTGACGTTAAGTTTTTGATCGGGTGCCTATCGAATTCTTGTTGAATTGGTGAAAAATATTCGTTAAGACTTCGAAAACATAGAGAAAAATGTCGTCGAGTGATATAAATATGTTAGTCGATATGGGCTTTAGCATATCTAAAGCGTAAGTATTTTAAGTAGCTCTTTTATTAATATAATATAACCTTTATTATCTTAATGTGTATTTTGTTGTAGAGAAAAAGCTTTAGAAATTACTGGAAACAAAGGTGTTGTTCCGGCAATGGAATGGTACGAGAAAGGCCGTGGCTTCATTCTCATCGTCCGATGACGATCTTAATTTTTATTTTAGGCTCTTGGCTCATTCAAATGATGCTGAACCATCACCTGACCCACCTACTGCTGAAAGTGCAACGCTGTCTAATCTTCAAACATCAATCCATGAAGATACTGCCGATGCTAGTGGTCAGGTGTCTACTACTGAAGTTGCTAAATCTATGAAATGTGATATGTAAATATATACTAATGTTTTATGTCGGTTAATGTCAATGAAGTATTTACTTTGATTCTTTATTTAATAGTTGTGGAAAACTGTTTAAATCTAACTTGGAAGTCGAATTCCATGCAACAAAGTCCGGACATGATAGATTCTCTGAAAGCACGGAAGAAAAGAAACCTCTTACGGAAGAAGAAAAGAAGGAACAATTACGAATTCTAACAGAGAAGTTAAAACAGAAAAACAAGGAGCGAGAGGAGCAGGAAAAGAAAGATGCACAAGAAAGGGAAAAGAATAGAATAAGATCAGGGAAAGAGATGGCTCAGGCTAGAAGAAAGTAAGTTGCCTTTTCTTTTTTCTTTTTTCACAAAAGTGAACACAGTATATTTATTTGTCTATCTCAATTATAGGTTAGAGGAGTTAGAAATGAGAAAGTTGTTAGAGGAGAGGAAACGTGAAAAAGAAGAAGAGAAATTAGCACGTCAAAAAGTTAAAGAACAAATTGAAGCTGATAAAGCTGCTAGACGTGCCAAAGCTAATGCCAAAAGAGCATTAACAGAATCTCCACCTACACCGTCATCCTCTACTAGTACTTATAGAAAGGAATATAATGATACTAGATTGCAGGTAATAAGTTGCATATTAATGAATATCTACTTCTAATCTTAATGTCTAAATATCATTATATTTAAATGACATAATAGTAACATTTTAGATTAGGCTTACTAATGGACAAACATTAACGCAAAGCTTTGGAAGTAAGGAGAAGTTATCTGCTGTGAGATTGTTTATAGAAATTAATAGAACAGATCCATCTGGTCCATTTAATTTAATGACAGCTTTCCCAAAGAAAATTTTCATGGAAGATGATTATGAAGCTCCGTTGAATGCTTTAGGTATGGTGGAATTTATAATATGTAATACAATATTACTAGTATGTAATAGTATAGTATTAAGATCTTCTGAATTGGCTATGATTTTCTTATAATAACATAAAGATAAAAGGGTACAAGGCTCAATTATTTAATTATTATTATTGTACTTCCAGGCCTGACACCATCTGCAGTTTTAATTGTTCAGAAAAAAGTAGAATGATCATAATAAATATCAGCTATTACTTTCCATGCAGTCAACCATATAACTTTTAAGATACTATACGATTGTAAAATATTCTCCAAAAATTTATAAAAAGGCAGTATTTCAAAACATTCTGTATTTGTAATTTCTGTAAGAATATTAAATAAACAAACAATTTAGAATATACCGATTTGTAAGATATAATCTTAGAAACTTAATTTATACTACAATTACACCTGTGCTACGTTGTGTCCTTGTGGCAGTTTATCAGGATATGTTACATATCCAGAAAGATCACAGTTCGTAGGATATTCATAAGTTTCATCACAGTTAATTAATTGTAACATCTTGTCAAAACATATTCGTATTTCAAATATGTATGATTCTCCAGTGTCCTAAAATATTTTTTATACTAATAAGTTTAAGCATCAAATATCGATATTATATGATGTATAAATAAATTCTTACCTTGCTTTTTATGCAGATTAATGAGCCTCGTTTACCTAATATTCGTTCAATAGCATTCAAAATATCGCTCGTGTTATATGTTTGTCCAGGTATGATATTTTCTTGTGCCAATACATTTTTCATATCATACTTTGTTAATAAATTCAGACCTTCCTTGAAATACTTGACCTCACTATTTAGATGTTCCACGGTTGCCGCGCAAGTACCGTGTTTGTCCCATTCATGTTTCCAAAGGGAGTAAGATGTTTTTCCATTTTCTATATCTATCCATTTTTCTTGTAATTCTGTTTCTATTGATTTTAAAGCTGAAGGGTTAAAAGGCATCGATTTATTACAAAACTGTGGACCGATTTTATGGTATTGAGAAGGCCAAATGCCATGAATTGTCCACTCATCATGTTTTGTCGGTAATGAACACGTGTGCGATGCCTGGTTTTCCTTCCAAGTATAACAAACAGTTTGAGGCCAATGTTGTGTAAAAATTAAAACATCGAAGTCATTTGATCCTGTTGTGGCCTTCAAATAGTTCTCATCACTGTGAAAACCATGTTTTATATATAAAGGATATTCTCTCTCTCACACACAAAGGACGTGTTATGTTACGAATAATGGGAAATGAAAGAAAGTTGAAAAACATCTTCTCATTGTATCGCTTTATATATATCACAAAACAGGAACACATGTATATTGTAACAAATAACACTTTTTACTCACCTATTTGTTTTAGCGATAAAAAACAAAAATAAAACACTAACAATTATCTTGCAACTAAACATATTTAAAATGCTAAAGTTCTTAGTGTACAGAGAAAATCTAAATTAGTATATATTCATTGACTACACAGTTGGCATATGGTACAGATCTCTCTGCTTATAAATGCCTTCAAGGTGAACTTTATCTTACAATTTCTACTCAGGTAGCAGATGGTACAATAGTGGACGCTTGTACTTTCAAGAAGTACAAACGAAATATACGCATATCTGTATAATAATAGATAATAATAAAATAAGAAGAAGAAAAAAAAAGAGATAGCAGATGGTTATCACTGATAGATTGATAACACTGTTAAGCAGATAGGCACCACAATGTTTGCAGTCTTTATATGTTTTTAGGAATAAAAAAATGAGCTTATTATATTATTATATAAACATTGTATTAACATGTTTATATTAACACATAAAGCACTATATGCACACTTAATGCACTATATTTTTTACGACAAAGTGAGTGAGATTATCTTACTAAGATAATAACATTACCTGCAATTATTTTTCATCTTTTGATCTTCTGATAAGGTAGAGTATTCGGACTGCAAAATTTTTTATTTGTACATGTCTTTTCGGTTGCTAAATTTTAGGTCCCTAAAACCAAAAATGAGGGTCATTTTTCATGAAATTTTATTTTATTTCTTTCCTTGGTTTTACAAGGATATTTGCAAGAGATTTATCAAAGGTTATCTACCTTTATTTTGCCTAACAAAAAACATTTCTCGCTCACGTCATTTCTTAGTTACATTTCATTTTCATTTTCATTCTTTTTTTCTCTCATTCCTTCTTCCTCTCTTCAGTTCCAATTTACAGGCAAAATTATACTCCTTTTTGGCTTACAACTGTCTCTAGCTCAGTTCACTTCCATTTCTTTATTTTATTACTATCCAAAATATAATTTGAAAATCCATGTTATTTCTATCCTCTATCACATTTTCTAGTGTTCAAATATTTCTTAATCCTATTTTGTGCTGACTATTATTAATTCATTACATATATAGCTTCAACATTGCATCCATAAATGTATTGCATTGTTATATTATAACTTATTTCTATCACCACTGAATCTTTTTGCTCAGATCCTCGGGACTCTATTTTTCATATATAGTATAACTGGAAATGTCTCCTATCTGGTCTTTCTCGAGCTCTTTATTCTGTTTTCTACTCTTATTTTCTTCTTTTGCTTTCTTCGCCTGCTTCGTTAATTAATTTCCTCTATTCTTTCCTATGATTTTTACACTCCTGATTACTTCTCTTCATACTGTCTGTGCGTATGTGTCAACCAATGGGATGCCCTCAATCTCCATGTCATCACTTCCTTGCCCAATTACTAATTTTTCATTGGTTGCTTGTTTCGCCATGTTTCATCTTTCAGAGCTTTCTTCCTCACTTTGAATTTCGGCCAATCGCCTGCTTTTGCGTTCGGGATGCGGGTTTAGCACTCGTTCAACTTTCGCATTACGTCGCAGAGCGGCGTAATGATCGCTGAACACACATGCGCATTAAGAAATTTTCTAATAGCGCCATACGGCTAATAAGAGAATTGATATACATCAAAATGATGACGTCCCTCACCACCAAAAATTGAACGAGTGTTGAACCTATGTATACGATCGTGGTTGACGGTTGATATTAATCTGTTTTCACATTTATTTTACTTTCATTATTAACATGAACTTACATTTTTCAATAATCCATTGCTATATTCATACATTGTTAACAGTAACATACAAATGCACGTTATATCTATAAATAACACTTAACGGTGAAAGATATAAAAATTATGAATTTAATTTTATCCGCATAAGTAACATCGACCAATCAAAGAGGTTTATATTAGACGTTAAAGCCAGTAAAAAGAAAAGTATAATTGGCGTCAGTATAATTGTCGAAGTGGTATTACCTTAATGTCAAATTTCAATATTTATCGCAACTTCATAGGTTGATTTGATTTCCTTATCTCGTATTGATAATTAGTCATTTCCTGTAAAACATTGAAGAATGTTGGAATGTAAGTGATTCTTTGAGTCAACGAAAGTCGATGGTAGTGTGTTATTGAAATTATGAAAATATTTTTTATTCATACCGGTACATAAATTAGTTTTTTTTTTATTGTTCATTTACATTTATTTGTTGTTGTGGGCAATGAATCGAGAAATCTTTCTTTTTAACGATATATCACAATAATATTTGGCTACACAAAGAAAGGTATATAAATAAAATAACATTTTAATAGATTAATTGAATATTATTAGTAAACATTAATATTATCGCATCGTTGTGAAAATTTATGCAATAATTTGTTGTTTATTTGAACCTAAAACTGAAATTATTCCATCTGTATGTAAAGTTTATTATGAATATTAATGTATTAATAACGTATAATAATGTAATAATAACATATTAATGTATTATGAATAGAAACGTTACATTGCTCTTGTATACTTTTGATATCCTAACATTGTGATAAATTTATCACATACAAATATGAAATCAAGTAGAAATATAGAAATAGTGGAAAGCATAGGACAATATGAAATGTTAAATACTTTTTAGGGGACAATATTTCATATTTTCAATCTACTATCACTAGATTATAGATTATATACAATATTTGTCAGTTATATACATGTGAAGCACAGTTTGATAAGATTATGTAGAACTTAACGTTTTGCTATTTTTTTATCAGCAAATATGCAGTGCTCAAAGCAATTAAAAGATCATTTTTCGTGTCATTTTGATTTTTATTACAGTATTGTATTATAAATAACATTTTACTTTATTTAGTCTATAAATCTTTCATTTATATTCGCTAATAGAAGTGATTGTTTTAAGCAGAGAGTTTACATATTTTGATTAATAATGCTTAAACAAAAATTGTATGTTATAATTTATGAACATAAATAATATACATAATATATATATATAGAATGTATATTTACTAATTTTTATCTTTATTTTTAAAAAACTCTTATCTTTATTTTTCAGAAATAATGTTGAACAGTGTAACAAAACATATTTTACACTGTTGTTTACTACTTGTTGTTATAATCATATTTGAATTGATTACCGGAGGACTTAGTTGGAATAATAATAAAAAGGAAACATTTGATCCATGGATTGAATATGGATTTCTTGGCGCACTTATATTATATATCCTGCGAACACTTACATTTCTTTCCTTTCCGCAAGTTTTATTTAACTTTGTAGGACTAATGATATACAATGCATTCCCAGATAAAGTTGTTTTAAAAGGTTCGCCATTACTTGCACCATTTATTTGTATTAGAATAGTAACACGTGGAGATTATCCACAATTAGTGAGAGCGAATGTAATAAGGAATTTAAACAGATGTCTAGAAACTGGTTTAGAAAACTTTCAAATTGAAGTAGTTAGTGATAAGCCAATTGGATTAAACCCTCATAGAAGAATCAGAGAGGTCGTTGTGCCACCAAACTATCGTACAAGTAGTGGTGCTTTGTTCAAAGCCCGTGCTTTACAATATTGCTTAGAAAATTCAGTCAATGAGTTAGCAGATAACGATTGGATTGTACATCTTGATGAAGAAACTTTACTGACTGAAAATTCTGTTCGTGGGATACTGAATTTTGTACTGGATGGAAAACATCAATTTGGTCAAGGGTTAATAACATATGCAAATGAAGATGTTGTTAATTGGATTACTACCTTAGCAGACAGTTTTAGAGTAGCAGATGACATGGGAAAGTTACGATTACAATTTACAATGTTTCATAAACCTTTCTTTAGTATGAAAGGTTCTTATGTTGTTACTCAAGTAATTGTTCATTACGTTATACATGAATCATGTCCTTAATTATAATCATATTATATCATACAAAAACATTTTTATTATTATAGATGGGTGCAGAAAGACAAGTTTCCTTCAACAATGGACTAGATGGATCTGTTGCAGAAGATTGTTTTTTTGCAATGAAAGCATTCACCCAAGGGTATACATTTAATTTTGTGGATGGTGAAATGTGGGAAAAGTCACCATTTACATTATGGGACTTTGTACAACAAAGAAAGAGATGGTTACAAGGTATATTACTTGTTGTACATTCCAAAGCTATTCCATTAAATAAAAAGCTGCTTCTAGGCATATCTTGTTACTCGTGGGTAACACTGCCGCTTTCTACTTCGAATATTGTATTAGCTGGAATTTATCCCATTACTTGCCCACCATTTATAGATTTTCTATGTGCTTTTATTGGTGCGGTAAATATTTATATGTATGTTTTTGGTGTAGTTAAATCATTTTCTTTATACCGATTTGGTATTGCTCGATTTATACTATGTATATGTGGGGCATTATCAACAATTCCTTTTAATTTGATCATAGAAAATGTTGCCGTTATATGGGGTTTGTTCGGAACAAAACATAAATTTTATGTAGTTAACAAAGAGTACAAACCACCAGTGACAGTATAAGAAAGTATTAAAAGATTCCTTTCAGATAGTATCATATACTTACAGAAATGTTTATATACACTTTCAGAAATTCTTGTGTATTTTAGAAGAATAATATGATTTTATATTTTAGAATTTGAAATATTAATAATCTTTTACGTGCTATAGATACATATATATATATATATATATAAGATACATATATATATACATACATACATATATATATATATATTGTGTGGATGACAGGCGTGTTTGAAACAAACATACTTTATCTGTCTTATTTAATACTATATAATAGATAGCCAAAGTAATAATTTAAATATCTTAGTTAATTAATGTTTTATATAATATGCAAAATAATAATAAATATAATATTATGTTTGTAGAGTATAGTTTAGGAAAATTTTAATTTAGACATTCAATTCAGTACTCAGAAGAGTTACAATCAGTTACAATATCTCTCAGATAAGTAATTATGGTACATACTTCATATATTATCATTTGTTCGAAATAAAATACACTTCCTTATCAGATGTTATGTAATGAAGAAAATAATCCTAAAAAAATAATCTATATTCCTTAATAAATCATCTATCAGTAACAATTCTAATATTTATATTTTCAATTAGATTTTCATAAAATTCTTATCAATGAATTGCTAAATTTCCTTAATCAAAATACAATTTTATTCATATTATATATAATTATGTCTTCTTTTATCAACACTAATAATGAAATGAAGTTTGAGATAAAGAAAAAAATCTTGATAAAGCAATCCAATAATAATAGCTCCATAAAATTCTAATTATAAGTATAAAAATTCAAAATTTGTTGAAAAATGATTAATCAAATAATTGAAATTATCTCTTTGATTGATTACTAAGTAATACATGAAACTTAATGTATCACTTATTAGACATCACTTATTATTTATGTTGAAAAAAAACAAAGATAATAGGATTTTTTAAACTTGCAAAAACATGTGATCACTTATTCAAAAATTGTTGTACATGCAATGGAATAATAATTCTTCATCTTTAAATTTACAGAACAGTACAGCATAATATAAAAAGTCAACTTATACAATCAACTACCTTGCTTTTATGCTTTTATTCTAATTATCATCATTGATAACAATTAGGAAAATTGAATTTTGTGTACCTAATATGATATGTTTATTATCTATTATTATCACCTATCTAATGATGATATTTTTAATTAAACAAAATATATTTTTTTTTGGTATATCAATAATGGATTATTTTCAAATTTATGTATATAAATCTAATTTTAATTGATAAAAATTTAACAGAATGTAGTTTCATATCCGTAAAATTATAAGAAATGTAGGGTATCATTACATTTATACACTGGAATGAAATTTTCATATTTTTTTTATACGATATCAGTCTTATATAATAACTTCTGATATAAAACCCATATTAATAAAAATTAACCAACTATGAGTTACTCAAAATAGTAATATTTATAAATTATATCCAGTCAAAGTACATGGAAGTTTGAATGTAAATACACAATTTATTCCTCCTTTTGTTTTGCAAAATTTGATGACTCATTTTCATTTCTATTAATCTACATAAAATTTTTTCAAAATATTTTCAAATGTTGCATAATATATTAGGAAGCAAAACTATAAGTATACAACATAATAATGAGAAAATCTACTTGAAAATTTTTAAAAATAATGTCTAATATCTTCAATTCTACATGCAGTTACTAAAATAATTATATCCAACTACATGTAAGTAACTGCATTTACTGTGATATAAATCCATTTTAACCATATGAAAATTCAAATTGAAAAATTATGAAGATTTTATTTTATAACATTTAATTTAGAGTAAGATATATGTATATATATAATGCGTGTAACACATAAGTATTATATAATTGATGGTTTAATTCCTAAATATTATTATAGTAGAAAAATATTTGTGTTTCTAAATTATAAAATAAACTCATGCAATTTTTTAATTTAGAAACAAGGCTATAAACATATATATACAGTATCGATAAATGCTAACTTACATACAATAGCAGTAGATAACACATAAGTAATATAATAAGTTTAATACATAAATTATAAACAAAATTAATAGTATTTTACATGTTTTTCATTTGTAAGACTTTATTTGTAAAATAAATTTTATTTATTAAAATACGAATACACTGACTTCTAAGTAAGTTTAATATATAAAATTTATATAAAATTATTTATTATTTAGAAACATATGTTTATTTTATGATCATAATATGAAATATATTTAAATTATAATTTCGTATAACAATAATTTTTGTATAATAATTCATAATTTAGAAGCGAAAATTATATATTGGTGATAATTTTCATTTAATAAAATTTGATGATAATTTGAATTTTATATAATAAAATTATGAAAGTATTAATGTGACAATGTAGAATGCATGTAGTAATCGACAAATTTACTAATCAAAATTTTATATATACAGACCTCGTTTTAATCAATGCACATAAATATCATTAAAATTGTTAGTGATACAATTATTAGATAAATAACTCACTTTAAGTTGAGTTTACTCTCTAACTGATTTCTGGCATATGAATTTTCCGAAAGCATTTAAAGTTATTTTTTAAAATTAAGTAAAAAATCTTTCAGTGGTATTTATGTATATTAATTAAAGTGGCATATGCTGCGTATACATACTTAAAATATGCTAAGTAATTATATTCAATAAGATTTACATTATCTAGTCAAGAAAGTATGAGGAAGGTATATAGCAACATTGTTTAATATTATAAAGATGGAAATTGAAATATATTATAATAATATATCATTTTATGAATAATATAAACATCTGTAAAATTTGATAATGAATTAAAAAAGTTTAATAAAATGCCATTGTAGAAGATAAAGAAATATATTTCAATGATTTGCATTAAATAAATTGTTCTACTTGACCTTGTTTTGAAAAGATAAAAATACTTGCATTATTTATGCAATTTCTGCTGTTGGTTTGGTGTGAAATGATGTAAAATGTATTATATAATTGAATACAAAACTGAGACAAGTAATTTGTACAAATTAGCCTAATAATAAAAACAATAAAGATACAATAGTTCATGCCAGCATGTGAAGTTCTGTACACATGACTTGTTCACGCATTGTGAGTAGCACATACTGTGTTATTAGTACTTTAAGATATCAGATGAGGACGCATGACCTGACGATGAATGGTTTATTTAAAGTGTCAGCAAGGATATCTCTGTACGCCACAGACCATTGGTCCCACAGTATAATTATAATATTGCTTTATTTATACTATGTGCAATAAACCTTTATGGGTGTATTATAAATATTAAATCTCTATGTAATTATGTCTATGATTAAAATAACTATGTATAAGTATATATCATACTTCTTTCATAATATATCAGTATCTTCCTAAGGAATCTTGTTTATTAAATATGTACAAACATATATAACAAATTTTGTGAATAGTTATATGAGTAAATGTCTGTAATTTCAAACTTGTAATATCCTTAAATATACAACACATTTCCAATAGGTATAATTGTTTTTAATTAAAATAACTCTTCCTTCTATAATAATAATTTATTGTCTACACTAATATTTTCAAAGATTTTTTTACAAAAGGCTGTTCAATCCATTACTCCATATTGTAGAAATTTGCAGTAATAAATGTTATATACTAATTACAATACCAATATATAAGCACTAGTGTGAAAAATTAAAGAATCACTCAATTTTTAATGAAAGATTGTCGATATTTAAACTTGAAACTTCGTGAAAAAAAATTGTCCTATAATCCAACTGGGCTCATTTCAATGCATGAAGTTTCAATCTTCACAATCCTGAGTTCATCTTTTTCTCAGATGATTTTACATTACGTAGCGGGTAGTAAAGTGAAAATGGATTTTTTTTCTTAAAATTTTAGAAGTTCAAACGTCCCTACAAGTGCTCTCAGACGATTAATAATATTGTCAGTATTTCAAAGTTCTCAATAAATATTGACAATATTGTATTGACAATACATACTGATACTTTTAGTTGAGAACCCTGAAATGTTGACGGTATACATATATTGATAGTCTGAAGGTGCTCTACTGGCATTGAAAAAATATTTTTATGTGCGAAGTCATGGATTTGAAGATCGAAACCTCCCCTTTACAATAACCTCTTAAAACTCGATGTACCGTTTCTTGTCGCTGCTTTTTTGACAACTAGGAGTCTTACCCCTTCCATTGACATTTCCAAACCTAGTGTAAACCTGTATATATCATTATATGATCATGCACGTGCACATATTAACTTAACCTCAATTATTTATGTCCAAATATATGAAACTTCATATATTTTTATGACAAAAGCATAACAAAGATTTTTATAGTAATTGTAGAAAGAAGAAAGGTAAATATGATTTTTAAATTCGTACTTTATTTTATCTTATTTATTATAACTTCTGCTTTTCGGCTGGGGATAGCTTCCAAATTACATCTTCAAATTCATATTTAAATTAATTAATGTAATTTATAACATCTATAATTGATTACAAAGAAATTAAATATTTGAAAAAGTTGATTATAATTTAAGTCCCAGTAAAGCAAGAAAATAAAATATTAAAATCGATGCAACTGATGAAATAAATTAAGAAGCCAAATTACGAATACTTTTTTTTTTAGGCAAAAATGGCGAAGTCACATGTAACAAACAAAGCGCCTCGAAAAGAGGGATTTAAACGTTCTGGGCACAGCATGAATCCTGAACGACCTACAGAAGGATTAAAAGGTGTAGCGAAGGTCCGAACAAAAGCAACAATTAAAAGGTTACAAATGTACCGTAATCAAAAACCAAAGCGTGATCGTAAAGGACATATCATTAGTCCAGCTCCATTCCAAGGATGGAAGCCATCTGGTACTATGTCTCGTGTAGAACCTTCGCAGAGATGGTTTGGCAATTCAAGAGTTATTTCTCAAAATGCTTTACAAAAATTTCAATCTGAATTAGGGAAAGCAATGAAAGATCCTTACAATGTAATTATGAAGTCTACGCAATTGCCGATAACATTACTTCAACAGAAGGCTGCAAATGCAAGAGTGCATTTATTAGATACAGAAAGTTTTGAAAGCGTTTTTGGTCCAAAGAAAGTACGAAAAAGACCAAATTTATCACTATCATCATATGATGAACTACAAAAATTAGCAGAAGAAAAGCAAGAAACGTACAATTTAGAAAAGGATTCTAAGGATGTTGATCTTGTACGTCCAGATACAGGTATTAAAGAAGCTCAAAGAGACTGGGTTATGTCTGCAGGACAAAGCAAGAGAATTTGGAATGAATTGTACAAAGTTATAGATTCTTCTGATGTTATTTTACAAGTATTGGATGCCAGGGATCCTTTAGGAACTAGATCACCACCAATAGAAAAATATCTCAGAACAGAAAAACCTCATAAGCATTTAATGTTTATTTTAAACAAAGTAGATCTTGTTCCAACTTGGGTAACACAAAGATGGGTTGCAATATTAAGTGCAGAATATCCAACAGTAGCCTTTCATGCTTCTATGACGCATCCATTTGGTAAAGGTTCTTTGATTAATTTGTTACGTCAGTTTGCAAAGCTACATATTGATAAGAAACAAATCAGTGTAGGTTTTATAGGGTATCCTAATACAGGTAAAA
This sequence comes from Bombus huntii, assembly GCF_024542735.1. Taxonomy (NCBI): domain Eukaryota; kingdom Metazoa; phylum Arthropoda; class Insecta; order Hymenoptera; family Apidae; genus Bombus; species Bombus huntii. The sequence goes on from NC_066244.1 coordinate 4,623,644, forward strand.
GTTCAATTATAAATACCTTAAGATCAAAGAAAGTATGTAGTGTTGCACCAATAGCAGGAGAGACAAAAGTATGGCAATATATTACTTTAATGCGACGTATTTACTTGATAGATTGTCCAGGCGTAGTTTATCCATCAGCAGAAACTGACACAGAAAAAGTATTGAAAGGCGTAGTAAGAGTAGAACTTGTTCAAAATCCTGAAGATTACATTTCAGAAGTATTATTACGAGTAAAAAAAGACTATATACGTAAGACATATAAAATTATGGAATGGGATGATCACATTGATTTTCTGGAGAAGTTTGCACGTAGAAGTGGTAAATTATTAAAGAAAGGCGAACCAGATATCACTATCGTCTCACGAATGGTTTTGAACGATTGGCAACGTGGTAAATTACCGTTTTATGTTCCGCCACCTGATTTTGAAGAACCATTGACAAAGACAACAAATGAAATTCCTGTTGAAAATAACAATTCTGAAAAAGAGAATGTTGATATGGATAAAACTGAGGATACATCAAATAAAGATCTACCAAAACTTGAGTTATCTGTAATACAAGATTTTCGAAAAATTAGGGTTGGTTTACCATATTCAGGTGATGATATCAAAAATGACCTATACATTGAACCCAATGCATCTAATGAAAACGATCTGACAGAAGAAACTGATTCAGTTGTATCTGATTTGAATAATGACAACATCAATGAAACTCAAAATGATGAAAATATACAATCTGGAGAAACATCAGTAGGAAATGAAGAAATTGTTGAATCCAATCAAAATTTAAAAAATGGAAATGAAACAGAATTAAATGAAGAAAATTCTGATGATGAAATTCATTTGCCATTAGAAAAAGATACTTTATTGCAAAGTGTGTATGATGAGGTAGAAAAGGAATATGATTCTAGTGATACTGAAATGTTAAATACAAATACATCAAGTAGTGGAGTATTTAAAGTTTCTTCAGCGTCTTCTAAGATGGAATCGCCAATAGAAAAAGAAAAAAAGTTAACAAGCAAACAACGACGAGCCATGGAAAGAGCTAGTAAAAGAAAGAAAGTTGGTAGTAATTTTTATGAAGTTACAAATGTAAAAAATAAAAATAGAAACAGAAAAATACCTAAAGTTAAACGTAAATAATTCATAACTAAGGAAATAAAACAATTAAAAAAATATAAACAGTTATTTATGTAATTGAAATTCAGAAACAAAAACTAATCTAAATAAGAATAGTAAATTTTAATGTGTATAGTAATTTTTAATATATAAATACCATTTATTATTATTCTCATTTATGTTATAAATAAATTGATTTACACTAACAATCAACTCATTGAATATGAAGTTATGTAAAAATTATTTTGTTACTATGTCAAATTTGTATGTATTTTAACAGATTCATAAAAGAAGTATTTGAAGTTTGTATATAAAATAATTTCCTGTTGATTGTTTATTCATACCTAATCGATAATTAATGATGATCAAGTGCACTTGATAAATTTTCAAATACGATTTTCTCTAAAACAAAGCCTCAGACAAAAAGAATTTTATTCTACATCTTCTTGTTTTTTCATAAGTCATAAATTTTGTCATAATTATGACAAATTACGTATTACAGAAATCTAAGTAACTAATTAACTAAATTAATGTAATTTGTATTCATTTTCGAAATATATCATAGGTTTCGATTAATGAAAAAATTCGTTCGATTGTTATTGAGTAATTGTTTATGATAAGAAAATTTAGACAAATTCAGGTAATTTATTTCAAAATTTATACAGATTCAAATTTGAGCAGATTCAGATAATCTATTGCTCGTACATTAATATAGTAATATTTATAATTTAAACAGAAAGGGTTGCCATTTTCGTGAAACTGTTTTTGTTAAATGCCGCTTTTCGGCTTGCGGGTATATTATCTTACTACCGCATGGTCATGTGGTGTTTTGGAACCGCATTGGTCATTGGTCACCAACTTAGTGATGTATATTAGAAGAAGAAAATAAACCAGTTAACCAATTATACCAGAGAGAAAATTCTTGGTATATTACTCGATGAAAATAATATTGCATTTGCGTGACCAATCACCAATGTGAATTCCAAAGTATCACGTTGCTCGCTTCCCGGAAATAACTTCACACCTTCCCTTATTGTTCGGTCACTTTATTCCTATGTCCATGATACATACATATATACATATATTGTACATATATTGAACACATACTTTGTAGTTATTTAATGATGGTGTAAAATATAGAGGTCCGCTGTGTTTGACATTCGTTTCACATTGTAGCTATGTAAAATGTTCACATGTGAAGTTTTAAAATTTGTACAGATATTGTGAAATGTATATGTAACGAATTTTTGTACTTTCTGTGTGATAATTTACTTACATATATATTTATATATATTTTTTATTAATCAAATAAGAATATCAAGAAATTATTGTAAAGGTGTTTTGGAGAAATAGGTGATTTGGAGAAATCCAACCTCAAAATGCAATGAGAGATAATGAGCAGACTATAAAATTATAAGAATTTAAAGCATTTTTTAAAGAAAGTAGATTCAAAAATATTTTCAAAATTTCGACACACATATTCCAAATGCGTAGTCGTAGTAATTCTGGTGTCCGCTTGGACTATTACCAACGGATTGTACATAAAATTATTATGAAACATCAGAATGTTGTCACAGGGCTTTTCCCTGCTAGTCCAGAAAATGACCATGCATGGGTTCGTGACAATGTATACTGTATTCTCGCTGTTTGGGGTCTTTCAATGGCATATAAAAAGATAGCTGATGCGGATGAAGATAGAGCTAAAACATATGAACTGGAACAGAGTTGCGTAAAATTAATGAGAGGTTTATTGATGGCAATGATGCAACAGAAAGAAAAAGTTGAACGATTTAAGTCCACTCAAAATCCATATGATGCTTTACATGCTAAATACAGTTCTGTTAACGAACAAACTGTTGTGGGTGATACAGAATGGGGTCATCTTCAAATAGATGCCATATCTCTTTATTTATTAATCCTGGCCCAAATGACTGCATCTGGTTTGCAAATTGTTTTCAACTTGGACGAGGTACATACATTATAACATATATTGTAACTAATATGCATTATATATGGAATAATTTTTGGCATAATAATTATAAATATATATAATTTAACTTCAGGTTGCATTCATTCAAAATTTAGTGTTCTATATTGAATCAGCTTATTGTACTCCTGATTATGGAATTTGGGAGAGAGGAGATAAAACAAATCATGGGTTACCAGAACTAAATGCTAGCAGTATTGGAATGGCAAAAGCTGCGATGGAAGCAATGAATGAATTGGACTTATTTGGTGCAAGAGGTGGACCTACCTCGGTAATTCATGTATTAGCAGATGAAGCACAAAAATGTCAAGCTGTTCTACAGTCTATGTTACCACGTGAATCCAATTCGAAAGAATTAGACAGTGGTTTATTATCTGTTATAAGTTTTCCAGCATTCGCTGTAGATGAACCTAATTTAATTCAATTAACAAGAGATGCTATTACTAAGAAGCTGCAGGGTCATTATGGATGTAAGAGATTTTTGAGAGATGGATATAAAACGCCAAAAGAAGATCCTAATAGGTGAAGTATATTAAAGAAAAATTAATTCTATGCATATTGTTAGCATTATCTAACCAATTTACTATGCTTTTAATAGGCTCTATTATGAACCATGGGAATTACGTATGTTTGAAAATATAGAATGCGAATGGCCTTTATTCTTTTGTTACTTAATCGTGGATTATTGTTTCCAAGGCAATAAAGAGGCAGTAGCAGATTATACAAAACAATTAGAACAAATTATGATCAAAGCAGAAGATGGAATAAAGTTAGTACCTGAATTGTATTCTGTAGAAACTGCAAATGTATCGGCAGAATATGCTGAACCAGGTAGCCAGAAGCGTGTTGCATTAGGCAGATGCCCATTTATGTGGGCTCAATCTCTTTACATATTAGGAAAATTATTACAAGAAGTAGGTGTATAACTATAGAAAAATTAAATACAGAGAAGTTAAAACTATTTTCTTTTTTAATTTATATTTTCAATTAATAGGGTTTTCTTGCTGTGGGTGAATTGGATCCATTAAATAGACGTTTGTGTAGCGAGAAAAAGCCGGATGTTGTAGTACAAGTTGTTATTTTAGCAGAAGATGCTGAAATTAGAGAAAAAATAGCTCAACATGATATTCATGTACAAACAATTGCAGAGGTTGCTCCAATTGAAGTGCAACCCGCAAAAGTCCTCAGTCATTTGTATACATATTTAGGTATATACGAAGTATATTTATTAAATAATTTGTTGTGTATTTAAATCGCTTTTGTTAATCTAAGATAACTACTTTTAGGCCGAAATAAAAAATTAGGATTATCTGGACGTAAATCAAGAGATGTAGGAATTTTAAGCACCAGTAAATTATATTCTTTGAATGATAAAATATTTGCATTCACTCCACAGGTAAGGATGCTGATGCTCATCGAACTGTCTGCTTTCTATACTTTTATTTCTTTTCTTACGTTGCCTCTTGTTCTTGCATCAAACATTAGTTGACAGACATGACCCGCTTCTACATCGCATCGGACTATGAACTCATGATTGACATATTCAAAGGCGAAATTAATTTCTTGAAGTCTAGCTGGCAGAACATGTTAGGCCGGCCTCTTGTGGTCATGCCCCTCAAGAACATTCATCTAGGTATAGTAACTTAATATTTAAAAACTATAATTTTCATCTGTGTTACTTTTTATTATCTAATACATGGAAAGTTGTGATAATAAAATTTCAAAGCTTAAAAGTAACAGAGATAAAATATATAGCTTTTAAACAAAGCAGTTCCTTTTTGGAGTTTAATTTCTTATTGAAATTATGCAAGTACATTATCCAAAAAGCATCTAACATGTCTGCCTGCATGCGTGCATTTGTTTTTGTTATTAGTTTTGCTTTCGTGGTTATGGAAAGTTTTAATGCAATTTTATTAGCCATCGTTAATATTTTGCTAATTATTAATTTCTACTATATGATATTTAAATGTCATTGTCTTCATCATAAGCGAAATCAATTAATGTTATAAAATAGTTAAACAAAAAAGAAAGAGGAATTGAGGAAAGGCCGTTTTCTTTTCGATATAAAATCTAACATTCTAAGAAGATAACAGCTTATATGTGCGGTGGTGTGCGCGTTTGTTGCATGTCTTAGAACTTTGATGCGGAGGAGTACTACACGACAAATGATGCAGCCCTCCTTGCCAACACTTTTACAACCAACTTGGCCTTCCTCACCATCAACTGGAAGCAAATGCTCGGCAGACCAACTATAACACTTGTTGCTACTCATAATCATCTAGGTATGCCATAGGCAGCTTTAGATCATCATTCAGGACAAAAGTTTATTTAAGATGTGTGCTAAAAATAGAATAGATTTCTCTCAATAGTGATACATCCTACAAGTAATATAGAAAATGTTGCTTTCTTTATTCTTAGATAACAATAAAAACAATCTTTTTATTTTATATAGCACAATTATTATTTCAGACCAAGGAAAGATACCATTGGCAATGATAACTACTATGAAGAAATTAAAAAGTGGTTATATCAATGGTACAAGAGTTTCATTAGGGAACTTAAATGAGTTTTTAAGTACCTCTTGCATTACAAATCTAAGCTTCTTAGGAAGTTCTGAAGATGGTAGGCCAGATAAATTGAATCCGCAGGTAAATAAATATTTTTGTTGCAAATTAATATACATAATTTCATATTTTATATATATTTATACATATTTGATAAGGTCCAACAATATTTAGAAGAACATCTGATGCGCGCATTCCCACATCGTACAGGTCTCCTGAATAGACCGATAACTAAAACTGGAAAAAATTTAAGACGCAGAATGTCAGTTAAAGGTGCTATAAAGAAAACAAGATCAATTGCTGTAGAACGTAAGTTACATTTATTTCGTATATTAATTACATACAAATTTCTTAAATTCTTAACATTTTGATTGTGTGCGATTTAAAGCGGATCTTTAAACGTTTGTATAATGTGATCTTATATACTATAGTTCCTACCATCCTACAAGAATGTAAGTGTACATACTAACATTTGATAAATAATTTCCAAATTATAATAAAAATCAATATTTTAACACGTCCATTCTGTTTATGAATATAAATTATAATTAATATAAAAAATTTAACATGTCTATTTTGTTTTTAAACACATATAATTTTAAATGAATTTAATAACCAAATAGTTGAATGAGTTGAAAATAGTTTTTGAGAAAAGTGAAAAAATGTAAGTATATAATTTGTAGCTGAAATTCTTGGGGTGGCAGGAGAAGATAGAAGACCTTCTGCTGTTCTAAATACAAATCCATTTATTGAAGTGACAGATACGACGTTAACTCCCAATTCTACGCAGTCGGCTCCCATGGATCGAACACCGTCCCCTACAGATGAATTATTATCTTGGACGAATTCTCCAAAGTTACATAGACACAGAGGTATAGGTGAAACTCAGTATGCAGATACAGAAGTAGAGGAATTGTTAACCATGCTTCGAGAAACTGAAAGTTTAGAAGAACAAGGAGATATTTTACAATATCTTGTAAGTACAAGCAAGAAAACATTTCTATATAATGGATTTAAATTTAATTTCATTTAGTACTATAAAATTCGTTATTCAAAATTTTATTGATAGATTACTTATTGGTAAACATTAAAAATTTTGAATTTTTGGTATAAAGTGTAACAGAAAAATAATATGATAATGAAAAATAGGGAAAATAATGTCTTTTTCTATATAATACATGATTAATCTTCTAGCAACAGAGCAATTTTATTAACAAATAGATAGTTAGTTTCAAAAACAAATATTATTATGCATATGCGATTATTCATCATTGAGGAATTAAAGTTGTTTCTAACATTTTTGAAAAATATTTTCTATTGATTTAATAAAAATTTCCAATTTAAATATTTAGGTTGATTCTCAAGGTCTGTATTTCAATACTGGTATGGTAGAAGAAGGTCATCCAGTTTTGATAAAAGATTTACTGAAAGATCTCTACGAAAAGGCTTGTCAACAAAAAATGTGGGGTATTGTACGCCACACAGCTGGCATGTTAGGAAAACGAGTAGAAGATTTAGCCAAAGCAGTCACTGATTTATTAGTTCGTCAGAAACAAGTTACGGTTGGAATGCCACCAACTAACGAGCACACTATTGTCGCACCATTGCCAGAAAATGAATTACGAGCTTTAATTCATCAAGCTTATGGAGATGATGAATCTACTGCTATGCTAACGCAAGAATTACTTGTTTATTTAGCAATGTTCATTAGAACGGAACCACAATTGTTTCTTGAGATGCTCAGACTTAGAGTAGGTTTAATTATTCAAGTAATGGCTACTGAATTATCAAGAACTCTAATATGTACAGGAGAAGAAGCATCCGAGCATTTGCTTAACTTATCGCCATTCGAAATGAAAAATCTTTTACACCATATTATAAGCGGGAAGGAATTTGCCATTAGCAGTGGTATGTTTAACATGTTAATGAAATAAGACATGAATTTTATTTTCATGTAAAAATAATTTTTTCTGATTTTAGTTGGTCGGGGAAATTTTTCTGTTATCAGTTGCAAATCTAGTAAAGTTAGCAAGGTAATAGTCATTAAAGTATATTGATACACATGATTATTGGTTTTTAATACTTTTATTGTAATCCTAATACCTTGCTTTAGAAATCACAAATTGGAGGCTTCTTAAGTTCTGATCAAACTGATGGCAACGAAGTAGAGCCAGACCGACAAGGTCAATGGTTACGACGACGAAGGTTGGACGGTGCATTAAACAGAGTGCCGCGAGATTTTTATCCTCGAGTATGGCAAGTGCTCGAACGAGTAAGTATACACGTGTGCAAAGTATTTCAGGTCTTAACGGACAAGCTTTGGAAACACAGAAGCGATAAAAATTAAAAAAAAAACAGCATAAATATATGTTCATTATTGTTTTGTTCAAAACATAATGTTCAAAACATAAAAATGTAAAAACCAACATTTGTAGACTTTCAATGTAAAGGAAATATTTTTATTTAAAGTAAATTTTATTGAATTATAAAACACAATTAATTTAACAAATTCTTGAAGTAGACCATTTTAATATATGCATAATATCGATCAATCTATTATTATGTATGTACTTTTAATATATCTCTGGTTTTAACACGCAGAAATAATATTTCATTAAAGTAATTCCAAAAACTGTGTTACATTAGAACTAAACCTATGTAATGCTTCTTAACTTATAATGATAATATTATTATTTCTTGAAAACAATACATATACAATTTTTTCTTTACTTTAAGCAATTTTGCATGATCCTGAAGTTCGTCCATTAAAACTTGTGATTTTCCTGTATTTAAAATTTATCATTTGCTAACATTTCACCTGTTACAGTGCCAAGGTTTGGCAATCGAAGGCAGAATTCTACCTCAAAATCTTACACAGGAAATGACATCAGGGGAATTAAAATTTGCACTAGCAGTAGAAACTGTATTAAATACTATACCACAACCAGAATATCGTCAGTTAGTAGTCGAAGCTTTAATGGTATTAACTTTAGTAACTGAATATAATGTGGCAACATCTTTGGGAGGACTTATTGCTGTTGAACAATTAGTTCATAAGGCTAATGCCATTTTTTTAGATGATCAGGTATAGTATTAATATATAATACAATATAATATACATATATATTATATATACTGAATTCATTTAAAATAATTAGATGAAAATTGATGGTGATGCTACTCTGTGCTGTGCTAAACCAAAAGAGCAACGTGAAACAACCGCAATGGGAAATCTTCTTTGTGGTGGAGCAGCGTATGTTTGTCAACATTTTTATGATAGTGCTCCAAGTGGTAGTTTTGGAACAATGACATACATTACAAGAGCCATAGCCTCGCTATTAAATTGTTTACCAAAGGATGGTGATTTGGAGTGTTCAATATCGTAGTTATTTATTTCTTAGAAATAAACAATTTTTAGTTAATTATGTCTAGAAGTCATCTTATAATTTACGTTTGTTGTTTAATATTCGCCTGTGAAATATAAGAAATTTAACCCGTTATTCAGTTTTTTACATTGAGATTACCATATAAAAATGAAAATTAAACTCCAGTGTGAATTAACTACCTCATATTTTTTATTTATAATGTACAACAATATAATATACTTATTAATTCGATTTTGAAGAAGTGAAAGGATTCCAGGGTAGCTTCCATACTGAAGGTCTGTAAAAATAATATGCCATTATATCCTCTTGCAAACACAAAAATAAAAAAAACGTAATTTATTATAAACATACTTCTTTGCAACTATCTGACTTTCTTCTTCCTTAAGTTGGGCAATTAACTCAGACCTGTATTGAAGTTTTAAAGGTTTCACTTCGTTTTTTTCTTCATTTTGTTTTATGAATTTCTGACAAGCTTCCTTATATGTTAAACCATACCATTCAATTTCACCTCGTGTATACTGGGAATATATATTAATATAATAATTATATTAATTATACAATAATTAAAGTAATTAATTTCAAAGTTAAAAAATATTAAAATTATATTAAAGGAACTTACAGCTGTTAAATATTCTTTATATTTATTATAAATTTCTTCTTTTTTAACAGGATCATCTGGATATAATGTTTTATCAAGCAATGACAAAAGTATCTGACGTTTTATTTTTAGTGCAAGCTCGGACTTTAAATCACAGGCAGGAGTCTATAAATAATTAGAAGCATTAAATGATATGATAATATTTACGATATTTGAAAGTATTTTATAACTTATTTATGTACCTTTAACAAATAGTGATCAAAACCATAATGTTCATTTATTAAATCAATAGTCCTATTGGTAACAACAACACTTATGTATTTATCTAGAACTTCACTATAAACTACGGACTTTTTAAGAGTAGGAAACCAAAAGCGAGGGTATCTGCGAGCATATTTGTGCTTCTTTGTAAAACCTTGTATGATAGCTTCACCACCCCATAGTCCTTCATGAAATTCCTTAGGATATAATAAGGGTAATGGTACATTTTGAACTGGATATCTAAAAGTAAATTTCATTTAATAATATTGAAGATATTAAACATTATTACCAAGAAAAACATGGTTACTAATAATTGAACTAATATTTCAATATTAAATTTTTAAGTATCAAATAAGAATATTTGAAAATATGTTACTAAATATTTACACTTCTTCTGTTTCTTCGTTTTTTACATATCTGCCCTTTTGCTCTATATAGTGAACAGCAGATGGTGTTTGCATTTTCCATTCTTTCCAAAACTTTTTATATTCTTCTGGTAATGCTGCACCAATTCCTTTTGTCCATCGTGTAGGTCTTGGTATGTAATATAATTTCTAAAAATTTACATATATGATCATTAGTATTATAATATCAAATCTTTTTCCATGCGAGAACAATAAATACAGATGTATATGTAAAATTATAAAGGTACAACAAAATTTATTTGAGGTTATGTTTTATAAATGTATTATTTTTTAATGCAGTATAATACATTACCTTGCCCAGATGTTTCATTGACATATTTTATATTTTCGAAAATTTGTAATAGAATAACAGAATAATTCTCTTAATGTGTTTAAATTATTAGACTACAGCATAGATAATAAATAATATTGAGTTAAACAAGATACAAAATAGATCTTAAGCCGCAGTCATACAAACATGTCCGAACCACGATCGCATAAACAGTTTTCGACACTCACTAGGGAAAACCGTCTGGAAACTGAATCGTGTTTAGTAATGAAAAATCAATATGGAACGTTAATAAAGCCCGCGTTTTTGCGAAACAAACAGAGATGAGTAGAGTGTCTCTATCTTTGTTTAAGACATTCATGACATGTCACGTATGCACAAAACGAGAACATTTTTACCTTCTATGTTGATTTTCACAATTCAATTTTCGGACGATTTCTTCTATGCTATTTATATGATTTATATGATTTGAACCAACTCTGGACACTCATTACCGGAGCCTAGGGAAAACCGTCTATACGACTAGAAACCGTGATCTGTTTATATGTGATGTATGATCGTATCCAGGACATTATTCTTGAATTACATTAATATCTTGATTGATTACATCAGTAACAAAAAACGAAGGAACAAATATATTATTTAAGTTTTAAGTATATACGGGAACAAATTTTGTACTTGAAACGATATTAAAACACACAGTTGAAGGTTCTTAGTAAACAATATTGTCCAATATTTCATAACCTATAATGAATATCTTGTATGAATTGCTTTAAGGATTATAAAAAGCTCAAATAAAACGAAATGACTACAAAAATGGGGAAGAAACAAATTATACAGGCTGTAGTTCTTGCAGATGATTTTATAACGAGCTTGACACCTGTACAAGATATATTCCCAACTATATTAATGCCTGTAATAAATATTCCAGTGTTAGATTATTTGGTGGAAACACTGATTAAATCCAGAGTGCAAGAATTATTCCTTTATTGTAGTAACCATGTAGACTTGATAAGAGCATACATCAAACAGAAAAAATGGTTTAAAATATCAGTTTCTTTAATTGTATCAGATACTTGTACTTCTCTTGGAGATGCTCTTAGAGATATTGATACAAAAGGTTCAATTCGTGGTAATTTTATTCTTATAAGAGGAGATGCATTTATTAATGCTGATCTTACCAATCTTTTAATCAATCATTGTGCAAAACTGAAAGAAGATAAAGGTGCATCCATGACCATGGTACTAAGAAATATTGGATCTATGAATGAATCTTTCCTGAAGCATGAATCATGTTTGGTAGTTTCTGACAAAAGTAGCAAAAAGATTCTACATTATAATATAATACGGAAAGATTTGAAGAAAGTGAAGTTAGAATTAAATTGGTTTTTGGATCATAGTGAGATTGAAATTAACACTTGTTTTATGGATACTCATGTTTATTTATGTTCTCCTTCTGTGTTACCATTATTCTCTGACAATTTTGATTTCCAAGTAAGTAATATAAAACATAACTAAAGATATAAAATTAAATTTCTTCATATTTAAAAATGTATATTTTTTACATTACATTAAATAAATGTTTTTTAATAAGTTTTTTAAGACATAAGTAATTAATCTAATATTTTTCTAACAATTAAAAGTAAGAAATGAACAATATATTAAGTAATAATCTTTATATGTTATTAACAGACAATGGAAGATTTCATTCGAGGAGTGTTGATGAATGAAGAAATTTTAAATTCTCGAATTTATTGGCAACAATTAAATCCTCAGGATTATAGTCTGCCAATTGTATCATGGAATGCATATCATACTCTTAACCGAGACATTCTGAACAGACATAGTTTCCCACTTACACCAAATGCTATTCCACTTTTAAAAGATTTTATTTATATGCCAAGAAGCACGTATAAACATAAAAATGCCACTCTTGCTAAAGGTTGTGTATTAGAGAAAGATAGCATATTGTGCCAAAATAGTATTCTTGGGAATAATACGTCTGTTACAAGATCAATTATTGGAAATCACTGTTTGGTAGGGTCTAATGTAACAATTAAGAATTCTTATATTTTATCAGATAGTAAAATTGAAGATAATTGTACTATTGTAAATAGTATAGTATTTCCAAATTGTTTTATTAAAGAAAACACACAAATAAGTGGATGTATATTATGTCCTAAAACAATTATTCGTACTTCAAAGGAGTATATTGATTCTATCATAGAATCAGAAAATGACAAAATTTCTATAAAAACAATATCAGAAATTGACCCATGTAATGAATTTCAACTCTTTAAGAATTATGATACACTAGAAAATGATAATTATGTGCCTATAAATACAGATACATCAAGTATTGATGAAGATTCTGAATGTAATTTTATTGCAGATGACACAAGCTTGTTCTTATCTGAGGTTATTGATAGCTTATTAAGAGGTTTTCAAGATCAACTTAATTGTGAAAACTTAATTTTAGAAATAAATTCTTCAAGATATGCATACAATGTCACTATGAACAAAGTAACATATAATGTTATTAAAGCCATATTAAGTTTACCTTTCCATTACCTTTCAGAAGAAAAGGAAATTCTAACTAACCTAGATTACCATAAAAATTTAAAACGTGTGGTAACATATTTTTATCCAATTATCTTGAATTATGTTAAAACAGAAGATGCACAAGATGACTGTTTACATGCAATAGAAGAGGTTGCAAGTACAACTCCAGAACTGTTACCATTTTTGCAACTTTTATTGCATATGCTTTATGATAGAGATGTATTATCAGAAGAAAAAATTTTAGAATGGTATGAATCTAAAGATAAAGATATAGATTCACATGAGAAGAATAAAGTGAGAGCAGCAGTACAACCATTCATTAAATGGTTAGAAGAAGCTGAAGAAGATTCTAGTGACAGTGAAAATGATTAATCACATATTAATCTCTTCAACAATTTTGGAAAGGTATACTTAAAATTTTCCATATATGATTATTGTAAAAAATAAATCTTTCTAGTTCTTCTATTATTTAAAAATTTCTTTTAAAAGACGACATTAAATTAAATAAGAAAAGAGATGAGTAAGATAATAACGTTTCCTATATGTAATATAATGTCTTTATTTTTCTGTCATTTTTTTTGTAGAATAGTACATTTTGAGCAATTGTATGAATCGCATGTAAATAAATTATATTTTGTAGATTATTATGCATACCGAATATATAGATCTTATTAAAACATGTTGAATAACACAATAACAAGAGTAAAAATATAAATTATCATTCTATAGGCAAAATAGTATCAATTAAGTTATGCCAAGCTCGATGACGGTGGTCTGGAAATTTGATTACGTCTATCCAATGTCGTAATCGTGCTCCTTTGCTATTACAACTTAGTTCAAGTCCACCTAAATAAAAATAAGGAAGATATTGCTATAATATATATACATAAACTTCTTCAATACAACACACAGCAATATAATTATTAAATTTGAGAAAGTTAATGCATTACCAAGGTAGTCATTACTTTTGCCAAAATCCTTATCCCATACTGTGAGATATAATGTGAATTTCATAAGATCTGTTAATCGAGTAGCAAAAGTAAATTCTTCGTTCCACTCTGGATTTAAAGTTTTCCATTTGATTGTTGTACTTTGCGCATTGCGATTTGTGGTTTTCTTTGATACTAGCTTTTTAGCAGTAATACGTGCGATTGAATAGTCGAAGACACGTTGTCGATGATTGTTTGTCACGTTCTCTATAAGGCACAGCTTGACGAATGGATCAGAAAATCCGTTACTGTCCATAGGAAGAAGATTTGTAGCTCGATGAATTGTGACCGTCAATGCTCGCCGTCTTGTACAGTAACTTAGACTCACTTGAATCTGTCCTCGTCCACTGGAAATCACGCCCCAAGCTGCTTCTTCGTTGTCCACCTATGCCAACGTCGAGCTCTTATATCTTAGTGTCTGCAATAATGTAAGTAAAGTCGGCCGTCGCGAAAAATTTTAAACGCGGGAAATGATTATGTTTATAAAGATTAGTAATTAAAGATCAGTAAAATTCTTGAACGATAGTGAAACGTTAAATGCACAAGGGGAAATAATGAACGATATGCAGATTTGATAGTAAAAATTAAGAAAACATTCGCGTCCAAAAGGTTAAAAAATTCGATTTTTGGACTTTCGCATTTATATTTTCTTTTTCAAGATATAAAGATAAAATTTATAACGTTGCTAGAGTTATGTGTCACTGCTCACTATTTTATAATTATTTAAAATATGAATACATATATGTATATAGAAACGAATGAATCTTGACTCTTTAATAACTGTTTGTTTTTCTTTTTATACACGTATTTATTATGTACATATTTATATATGCCAAAAATCGACTCGAAAAACTATCTTTTAGACTAAAACATTCCTCGAAATAGAACAGCATAATTAAAATAATATAATAATATGCTTATATCATTTGTAATCGTTATTACTTAATATTAAAAAGAAATAAAATGATTAGAGTTCTAATTATACATACTGCATAGTGATCTTGTAATGGAACATTGTAATGTTTTGTTTGATGCGGTTGTAATTCATGCAGAGGAAATTTTGCTTCTCCCAGGAAATCTTGACCTGCTGGATCATCCTGAAGTATTAAGATGTGTAGTGCCTTGCCATTCCATATCTATCATAAATCATTAATTTTTTCGATTAATTTTGCGATATTTTACATCATTATCATTTAAGGAGGGATATACCTCTATGAGTCTCATAAAATCAATTCTCTTTTATTCATTTATTTAAAAACTCAAAGGTACAATGTCTCACAAAAGTATTTGATTATTTACCATAGAAAACTTTTATGTATATGTATATTGTATATGTTACATAAAACATTTTAAAATTCCATTAGCACTATAATGAGGCACGACTATTATGATTATATTGTTTAAATTTAAAACCAATCTATTTACACACAACATATATTTCATATGTACAACAAATTAATATACAGCATGAACAATCATTTCAAGCCTACATATATATATATAGTATTAAAGATGGTCCCATTGAATATTGAGATTTACTACTGTAATGGATAACTGATTGTTTAAATACTTTAGTTATGTCTGTAAAATATATGCTTGTATTAAATATCTCGTAGTTCTTATGTACATTTTTAGATGTTTCAGACTTTACTGATATGGTCATGATAAGCAGGTTTTATTACAGTGCTAATGACATTTCAAAATGCGTTCTATAACACATATAATAGTGGTTTTCTACAAGTGTTTGAATATTTTCGTGAGCTATTGTATCCTTCCTTAATCATTCGAAGAACCTGTTTTTATTCATACATCGGTTTCCGTTGTTCCATAGAAATTTAGAGTCTCATTGAATTCCGGATCCCGTGTTTTGTGGACCGTTTTTGTTCGAAGTCGCTTCGTGGTCGCAACTATGTCAATTGGTAATATGTTGAGTTTGCAGAACGGATCGGCAAGGCCATGAATATCCATTGGTTGCAGACCTCGTGCTCGTTCCACTTTGCACTGGAGACATTGAGTTGTTGGGTCGTATCGCAAAGCGACTTCTAGAGTTCCATAATTTTGTCTCGTTTCTATTTGGAAAAATATAGTTTGATTACATGAATTTAAACCTCAGATCTCAGACGTTTAGATCCTAGATTTTAGGTACTTCTCAGTAACTTCCAATATCATGAATTAATGTTTGGGTCATGTCATGAGTATTTGATATTATCAATAAGTTGGTTTTGGATATGTAAAATGAATACATTTCAAAGAATTTTATTGGATATAATTGTAGATCGGAAATGTTTATATCATATCTATGTATTAGCTTTTTTAATTTAATTATATATAGAATTTGAAATTACTTCAAAGCTCAAAATGCTATGTCTTTGGTTATATCAAATAAAGTTTATACCTATGCAATCATACCATACATAATGTGTGAAATTCTAGAAAGCCTGATATTCTTATATATGTATATCATTATCCAATTCCTGGACTATTAAAAATTCTTGACTCAATATTCTTATGCTTTCACTCATTTCTAATAGATTTCTGACATATCAATCTTTTAATGATACTTTTTAAATATATTTTTGTTTTAACTATCCTTGTACTATTAGATATTAGATTATATACCTACCATATTCTGGTGTTTGTTGTCGTACTAAATCAATTTGATTGTTGCTATGAAGATTCCCTTGTTCTGAGGAAGATTGGTTTCTTTCCTGATCTATACATTTCTCATAGACCTGAGACTGTTCTGGAACTTGTTCCATTGACACAATTGTCATTGTCGTTGTTGGTATCATTGGAACTGTTGTAAAATTCGATCTGTAAGATATCAACTAATATCAGCTAAACTTCCACTCTTTCATCAGGTTGTATAATAATAAGTTCATTCGCATTTTTTTAAACAAGCATTAGGTTTTTTGATACAGGCAAGCTGCTTGTTTAGGATTGCCATTTGTATTTAAATAATATGAAAGTAAACTGTGTATCTATGTGTGGAAAATAACTTTATGTTATTACAGGCTCATAGCTGAAAATATATTATAGTTCTGAAACTAATGATATTTGGACCCATATTTATTAAGGCATTTTGAAATTTGACTCCTTAAAACTTTGATTTCTTAAAACACCTTAAAATGTAATATCAGAAAACAAATGAACTTATTATATAATCTAATATTTATCATTCTTACCTACCTGAAAGATAGTATCTGAGAGCTTTTTGGTTGATTACATAAATTGATCTCTAATTTACAAGTAGGTTCATTAATATCCTCGAGCTTTTTGTTCTTGTCATCGATAATTTCATCTTCAAACGAAACATGCTGTTCGGTTTGAGAATCATTGCTGTTAGCTTTTAGAGATATTCGTGAACGAGGGCTTGTAGGAGATGGTGAAAGACGACTACATTGAGAAGTAATAGAAAGGGTAGATCTGTCTAACTGATCTAAACATTCCTCACGGCTATTTAATGGTGAGAGGCGTTGCCCTCGCGATTTAGATGTACTACTAGTTGGTTGAGCAGAATTTGATGATGATGAATAAGTTTTGGTAGTAATACTATCTTGATTTCTTTGTAAGCTCGACAGTGAATCAGACTGCCCTCGAGCTAAAGCTAGGCGTCGTGTTACTTCTTCATCAGAAGAAGAATCTTGAGGCTCTGCAGATTCAAGGGATTTATTACCTCCAATTGTCCAAGTGGATGTCTTGTGAATAGATCTTGACCATCCACGTTCCTGTAATTTTAAGAAAGCTACATTGTACATACATTATGCAAAAATCTACTATGTACATCCCTTACATTTAAACTATTATAACATTATTATAACACAACCTTTGTTCTAGCAATATCTTTAGCATAAAATTTTAGTTGAATTTAATCACAAATTAAAATGAAGTAAAAAGGTATAAAATATAATTTCTATACATACCTTTTTCTCGGGTAAAATATATTTTGGCATTCCTTTGAGAAACCAAGCGCCACTTTTCTTCCACATTTCTCTACTCTCAGCGCAGATTCGACAAAGAAATTGCCTCTGACCACTAGATCTACTAACAATTCGTTGCATAGCTGTTCTTTCTTGTGTTCTTTCTCTTGTTGTGGAGACATTCGTAAGTATTGAATTTAATTCATTAGTCTCAATACCACATTTCTGACATATGTATTTTCGACAATCTTTACAGAGATTTGCTGATGCACCTAATACTGCACCAAATTTTTCACCACAAAGTGCGCAAGAACACACACAGTGTGCACTGTTCAAGCATCTGCTACTACATCTTCTCCTTTCGTTTAATCTTGTTGTAGTGACTATACAGACATTGCGTTTCATATTCTCCAATCTTTCTACTAATCTACCAATTCTTTCCTGTTCTGATAAATTTAAAGCTTCTGCTCTCTGAATGACCTAAAATATTGAAAGTAATGAAAAGAGAATAAATATGTGAGCTGTTTACTTTGATTGACATTTAATCCTTATGTGTTAATTAATAATATATTCATTATTTTATAGAATAATCATTCTTCTAAGGAAATTGCTGTGTAGGAAATGGGACAATGAAATTATTATACACATACAACTTACATAATACAAAACTAGAAATTCATTTAAGGGGTCAAAAGCTTAAGTAAGAAGGAAAAAGAAAAGTTATATTTGTATTTGTTCGAAATTTTACCTGTATAATTGTCTGTTGTTCCTCCTCAGTAAGTACAAATGATTGTGCACATCGATTAGTGCCACTTGAGTAAGAATTAGAGTAAGTACCCCATTTTGAATCTAGAGAGCCAGTCTTTACAGACCAACCTGTTTGCAACCTAATTATTGATATTTTATTAAAAATGTATGTGTTTTATTGACAAAAGGAATATATAAGAATTCAAATCACAATGAGAAGCAACTCATATTATAGAATAAATTATTTATCTAATTATCATATATACATACATAATACATAAATAACTATAATAAGTAATTCTAAAACTATCTTTTAACTTTAAGCAGCATGAAAGATAACTGAGCTTAGAACATTGATTAAATTAAATTTCTTTTAATTGTGACATAAATTTTGTAAATTTCTCAGAATTCTCTCTCTCTCTCTCTCTCCCTCCCTCTCTCCCTCTCTCCTTTTTTAGAACTTTTTACTTACTTTTAAGCTGAATTTTTAAATTAAAAATATCTTTTTGACTGTTAGACTACTAAAAAAATTAAACATATTAAAAGCGAAATAATTCTCTTTTTAGATATCTAACTTTGATAATATTTTAACTAATTGTTCTATGAAAAATTCTACTTCTGTTATTTTTCTATAATATAAGATTTAAAAATACATTTTTTGTACTCTGACTACATCTTGTTATAGAACAACTTCCAAACTTCCATTCTGATACTTATTCATTCTATTTCATTCTAATTCTTATAAATTAAATTAAATTTCATAAAAGGACTTTCTCTATTTTCCTATATGCTTATAAAGAGGTGTTGAAATTTATGCTTACTTTGCTCTCAATGACAAATGTCTATCGTTTGGACAGACCCATCTGGTTCCTCCACTTATATCCTTTACTGTCATGTCCATTGTTTATCTTAGTAGAATTTTGAAATCATTTGAAATATATCAGAAACATTTTGTAATGTACACTAGCCTATAAAAAATAGACATTTAATTAATTAAATTCTATGATCGATAATCAAAGACTTCTTTTGATTGATTTTTTATTGAAAAAGAATTTTTTCGAAATCTTTAATTCTCAGATGTGTTGCAGAACGAAATTTGACTTACATAGCTTTTATTCGAAACATTTCTTTGTCAGGTTATTCGAAATGCCTAATGAATTATGTTTAATCTTAAACGATACACCTTATATATAAATATCTCGAGTTTTAATGAATGAACTTGAAGATTGTGTAGAATTAGTTCAAATAAAAATGATGTACGTGCATGTACATAAACATGAAAAATAGTAGCATTACTGTCAATTGCTTATAATGTAAAACATTCCAATTTCTTAGAATTACATTAATGAAATTAGGATTTTTTCTAAATTATTACACTAAGAGGTGAATTTATTAATAGAATTGAAAATTTTTTTTGTTTCTTAAAACTTAAAAAAAGAAAAATAGAGAAATATTGAAAGTAATAATCGATTCAAAAGAAAGTTTTGTGAACTATATATATAATAAGATGGCCTTTAGTTCGAAAATTTATGAAAATAAATCTGTTCTAAAACTACAAACTTCTTATTTATATTTATCATCGACAGTATTTACTTCTACTGTACTGTTTATATTCTGAAGCCATATTTTAAATTTTATTCATTTGTGTCTGTTTGTTAACAAATACTGCTCTTTCGCCCATCAGGTAAAGTTCAATGACTGTTTTCTTTTCTTGTTATTATTAATGATCATGCAAGCCAATTATCTGATGAAATATTTAAATTTTGAGTTGTGTTAAGACCAAATAATTTATAATAATTAAGATGTCTATTATGTTAACGAACAAATGTTATTTCTTACTTTGCGTTATTATTTGAAATTATCATTTGGAAATAATTCATTTCTCGAATAAGATATTAGAAATTTATTTGTATTACTTATTACTATTATTATTAATTATTTTAATTAATCATTTAATCAGATAAATATTGAAGAACCAAAGAGAAGCTAAAATTTAAAAGAACAATTTTCGTCGAAGGTAGATGTGCAACAAGTATTCGTTATACTTCCGCTCTTATATTATTTAAGTAGCTAAAGGGAGACTATATTTGGACCTAAATCGATATTTCAATGGTTCACACTTACATCGACTCTTACTTTCTTAATGCACTGCTACAATATGATTAAGTTGGAAAAGAAAAGCCGTCTTTATAAATCCAACATCTTCTAAATTAAAGATAACAAAAAAAGTCAAATAAAACTTGGTTAAGAATTTTTTAAAATTATTTAAAATATAATTAAAAACTAAAAAGAGGAAAAATATTTTTCAATCCAACAAGATCTGAATTAAAGAAAATCGAAAAGCATAAATAATACTACTTATAATATCGTTAATACTTTAAATTACTTAAAATATATAATTAATATTTTAAAATATAATACTGCACTATTTTAAAAAAGAAAATTGCTATGAAAAATAAAATTATAGTATAGTTAATACTGTAAAATGTAGTACTACTCTGCTCTCATTGTAAAATGTAGCTATTATTGAAAACTAAATTACTTAAAATATAATTATTATATCGGAATGTTATCTAAAACAAATCATATGAAGCAAAACATATGTACGCAAATAAAAAGCCATAATCGATATAATACACTGAAAGGAATTAGATTTGATAAATATAACGTAGTATTGACTATAGCGATATATTTGCCGGAAAAAAGAGAAGCACAAGAAGTGGAACAAGAGAAGAGATTCGTGACGCGTGGCAATCGTATCGTTAACTGAAAAAAAGAATGAGCGCGAAAGTCCTACGTTGAAGGGCGATCAATCGAAAGCTCGTGACGCATGCCATCATTCCTCACAGGACTGCATTGATAGCAATTTCATTACTTTTACACGAATAGCAAAAACACATGTAACTCACCGACAATACATTAAACTATATACAGCTTTAATATTCTGCTTAACATTATTCAACCATTTAACATACAAAATTTTATCAAATATCTCAATTAAATTAGAATTCCAACTTGTAAACTTAAATATACATAAAAGATAAGAAAATTTTAAATAATACGATAAAAATAAAAATAAAAATAAAAATTCCACCCACTTCCTCAGAAGTAAATTGATTAGAATCCACACAATTTCAGAAGCGTAAAAATAGAAAACAAAGTAAACGTATCTTAAACATATGACACCCAATATTATAAATGAACCTAACTAATGTATCAATTTAAATATACTACCATAATAAAGAGATAAAATATGATATTTTTTAAGTCGTTAAAAAAATTTTAAACCATGTGAATTTATATATGTATACTTACGTAAATATGTACAAACGTGTAGCGTTTAATTTGAAAGTAGATAACTGCTTTGGATTGACATAACTATAAACAACTGGATGATTTGTAAAGATTTGTAAATTTTGTAATGTAGAATGTTAATGTCTATAGTATTTTTGAGAATGGTATTGTCTCATGGAATACAGAATTGAACTTGCCACGGCATCAGCTAGCCGACAAGTGGCTGCTATTATCGCTGAAACTGGCCTACAACTCCGCTTCGCTTCCGATACAGGCGCAGAAGGGTGCGAGTCATGCGTGAGATTCACAGGGATGTACCTAAGAAATTCACCTATAGAGCGTCTCTATTGAATTAGCTGAAACAACAAAAGAAAAAACAGCAGGCATGCTGCCCTTCGTTCTTTTCTTTTTATCCAATTATATATCATAATATATAAGGATCTTTATTACGTTTCACTTTATGCCATTTGTAAAAATTTAAATACAATTACTATTGTTTAAAATTTACTATTTGATTTGATAATATTGAAATTATATTGGTCCATAGAAAGCATAGTAAATAAGGTACAAAAATATTCGTATAAAAATATCCATTTCATTATGTTATTATATGTTATTCGTAAAGCTTAAAGATATTACACATAAAATTTACTATTTGGCTTAAGTTAATAGGATTTATATTGGATAGGCTGTACAATGGATTGATTCAGACAAAGTAAGAAGATAAGTTGCTCTTTATGAAGAAATATATTATGTATCATATAAAAATCTTCGTTTCATTTTACTTTACGTCGTTTGTAAAAATTAGATTCAGTTACATGTGAAACTTATGTCATTAGAATTACGTTGTACATGTAAATTGGAGTTATATTGGTCCACACGTGTAAGTGGATATGTTACTGTTTAAACAGCAATCTATTATTTATAATCATTGTCATAAAATAAGACGAGAGAAGGTAAAGACTTTGAAAGGTTAAATACAAAATCGTACCTTTAATACTTAACAGAATATAGTACACGAAGTTATATATAGAATCCCTCATTCAGTGTCCATTCCTTCATCGTGGCTGCGCGTGCGTATTTGCGTGCACATGTGTATACATTATACCTGATTATACATATAAGTGTACATTATCCTACTTGTAGTTGTGTATATGATTTTGTTTTCTATGTATTTCATTCTTGTATATCATATACAATACATGTAAAGATAAAATATTTTTCTTTTATGTATAAAGTGAAAATAATATATAACACAAATTGTAATAATAAAATTCCAATATTAGTAATATGTAACACAAATGGAATAATCATATATTATATAGAAGTGATTTTTTACATTATTTTCATTACACAATTTATATCAGATTATTATTTCTAGAATATTAAGCGTAACATACATATTTTAGATATCATATACATTATTATTAAATATTTTCGACTTTTATATTACAATTTTTACATTGAATAGAAAATAGAAATATTCTAGATTTAAGTAGGAAAAATTTTATCAAGATTTGCATTTGCAATTAGGAATAAAAGAAATCGAACATTTATAATTTTTTAAAATTTACATTATTTAAATGTTAATAATTATGAATGTAATGGAAGATAAAATATTATAGTAAACAGGTGTCCTTGTTCTACATTGCAATTATTGACGAGTTGCATTTCGCAGCTGCTGACTTTCTTAGGTAAATGTCGAAAATTTATTCTATAATTAAATTCATAGTAGAATTTAATAATAATAGATGAATAAATAATAATAGAATTTTTCAGTCAAAATTTAATGAAACTATTTTTTTATTTTTTATTTGGAAAAATATTTATTTTATGTAAAAACTTATTTGCACTCCCTTTGCCTCTTATTTTTTCCTTTTTCAAAGAGTAATGTTTTATTTTATAATTTAGTATTAATCGATCGAAATAATATTCTATTAACATAATTATGTATTGATGTTAATTGTTTAACAATTTATATACGTGATTGATTATTTCATTGAAATAAATTATGTAACCTAAATTATGTACCAAAAAACGTGGATGGGGGAAAGAAATGCCAAACAAATAATATATGTATGTAACTGATCACAAAATAGAATAGAGTAAAGTGTGATCGTAAAATAAAATAATGTAATTATAGTATTAAATTAGCCAACAATTAATAACAACATTATAAACAAATATATTAACATGAATAAACACCACATGGTTCTAAAGTTTAACTGCGCAAAAGCATAAATTTTATTTATAATATGTATTTATCTTTTTACAATTAAATACAATATAGATAATAGCAATTACTATTATACTAATTTAGACCTTATAAATACAATTATAGATATTAAACTATGAAAAATATCTGTTGATGTAATGTAATATTTCAAAAACAACTTCGACCATGATAAGAATAATGATCATCCACTCTAAACGAATATGATGGCGATCGCTTAAACGCATTGCTAAAATTCCCACAAGTTCAACACAATGATTTAATTTTTCGTTTATAACCTACAAAATAAAATTAATTATATATTTGCATATCATACATAGAGTATTGAAAATTAAGTGGTTCCTCATACAAAAGTAACGTAAAAATAGTAAAATAAATAGTTTAAATATGTATTTATCTAGTTTAATAGGTATCTAAAATATTATAATTTTACATCCCACATTCACATAATAAAAATTTGTATGTTTTAACAATGTAATCATGTTTAATAATTTTTCCAATAGTGTAATTGTAAATAAACAAGTAAATTAGTATATATAGTAATAAATAAATATATACTATGTATTATATCTTTATTTTTAAAATTCTTTAAAAAATTGTAATAAAAATTTCATTCTACATTCTTGACTATTTCTTGACTACTACTTTTCTACGAAGAATAATTTACTTTTAATACCACAATTTTCTATACACTCTATATACAAGCTCATAATACATAGCCAAATCAATGACCTTTTCTAACTTACTCTTGTGCGTTTTGCAATGTTAAAATACGAGCAAGTTTCTTGGTAAAGACGTTCTAAATCATCCCTTTCCCAATAGAAATCTGGAGTGTCTAATAAATCTGAGCTTAAATTAATTGAATGTCGCAAAGCAAATAATTCCCCTTGCTTTCTTAATACTTCATGTTGAGTCATTCTAAGCCCTCTGCCAGACTTTAAATCTTCAGTAACAAATGCTATGGAATCTATATAATGGTCTAAAGATGCTTCCCATATACCTAACTTGACTGATTGTGCCATTGCATTTGAGAATGTGTATTTATCTAAATTTGTTGCGTTTAAAGCTAAAATAATGTTACCATCCTTTATATGATTCTTTTTTCTGTAAAATATTTAAAGAGCAAAGAACTAAAATTATTGAAAAATAATGAAATTTAAATCTCTTAAATTTTAATAGATATTACCCATGATCCGCATAACTGTAACACATTACTTCACTTTCAGATTTTACAATGCATTCCATATAACGATTTTGTTCGTATTTTTTTAAAAATTCTAATATATTTTCACATTCGAGTTCAGAAATATTCCACGCCACTATAGTGCCTTCTCGGAAAAAGAAAACTTCTCTTTGTTCATGGCTGACATCATACTTTGCCACAGCATGTATAACATCTGGTGAAGCTGCAAAGATAATCTAAATAAAGCACATCCTATTTTACTTATTTGGAATTATGGAATTATGAAAAAAATAAAGTAAATAAGTATCGCATATAAAAATAATGTTTATTCATATTGAAATATTTGTATACATATGCATTTTAAAAAAATGTATTGCATAAAAGTTATAATATTTAAGATACCAATAAATTAAAGATTCTCAGAAGTCTAAAACTTTTTGCATATAAAATATTTTTCAAAACTTCATTTGATTACTATCATTGTATAAATTGGGAACATTTTTTAGATAATACAATCTTAATTATATACCTTTGTAATGTATTGTATTTGTAATTTTAACATATATTTCATTATCAGTACTTCACAAGTTTGCTATAATATATATAATACTACAAATACTTACTATAAGCATTTATTTTATTAAAATATGATAACACCATTACATATAAATAAATGGAAGATGTATTATCTTAAATACACACTGGTAGTAAGTATGTTCATTTTGGTTCATTTTATATGTATATAAAATAAACATTATGTACGAAACATATATTTGAAAAAAGAAATTTTAGCTTCACATTTAAATAAAAAAAAGAATATATAGATAATTATTTATGATAATGTATATTAAAAAATATTATGTATATGCTGCATAACTTATCAAATTTGACTTTGAGAAGTAATACTCAGTACACTGTTTTAATATATCCCTATAACAAATTAAAATTTCATCTCGTGTATAATATTATTTCATATCTTATTAAAAGTATGTGTCTGTCAATTTATGTATGTGTCTTCAATCTATTAGAAATGGACTGTCACATGCACCCAATCCTGATGCAACACCACCTTCATTAGCAGTAGCTAACTTTGTCCGTAACATATGACCACTTTGCTTATTAAGATATACATTATTTTCATCTGCTATTATAACACCAAATATTCCTAATTCAGAAACTAATTCTTGGGATTCTGTACTCATATTATTTTCAGGTCTGATCATATGACTCTTGTGAATTGGAGGATGAATTTTGTCCATAAGAATCCAAGCTACTCTGTCTTGCTTATTCTTTATAGACTCTAAAAAATATTTTATATCTAATCCATATTTGTTATTGCAACCTCCTTCTCGTTGAGGTTTAAGTACAAAAGAATGTGGATTTGTAATTCCCATTTCTATAGCAGCATCTCCACGTTCATCAAAATCTAATGCATAAAGTTCTATACAAAACAACATAATATTTCAATTAATATCTCAATGTGATATATTACTAGTAAAATAATTCACTTACCAGTGAATATTTCTTTGATCTCTGCACATGTTCTTTCATTTTTTAAAAATCTACTAATTACACCTGGCTTTGCAAGTGCTTGTTGAACTTTTTTAGTTCCTGCTAAATGATACTGTATGGTAGGACACTTAATTGCCAATGATCTTTCTATTAATAATCTTACATCCCATTCTTTCTGTGTATGATATTGTCCAGGTTCATACCCACATCGGTAGTACACTACAGATACAATATAACTGTCTACTATCAATTCCTTATTAGAACCCAATTTGGCAGTAGCTGCCAATTGTGTTAAATTTCTACGAATGACTCTAACATTTGGATTCTGTTTCTTAATTTCAAATTCGTGAAAGCGTTGATCACATATATTATATGTAACATCTTCAACAACAAATAAAATTACTGCTCTGTAAATAATTAAATATATATTTAAATTTTCTTAACCTGTAAGATCTGTAATATAACCTGTAATTTGATTAGAAACATACTGTTCATTTCCATATATCTTCCATGCTTTAATCATACTTGAACATATTATTTCCAGTGCATTATTTTCTGGAAGATTTTTTATTTCTTTATAATATCCAAGCTCTCTTAATACAAATTTGTGTAATTCAGTTGAAGCAGGTCCTAACCAACCAAAGCCAGATGCAATTGTATTTATTTCAACTTGTTTCCAACAACAATATGGTATACATTTCTTAATTGTATCTTCTTGTGGACAAGATGTATCCAACATTAAGTCTGAACGCAATATACCAAGAGATATTTTTTGTGCTGATCCCCCTTCTTTGTTTATAATTTTACAGATTTCAAATAACTTTTTGGTAAAATTGTCAACTTTAATCGTTTCTTCTAAAGTTGCTTTTAAGAAATTATAGTCCTGGGCAACTCTATGCATAAGTATATTTAATATTATTTGAATCGAACAAGCGTTCTCGAATTCTTTTCTAGGAAATGGAGATGGCATCAGAATAAACGGTGCAAATTGTAGGATGTTTTCATTAAAATTTTGTTTTGATCTCATACACATTCCATGCATAAGTGCCCAATCTTTTGCTTTTTCTATCAACTCTTCGAGCTCTTGTTTAGAAGAAGGTAAACTAAGTTCTGTGTCCATAGTTATTCCTTCCTTAACGTAGATGTTTACATAAAACCTTTTAAACCACAGATTTTATGTAAATTTTGATAATTTAAAAAATTTACGTCACTTAAAATTATATAAACTTTGTTGCTAATATATCTAATTCTTTAGATTATACATTTCTAGAAACCTATTATGAATATATCAATGAAATTTAAACATTTTTTGTATTACATACAATATATACATAAAAGTTAATAAATATTATAATTAACTTCTAGTAATATAATTGTTTACTAAAAAGATAAATATTCAGAGGCAGTCCGCCTATATATATGCTATGTATACAAAAAAATCTAAAATATCTAATTGTAAATAATTAATATTAATAAATAATTATTCATTTATTCAATGGAATATATGCAAAGATATATGTACTTTTTAAAAAGAAAACAATTTAATTTTAAGAATACCTTGTTGCACAAAGTCAAGAAAAGGTTGCAATAGCGTATCGCAATAATACGACTACACTCTTTTGATGATAAGCATACTTTTTAATTCTGTATAGGCAATATATGGCGTCGTAATCTCTAAAGTATACAAAACTACAAATAGTCACATTTCTCATTTTATTGAACCGTGTATTATATATAGATAATATTTCATATATATAATTTTAATACACTCTATCATTTTAATACTTTTATACAGCATTTATAAATATTAAGAATGCTGTAAAAATATCGATAAAAAATATTAAATAAACGTTAAAATAAATAAACATGAACATGATATTGCACTTTTATTATATATTATTATTATACATTACTAACTAATTATATATTAGTTTGAGATTACACAAATAAAAGATACTGAAGAATATTTGTTCATTTTATGTAAATAAATTTTTTACATTCCTGTTATTGCACAAATATAGTTATGAAACATATACATATTTATAGGTTAGAGAAACATTCCAAAATCTCATTATCAAATATAATAACATTTACACTTACATTTTTATCCATATAAATAAAAAGAATATTTTACTTTATATTTTTAACCTCAAATTAGAATTTTTATTTGACTGAAAACGATCTGAACTACATAACAAACATAATATAAAATAGAAATAATTATATTTATTCATTAATTTAATTTGTAAAAGCAAAATACTTTTTTCAAAATTATATTAAAACTGAAATAACCTGTTCAATATTTGATATTTTAATGATACATTATATAGATAAAAAATATCATTTTAATGAATATATGTATTCAGATAAAAAATTATTCTGATAATACAATCTAAAAAGATATATATATATAATCTGTGGTTAAATAAATTACTGTACTAATAAAAAAGTTTCAATCTAAAAGTATAATTCATTAATTTAGTAAATCTATTATTTGTTTGATATTAATTTATCAATTACTATTTAGATATTTTATATATGTAATTACCTATTTCTAATTTACCATAATGTAATTTAATTCCTTTTATAGTTGTTTATATAAATATATATGACAAACAAAATGACAAACATGTCATTCAAATAATCATCACTCAAATAACATGATAAAATGTATTCTTATTGCTAGAAGATTTGTTTATTAATTATTTTTTTACTTTTAACTTTATTATGTAAATACATCATTAATAATTTAAAATGAAATTAAATAACTGTATTATAATAATGATTAATATTTTGCAATTTTTTTAAATATACATATTTTATATTAATATAAATATTTTTTATTTTTTCATTATTTTACGCATTGTTTATTTTAGTAATTATCAATTTTAATTTCAAGCTTTATATCCTATCATCAAAGAACAGATTCACAAATTAAATTATACAAATTTTGCAAAAGTAATGCATATCAAACAATTTATAATTCCAATAATTGCATATCAAACAGTTTATATTGTTTATTTTATTGCAATAAACTATGAATGGCCAAAGGGACAATACATATGTATATCAAATGTATAGACATCAAATTCGTTATTGCTAAACTATAGATGTTTATGCATTTATGGAAAATTGCATATATAAAATGCACATAATTTGCAGAAATATATAAAATTTTCAAAGTATTACTGACACTATTATATCTAATGTGTGAAATAAATCTCTGCTCAAATTGTTGCTTTTGGCAGCTTATGCAAATTTAGATGTGCATAAGCACTTATAGTTTAGTTATCACTAAAGGCATATTGTGCTAATATAAGACTAATTATGTATAGTTCATTGTCAATTATAAAATAGATATTGCATAATTTCTTAATAAAATAATTTAAGATTTGAATAGTGCTAATTAAAATATTTTGAAGTTTACTTTTTAGTAATTTACTGGTCTATGTTTATTAAGCATCCTTTGGTTTTACTATATTCTATTAAATTATTTAGTTCTTCTTATATTATTCAGTTATTAATATAATAGGATAATTAATATAAAATAGGTATCAGAATAATAAACTTAATATTCTAATATACATTATCGTCTATATATATATACGTCTTAAAAGATGAAAACTTTTATAAAATGCTTTTTGTGTGTTAAAATACAATAGTTAGATTCATATACAGGGTGCTCAGAGTTTGACCTTGAGTCTCAGAGTCAAACCTTGTAAATGCATTCTGCAGGTACAGTTAAATAAAAAATGTTATATATAGATTTGTTATTTCAAGCCTCATTAAAAATTTATAATATAAAAGTATGAAATACAATGGAAATAACAACAGATTTACAGTTACTATGCTATAAGACAAGATTAGGTTTACAAAGATAGTCCTTAACTGTTACTGTCCATTTTAAAATCTACGCTATGGTTACTGATACAAAACTGATAACAATAAAACACTGTATTCATTACCTTATAATGCTTATTTTGAACTCATTTCATTTCAATGAATCAATCTAATACTTCTTTGATGTACCTCTCTTTTTTAAAGTTAGTTTACACATAACAGGCCAATGGCATAAAATTAAGGACAATATTGAAATTTAAAGTTACGTGTACTATATTTATATAACACTTCTTATTTGATTATATTCATATGATGTACCCCTAATACTTATAAATACTTACAACTCTAAAACAATTCTATATCATGAATGAAATCTAATAATTCTAGTATACTTACAGTTAGTTGATGTTTGTATACTGCTAGGCACATATAGCTTTTGTTCAATAAGACCTTGCACTAAAGCTTCCAAATTATATTCTTCTGAAGTAGCCAATGCTTTTACATTATATGCCTGTAAACAGACGGAATTTTTAATTTAAATGTATAGTTTTTGGTTATATAAATTTTATAAAAATTGCTTTCTAATTAATTTCTACTTTCTTTCTCCTTCTTCCTAGTTAATTTCTTACATATTAATTTAATATAAATATAAAATAAGTATTTTACTTAAGGTATTTCCTTTTCTGAGAAAATTAAATCTTATTTCTTTCATTCTCAAATTTTATCTTACTATGATAATTGATATATTCTATATCTCTATAATTATAATTACTTACAGTATTCATTTCATCATTGGTAGAAACAGCTGTCCTTTTCTTGGTCCTTTTTTTCATTTGAACAGAAGAATAATTATTTGCACCTTTATTCGTGAGTAATTTCAAATTAGATTTATCTTTTTCAAACTGAACTTTAGTAGTATATAACAAGTTATTATAACGTAATTGTAAGCTGAGTTTTGTCATAAATACACGTGTTGTTAACACATGATTGTATGATGTAAAAACAGTATTTATTTTTCTAGAAATATTAAAATTAATGTTGCTCCTGCACGTTAATATAATAAATCTCTGTATCGTGTAATTCATTTTATTCAATATTATGTATAAAAATTCTGTTTTCTATTTGGTTAACGAACGTAAAATAAGAAATATTTCATTAAATTTTTTCTATATTTTAGTCAGATATGTATGTTTTATTTTTAATAAGAGAATCAGTAATATTACGAGTAATATTTATTTAGCTTGCAACACACAACGTAATGTATGTTTATATACACATATATAGCTTTATATTATGATTGCTGGTGCATCCTGTATATGTATATGTCGTTCGTATCTTGTATCCTTGTACCTACAGTCGTATACGATCCTGTTCCTACGTACCGTACCGATGAATAGCAGAAAAAATGTGTATACAGATCGGATCGGTGACAGAGCAAATATAGATAACATTTTTTCCTATTCTTTTATATAATGTAACAATGTTTGAGAACACAATTTGAAAAAAGAAGCGCACGGTTTTGTTTTGTTACTTCGAAGGAGATTGGTTCAAATTTCAGAAGGGACCATTTTCTTACAATGAATATATTTATAAACGAAATATGTGCAATGTATAACGTGCGAACGAAAAAGAAAAATATTTAAACACTAAAAGGATTTTTTAAATCTTATTTTATGTTTTCAATTCGTGATCGACATAAGAATGCGCCTTTTTTTTAGGTGCGCATCTAAACAGAACATATGATCCTCGTTGGTAGTCGTAACGTAGTAAAAAGCTACCAAAATGTCAAGAAGGCATTATCATGTATTTTCGATCCAGTATCTCACGGTCTAAACTAAAAATTGTGCCTTATTAAAAACACTTCTTAAGAAAGCATGGAACTTGCTCGAAATCTTGTTACTTGCAAATTAAAATGCTATCTTCTCAAAGCGCCGAAAAAATATTGTTTGCATCATGTAAGACACATCAGGTAATATAAACTTCATAACAAATTAAATATGTACATCAATTGAATAAAGTAAATTATTTATTTATTTTTCTATTTCAAAACACATATGGGGATGAAGCCTTTTAATTAAATTAATAATTACATTGTCTTCAATGTTATGCATTTTTAACAATGTCTTTTTTAATTTAAAATCTTAACTATATAAAAAGAGCATGATATATGAAATGTATTAAAACATTCTAGTAAATAGTTAATAATAGAATGAGATATCAATGAATATGTATTTTTTCTAAATACATAGTGTTCAAAAATAAGAAATATAAATATTAGATTACTATATACTTTAATAAGAAGTTGATTATTAAACTGTGGGACAGTTACATGGAAACAAATAATATGGAATAATATTTAAAATACAATATTTGGTATAATATTTGATAAACATAAATCTTTATTTAAGCTCTATTTCTTTAGTTGTGCTCATCAAAATCTGTAATCTGAACCAAATACTATAATAACCTTCTTTTGTAGATTGGCAGAAGTGGGAAAATTAGAAACACCAAAATTACAAGGAAAGTATGAAACTGGTCAATTAATTCTGCATAGAGTATTTGGTTACCGAGGTGTAATATTATTTCCTTGGACAGCAAGAGTTTATGACAGAGATATTCCAAATAAAAGAGAAGGGTAAAGTAATCTTATAGTTGCAAAATAAATAATTAATAAATTATTTAAAAATTCCATTTGTTTTTAGAAATACAAATGATCACTATAATAGTGTGGGAAAAGAAGTAAAAGGTAGAACTCATACCTTTTATCAGGTACTAATTGACCAAAGAGATTATCCTTTTATAGTAAGTATGAAAGGATGAGTAAAATATCACAGGGATATTTTAGTCTAGACAACTATGTTTGAGTCATGTTTTGCTACATGAAAGGAAACCTAAAACTTTTATAAATCTGGTAATTTTGTGAATTTTATATTAATAACATATGTATATACATATAAATTGAGTTGTTTATATGTATATAAAAAATTCATAATGAAAAAGTTAAGGGCAATTTATTTCCCTTAGAATTAAAATAGAATTAAAATTTTATTGCATAGCGTGTACAGATATAATATTTTTAGTAAGCTTTGTGATTTCTTTAAAAAGTCTTTATTCAATCTCATCATGTACAGTAGAAGTTTGTACCGATTATTAGAAATGCTACAAACTTTCCAAACCAATATTTTAAGAATATATTCTTATGATAGTAAAAAAGAAAAATGTTAAAAACTCCATGAAACTCAATGAAATTTGTTAATCTTCTAGAGCAAAATATTCCCTTAAATATATAGAAAAGAAAATTAACATTATAAATCAATCTTATATGTTTATATGTAGCGTGCTCAGACAGAAGCTGTAACATTTTTGAGTAATCATGAAAGTAGTCATAGCTTATATACAGTCCCAGGATTGGATTATGTTGCTCATGAAGATGTTTTGCCTTATACTACAAATGAGAAAACTGCATTGCAACATGAACTATTTGACAAGTTCCTAGCATATAATCCAAATCAGGATCCATGTTTTGTTGCACAAGAAACCCTAAGAGCATGGCAGAAAAAGAATCATCCATGGTTGGAGTTATCAGATGTACATAAAGAAACTACTGAAAATGTTCGTGTTACTGTAATTCCGTTTTATATGGGTTATAGAGGAAATCAAGCTACAGCTGCACACTGGGTAAGTATTAAAACATACTTGTTACAAATTGCAAGTTAGTCTAACTTCAAATAAATAATTCCATCCTAATTAAATAAATTAGTGGCGCTACTGCATTCGATTGGAAAATTTGGGTGATATGAGTGTGCAATTACGTGAAAGACACTGGAGAATATTTAGTCTTTCTGGCACATTGGAAACTGTACGAGGACGAGGTGTTGTTGGTCAGGAACCTGTCTTATCAAAAATTTTACCTGCTTTTCAATATAGTAGTCATGTGAGTTTGCAAGCTGCAAGTGGTCACATGTGGTATGTATTTATTATTATTTTATGTTCAATATATTCCATTAAAAATTATTTTGTATATATTAATTTAATAATTAAAGAAATTACAATATTCTTTTATTCTTTAATAAAATTATAGTGTTCAATAATATTTGAATTACATGTACCCTTAGCTTTTAATGTAGATTTAACAAAATATAAATTCTTTTAAACTTGCATAAGATATCTTGCAATAAATGATGCAACTGGGAATAGAATATTCAAAGGTGAATTCTCAAGGGTATGAAAAATATTAATAAATAAAAGTGTGAAATAAAATTATATAATTAAAAGAATTGAACGTATTTTGGTTATGTGTGCATCTAACCGAGTTTTAACTACGTAGAGTTCTTAAAGAGCAAAGATTTTTTTGTTACTAATGTTTCTCAATGTTGAGAAAGTAATTGTTGTTTTTATTACATTTTCCTACTATAGATTTGATGAGAGTTCTATATAATAAGAACTTGAATGCACACACAATCAAAGAATCTTCAAATGTCTTAGTCTTGTGCTGAAAAATTTGTCCTATATTTTCGAATTTTATCTTTTATGTAAAATTACTGCTTTTTCAATTGCATCATCAGTTGTATGACACAGTCTAAAAATGTTTTAATATTATTGATTGTAATGTGTATAAAGGTAAGTGTTACAGCATAGTAAATATGTCATATTATGTTATATTTTAGGGGTACATTCAGAATGGAAAGGGAAGATGGATATGCATTTGATTGTAGGATTCCACCATTTTCTTTGGAATCTAAAATAGAAAAACCACCTACAGATATGAATATCAATTCTTAAACAAATTATGTAATGCGGTGTGGAAAGTGATGGAAAATAAATAACACTAAAAATTGATGAACAATATAAACTTGCTAATACATGTGATCTATACTTATATAATAATACTTATATCGATTGTAATATTTGATTATAAATATTATGAGTAGAATTTAAGCTGTGTAGTTTTTGGTATATAGTAAATTTATAACAAATATTTTATCATGTTATTTTAAATATAGTAAGATCTGTTACAAATAGATATATGAATAAAATATAATTGTATAAATATAGTTGTTCTTTATCTTGTAATTAAATTAAGAATAAACAAATATGTTATCTCTTGAAATAATTAAAAGCCACCAATAAGATTGATAATTTCGTGTACTGAACTTAAATACTGAATATATATATTTTATAAAATGCATATGCAAATGTTATTATATAAAAAATTCTCGAATTTCCAAATGTTAATTGATAATGTTTTCAAAAATTAAATATAATCCTAGATACTTTATTATTTATTATATTTTATTATATATTTTATTGTATATTTTATTATTAAATTATTATTTTATGAACAGAGAAATTTAAACATATCTTGAAAAATATTGTCAAAAATCTTCTCCACTAACGTTAATGTTCGCTTTTTAATTCGTTTACGATATAATGTTTTGAGTTGTATTCCAGACATATTTTTGTTTAAATATCTTCATTTGCTTTAAAGAAAAAATACAAATCAATAAGAAATATAGATAAGATTATCTTTCTATAATTCTATCAAATGAATTAAGTGCATGTACGGTCACTCAAAAAAGTGTCCGTTTATCCTTTAAAACAGAATACGTTCTTTAAAATAGAATCAAACGACTTGAGCTTTTTTGTAAAGTTAGGAAGGAAGGATTAGTTTACTAGGTGATATGTAAGCCAATTTTGAGAAAATTGCAATTGGTTGAAATTACGAAGAAAATTGTAAAAGTCGCTTTTTACAACTATTTTATCTGAGTTTGTAATGAAAATTTGAAAAATACGTTTTGTAGATTTATGTCAGCTATGTATGTATATGGTGAAAATTTAATCGAAATCAATTGATGCAGAAACAAGCGACAGGCATCGAAAGATATAAGAATCTTTAGATTTATTACATTTACAGACCGAATATCGTAAAAAACTGCGATTTTCATCATTTTTAACTATTTGCAGTCTTTGGTAACGTTTAGTCTATAGTAACTGATTTCAATGAAATTTTACACAAACCTTCTTAGATTAAATCTACAAAATATACTTTTCAAAAGCTTAGATACAAAAGTTGTAAAAGGCGATACTTATTATTTCCTCCGCATTTTCGATAAGTAGTAATTTTCTCCAAACTTTTTTACACATCATCTAGTACACTAATGCTTCTAACTTCTCAAAACAGACTCAAGTCATTTGGTACAATATTAAAAAAGTTATTCTATTTTAAAGAGTGTACGGAAGCTTTTATGACTGACTGTATGTAACAAAAGTTATATCAGGGGTGAGTACATAGCTGGGTGATGAGTGGATGATGAATAACTAGTTAGAGAGATGTAGTAGATGTACTTAATATCAGAGATCTACTCATTTTTGGTGCTACGTATTCGTAACTTTTAAACTTCACATAATATTTGTTGGAGACTTTTGAATCCATTGCAGTTACACCATCATGAGAACTTGTCTTTAATATAGTAGAATGAATTTAGCTTCGATGATTGTATCTAAAAACTAGAGATATCTCATATAAACCGAGAGCGAAATTGACTGATTATATATGCAAATAGAAAATTTTATACCACTCAAATATTCATTAAGTCAGCCTATTAGGAGGAGGAAATGACTCAGAACTTTAGACTATTTATTATCGTACCAAATTAACAGATCGACCCTCTTAATATAATTTCTCGGTATCTTATCCTCGACAATTCACGTAGATTTTTTGTTTCTCGCCGCGCATATGCATTCTTTTCCTGGAAGGACGATGCAATACTTCCACTTCCATCTACTCAAGAAAACGAGACCCGATCAGCGAGGTGAGACTCACCCCTCATTGGACCAGCAGGATCAAGGAAGGGAACCTAGAGCTTGAGAAGGTGCAGGAGTCGAAAATCGAAAACAAGAACGAATTTTGTCAGATTATTTCAGTTGACTTTCGAGAGATAGTCCTGTTGTATTCTTGATGAACTAGTTTCTAAAGCAAAGTACAAGTTTTGAACAAAGTTTAGATTTATTAAAGTGTACACCTATAAAAGTCTTTTCAATTACCGCGCACTCCAGAGAACAGAACGGTTCAGCATTCCACGGGCACCAACCCACTCATCTTTTCCCTAAAACCACGTAACTTAACGTAACAGCAGTTACAGCAAGAAGAATTCATACATCACGATGGTTGCCTGTAAGTTACGTTTTTATTTACATTCATGTATTTAGTTTTCATCCTTCTTTTCAATACAACATTTGTGCAATACAATTATAGAAGAATTGAAGTTTTATTAAATTGAAGAATATTAAATTCTGTTAAATTCTCTGTTTAGCCACTCCCCGCCCTTATTAACTCTTATTGTATTGATACTTGCTGTTAATAAAATATTTACTTTCTAAAAAAATTAATTAGCTCTAATTAGTTCACGGCAACGCCTTAATTATTCTACGAAACAATTAGTTATATATATTTTTTAAATAAGTAGTTAAGTTCTTTGGAATGTTTGATATTTCAGAATTTCAGCTAAACTAAAAACATATGTATGTATTTACATAGAAATGTTTTCGCACAGATATTTCCTGTTAATTTAAGAATACTGCGTATTATATTTTATTTAAAAAAGAAGTAATGTTACAATTATTTGGAAAATATTGAATATTATGAATTACGGCTGATTCGAATTTTTATGAATTGTTAATATTTATTAGTATTATGGTAATATTCATTTTACAACTAATTCTAATATACATTTCTTTAGATATACTGTTTAACATATATATTTTTTTATTCTAATAAACTGTAGTTTAATCTAGATTAAAATTATATTAATTTAAATGTATTTTAACAAGATTTAATGGAAAGTATTGCTCATGAACAATTATGATCATAAGCATAATAGATTGATGTATTTATTCTTGTTCTTGCAGCCTGGAAAAGACTTGAATTGCTACTCATTTCTGTAGTTCTTTTAAAGTACTTGAATCTGAGATCTTACAGTTGTCTATATTTTTACCTTAAATATATGTATACAACTTATCTTATATCTAAACTAAATCTTAAACATATATGTCTTTATTTCTTTTAACCTATATACAATATCACATATACATTTTGCTCTGTCAGGTCCTATGTTCTCCTTTTCTTTTTTCTAAAACTCTTAACCAAATTATTAACGTTTCATTTATCATGCCTTCTACTATGTCTTTCTTTCTTAATATGCCTGTCCTATAGCAGTCTTTTAATAGATGTTTGTTAAGGTGTCAAGGTTTGTTAATTTCTAAATTACTTAAAAATACATTTTCTTTTTCCCTTTTCCAACCAGTGTTGATATATCTGTACTTCCTATTACATTTGGATTTCTTAATTTTATTATATTGCACTTGGTCTTGCAATTCTTTGTCTCTCTCTGTTAGAATTTTAATTATATCTTATTTTATTAAAAAATCTGGTATCGTCTATTAGTTGACCTCTATTTTTGCTCTTATTCTATCCATTTTCCACACACCCTTAGTTTCTGATATCCTAGTTTAGCTCCTCTGTCTTTTTTCTCTATACCCTTGCAGATTCTAGTATTTTATATTTATACTTCAATATTTTGTTCATCCTCCCAGCTTCACATGCCAGCTATTGTTACTTCTTTTCTTTGAACACTTCCTATTCTTGCTTACATTACGTCACCATTTATAATCTCTTTAAAGAAACTTTCTATTTGTTGCTTTATTCTTTCCTTATTTAGAGTTAATCTTCTAATTATCATATTATCTTTCTTGTCTCTTCTGTCTTGTAATTCAATCGTTCTTCTCATTCTTTCCACTTCTGCATTCAGCTGGCTTTCTGAACTTCTTTTAACTTCCCTTAGCACTCTTCCTTCCACTTCTCCTATGTTCTATTCAATGATTTTATTATTATTTTGATCTTCCCTCTCCCTAGTTTGAGTCATCTTGTCTTCAAGGTGTTTAATTCTATCCAACATCTCTTTCCTTTTATCCTCCCACCAAATTTCTTTCTCCGTCATTTATTTTACATTTTTCTTGCTCCATAGAAAAATTGTTTTGCCTTACTTCACCACTCAGGCCTTGAACTTTTTCAACAAAACCTGCTAGTGATCCTAATATTGCTGCAATGTCTCTATTTCGATTTTTATTTCTTACAATTCCTTTGTTATTTTTATCTTCTGTGCTCTCCATTTCCTTCTCTGCTATCTCCTCTTCTCCTTTTTGTCTATGTACATTGTTTCACCGACCCCCCACTTCTTTTGCAATTCTATTCAAGAAATCCTTTATTGTACCTTTTTTCTTGCCTGTTTTTAATGCTTTAGCATTTTTTATAGAATGTCCACATTAAGCATATATAGTATTTTAGTATAAAATAAATCAATAGTAGTTAACTTTCTTGACTTATAAACGATTCTAATTAATTAATTTTTCTTTTAATTTAATTATTTTCATCCTTATATCCTATTGCATATGATATTGTGCATATTATTACAATAATGTTATATTGATGACATTTGGATAAACATTGTATTATATTATTAAGTTTTAAATTCCATATAGATACATAAAATTTTAATAAATTTCTAAGAAACAATAATGCCCATCTGTAATTCATAAAATAATCATGCATGTATCATATAAAATGTTATAAATATTAAAGTTTTCATATAATATTTTTGAAGAAGGAGATTGAATGTTATTTTATTTTTAAGTAGCAGGTCTCTTGACGACAGAAGTTCTGGATCAACTACGTGCAAAATTCTATGAAGATAATCGCAACACTTTGGCACAAAATGTGTGTACAAGAACCAATCCCTTGGAAGCTTGCATTTCGCGAAAGGTTTTGCAAGAAACGCAGCATGTGTTTAGTCACAAGATTGCAATGGAAGGAAAACCTATAACTAATCAAAAAAATTCTGGCAGATGTTGGATATTTTCCACTTTAAATGTTATGAGGAGTGCCTTTATGAAGCAATATAATTTGGATGAGTTTGAATTCAGCCAAGCTTATTTGTTCTTCTGGGATAAGGTTAATATTATATACAAATAATATCTCACGGTATATATGACTTCTATTTTGTATTTATTAGGTAATATATTTTTCATTATACAGATCGAAAGGTGCAATTATTTCTTACATAATATTGTAAAAACTGCTAAACGAAATGAACCTGTAGAAGGTCGGTTAGTGTCATTCTTATTACATGATCCTATTTGTGATGGCGGACAATGGGATATGGTCGTTAATCTTATAAATAGACATGGTCTTGTTCCTAAAATCTGTTTCCCAGAATCATACAATTGCGAATCTAGTTCGCGCATGAATACACTTTTGAAAAGTAAACTTAGAGAATATTCCAAAGTTTTAAGAGATTTAATATCCAATGGAGCAACAGATGAACAATTAGAAGCTCAGATTCTAGAACAAATGGTTGTAATCTATCGAATAATTGGTATTTGTTTAGGCATACCTTCAAAAACAATCACCTGGGAATATTATGACAAGTCAAAGAATTATAATTGTATTGGACCTATTACACCAGTAGAATTTTATGAGAAATATGTGAAACCCTACTAC
This sequence comes from Bombus huntii, assembly GCF_024542735.1. Lineage (NCBI taxonomy): Eukaryota > Metazoa > Arthropoda > Insecta > Hymenoptera > Apidae > Bombus > Bombus huntii. The sequence continues at coordinate 4,665,086 of NC_066244.1, forward strand.
AATGTAGATGATAAAGTATGTTTAGTAACAGATCCTAGGCCATCTAATCCATATGGAAAGCTTTATACCATAGACTGTTTAGGAAATGTTTTGGGAGGAAGACCTACACTCTATAATAATCAACCACCTGAATTATTAATGAAATTATGTGCAGAAAGTATAAAACAAAATGAACCTGTATGGTTTGGATGCGATGTGAACAAACGATTAATAGCTAAACAAGGAATACAGGATTTGAGAGCGTATGACTTTGAATTAATGTTTGGAACTGATATCCAAGTTAATCTTACAAAAGCTGACAGATTACTTTATGGAGATTCTATGATGGTTCATGCAATGACACTTACAGCTGTTTCAATCGATGTAAGTTAGTAGCGATTTTTTAAAAATTAAGGAAAAATGATTGTGTAAAGAATTTTTTTCTCATACTACAGTCCTCTTTCAAGATTACATATTAAAAATTTCTTAGTATCATTAAAAGCAAGAGAGATATGTACGTGTCTGTATTTGTATTATGAATTGTATAGTATGAATTGTTATAATTCTTTGCTTTTTCAGAATGAAGGTAAAATTAAACAGTTCCGAGTAGAGAATTCTTGGGGAGACGATCAAGGACAAAAAGGATATCTATTACTAACAGCCGACTGGTTTTCCGAATTTGTTTTTGAAGCAGTTATTGATAAAAAATTGGTACCTGCAGATGTTTTAGATGTATTTAAACAAGAACCCATTACCTTACCTGCATGGGATCCTATGGGTACACTTGCTCACTGATAATAATGTAAGCTAAAAACTATTTCAAGATAAAATATTTTAGTTAAAAAAAGTGTATATATAACATAAAAAATTAAACATCAAATACAATTTTGAGCGCATTGGTACAGCAAAGTACAATAAATTAAGACTTTAACACTTTTATAGTTCATTAACAACAATTAAGGAATAACTCTAGAAAGTTGAATTATGATATTTCGATTATTTAACGCCTATTCAGGTTTAAAATAATATATATTGCTATAATTAATAAAATATTAAGATTGTATATTTAACATAGTTCCTAAAATTTAAGATAATCACATGTGTAATTTTGTTTCTAATTTATAGTTTGTGTTTACTTAAGAATAATTGCTTTCGTTTCTTTCTTTTTTTTTTAATTATATTTTAAATGTCACTTAAGTATATAAGTTATATGTAATTTAACTATACGAAGAAACCAAAAGAAGTTAGAAATTAAAAGATGTACTATTATATGTGTTCTACATATGCATACTTCATAAAGTATTGCTTCATTAAGTTTATTTAAAAAGCTTCGAAAATATAGTATTTGACTTCACATTTACATATTATACCTCTATTTTAAATGTTTTTTAAGTTGAAAAGAAACTTAATAATTGTATGAAGATTAATAAAAATGTTGCAAATGTATATATTTAGTCATTACTTTTAATTTAACAAAATATCTTTTAGTAACATTTATTTAATAATTACAAAAAATACATCTTTGGAAACAATATTTTACACACATTATTTATTTCTAAACATAAATATCAAATTTAATTAGCCTAATCTTAAACTATGTTTAGAAATTTTATATATTACTAATATTAAACAGTTTTATGCCGTTCTTTTTGTATTTTATAACAATATTGAAGTTTTGCCCATACACCTTGACACATATTTTGCAAACGAATATCATTCCAACTTATAGAAAATTTGTAAATACACTTTATCATTCTTTTTGGTTCTTTTAATTGGCCTTGTTGAATTAAGCTTAAGGCAGTATATAGTTTACAACGAGCAATTAGAAAGGGATCTCTGAGACGAAGTGCTAGTTCAAATTGCTTCATGGAAATTTTTCCAGCCATCTGTGCCTGGATAGAAAAATACATTTAAACATAAATTATTCAAAGAAATAATTGCACAAAACAATCAAATGTAATATTTACTAGTTTTTAATATATAGTAGATACATATTAATAAAATATATAAAACTTACACATTGTTGAAATTCTTCTCCTAAAGCAGAAAACGCTCCACCCAAAGTAGACAACCAAGACATAGCATGATCAATTTCTCTTCTTTCCATTGTCATTTGTGTCATTCTCTCATTCCTAAAATTAGAGGAATTTGTATTGTATAGTTTTATAAAGCAATAATGAAAAAAGGCTTTAATTAACTGAACAGTTAGAATCTTGCCATTTGTAATCTAAAAATTGTTTCCTTGGCATTTTCAATCTTATTAAAATCATTTCTAAATACACTCTGTTTGACAATCTGTATATTAAATATTGTAATAATTTTTTAAGTGCAGCTTTTCGATATGTTTGTGAATTTGCTAATGTTATAATATATGCTGATACAACATAGGCATTAAGTCCTCTTTTGTTTAGGCAAATTCTGTTTACTTGTATCTCGTTACTTTCATTGACTTTGTTTATGTCAACATTTATCCGACATGTACTTTTAGTTTCTCTTACTTTCTGCTCATATTTAATTACAGAATAAGGTGTAACAATAATGCTATCGAAAATTGTGCCACCTTTATGTACAATTAATTTTATAGAACTATCCATTTTTCTAATTCCGCAAAATAGACGCTTCTTTAAACATATGAGAATGTTGTTTCGTTGTATGTAGGGCCATTACAACATTACAGTATAAATAATACATATTAAGAATTTGTATCACATACACTGCTTTGACCAACTTTTACAAATATTGGTGATAAACTTTATATCTGTAAAGTATTAATAACTGTATTCAACATATAAAAAAATTATACTACTTTATGTAAAAATCCTTCTGCCTTTAACATTTCAAAGATATCTTATACGAAATATTTTCTACGTAAGGTTTGCAGTTGACAATTTGAGGTTAAAAGTTTAGTTCATCTTATATATACACGCGTGGTAAAGAAGAGAAAGTGGTGGGGATGATAATATTTAAATCATAATAAGTTAACATAATCAGTTATTTATCAAAGTTAATAAGAAAGCGTTTCTTTAATTTTTTGAACTTAATATCTAACTTTTGAACTTACATGTAAACATTATAACATACATTGTATAATATTTTAGGTAAGATATGAATTACTATTTAAAATTAATCTCATATTAATTTTCAATACGATTAAATAATATTTTTTAAGGTACTTTTGAGTAGGAATAATTATAGAAAAAATAATATTAGTTCTATTTATAACTTTAGTAAAATTTAAACGTTTCCATTGATAAATAATGTGTCCGTTATGATAAACATTAAATGTTGGTTTTTTAGTTATTTACATATAGATTACATGAGCTTTATATGCAATAGATTGTAATGTATGATTGTAGATAAAATTTAGATTACTAAATTTTATTTTGTTTAAAATGTAATTTAAATATACGTCGTAGAATATAACGCAAAGAATGGCGATAAAATTAAAATAAAAAATATCATGTGGTATTTATGACAAAATGATTTAAGAAATTTATTATCTGAAGATTTTGATTATTACAACTACATATTTTGAACGAAGCATTCTTATTGGTCATTCAATATTATATATAATGTATCAATATAATAACAAAGTATATGCAGTTAATAACATGAAATATAACTGGAATTTAAAATTATTATCAAAATAGTAAACTCTTATGTATTTTTTATAAATGAAAACATATTTCGATTAGTAATCATGTATGCATATACATACATTACATAAATTGTAGTATATATGATCCATAAATTTTCTACAATAGATTTAAATTTGTAAATTTTGACTGAAATAAAAAATATAGAATAATATTAATATTTAATAATTATGTTTCTTTTATTTCATATTATGTATTTTTCCAATTTGTATCCAAAATTCTCAAATATATTTATTTAATAATTTATAATTCTAAACAATATTTTTATATGCATATTTTAACTATTCTAATGTATAATAATCGATTAAAAACATGTGAATATTACTGAAACATGTATATTTTTAAATTTGTGATTTATGAACGAAAAGGTCATTTACTAAATATCTGTTTGCTTTTAAGTATATTCTGCAAATAATCCATACTTTAAGTCAACTAACTATTTATGTAACATGCGACTTTTAAGAGAGATTGATTATTGTGAATATTTTGACATAGATACAAGTGAAAGATCTATACAAGATATTATTTCATATATCATTGATAATTTAAATAAATGATCATTAAGATATGTGTTAGAATAAATGAAATAAAATAATGTTCGGCAGTTCGGGGTAATGTAAAGCACGTTTTGCGCCACTGTGCGCGTGGTACGACGGCGCAGTTATTGGCATTTCCCAAAATTTCGTCGACCAGTCACACCGAGCAATGCGAACACACCTCTCGTAGGAACCAATCAGAGTCTCAGCATCTATTGCTACTGTATAGTAATTGGGGCAACGTACAACAATTGAAATTCGTTGTGCCGGTTAATATTAGCAATAAATTAAAAAAGAATCTTAACAAAAAAATTCGTTTGCTTTTTAAAGTCGGTTTTCAACGGGTGTTTTGCATAGATAAGTTATAATAGACGGTATCGTGGTAAGGTGAGCGCTTGACTCGTACGTCGCTGGATGTCTACGAGTACCCCACCTTGTGATTCGGCCTAAGCTTTGACGAGATACCTCTATTGGTATTGGGGTCTCCGACTCGATCGTGGCAGGTTGGATTTACCCCGTTTGTCACTGAGAAAAATCGCCTTGGTCAATCTACGTTCTCGAATCTTAACGTTCATTGCTACTGGTACTTTTTTCAGTGAGACTCTCATAGGGCGGAGGAGATCGCGCAGTTCACGGGTTTTCTTTCCGCTAAATAGTGCGTCCTGATTGCTGACATTTCTTGCATTAGAGCTACGGCAAGGTATGGCGTTTTTGAGAACGGTGCCGCGTTGCAGTGCCGGTAAAAAGCTGAGGAAGTGTTTACCACTTCCTGTCGGCCTCCTGGAGAACGTAACGAAGCCATCGGTGCAGTTAGTGCAGGTGTACGATCGCGAATACACCGGCACTACCGCTGACGTGAAGCCGGCTCCTCCGCGACAGATCGATCCTCTGGATTTGAAGTTTAACGATCCCGTCGCCTCTTTTAAGAGTAAAACCACGAAAGAATTGCTTCGTGCCTACATCGTTTATCAACTATGTACCATCGAGTACATCGCCGAGAACAATATGAAGGTAAGTTCAAATCAGACTCGATGACGTTACTTTGTATATTACGTGTTATTATAGATTTGTTATATACCTATAAATTATCCCTATGACGTACGAAATAGCATGACATGTGCTCTCACAACGTCTTCTCTCTCTCGCTCTTTTCCCTAGCCTGTCTTTTCTGTTCCAGCCACATTGTAAAGTCATTTGTTTGATTTTTTTTTCTCAGATCCATTCATATATATATATATACGTAAATTCGAAAAAATATTCTTATGTATCAATCATCTACAATTCTAAAACTTTAGTCTATAATGTGTATCTAACAATCATTTAATACATGGAGTATAACTAGAATACAATACACGTAATATATACGATACATAGGTATATATAAGTATAATAGATATGCGATATAAGAGTTGCTATTGGATATTCATAAAATTTGAAGTATTTTATTGCCATTTTCATATAAAACAGCGATTCATTCATACATAAAATTCTATTAAAACGAAGAATTTTTTCTCATATCAAAGTCAGTTGTACGACGTTAATCACGTTAGTTGGATCTTTCAGATAAATAATTGGTGTTCTGTGCCTGTGTATGAATTACATATATTTAATGCAATCGATGAAATTATAGCATAATTGTATATATATATATATACATATATTATATATTATATATTATATTATTATAGTATATATATATATTAACGGAATTTTATAAAATTCCGTTTGATAGGATTTTACTCACAGACTAAGAATAAGGAATTTGTCGTGAAAAAATCATAGAAATAAGATTTATGCATTGTTCTGTAACACCGAAAGGAAATCGTTTGTTACGCAATAGCGTTAGAGGATCGCAAAATTAATTAATTGTCGATTTTTCTGTGTAAAGTTTTTTGAATATTGGAGGAAGGTAGAGATTTTTGGAGATTTTCTATATTAAATATGAACCAGCAACCTTTTATCGATAGCGTCGGGATTCGTAGCCGATTTATACAACGACGTGGCATGGCGCGTTATTGATTTTAGTAATACTTAATAGTATATTGAATCGACCTAGCAATTTTGTCGCAAACTTATAGTGGTGGCCAATTACGTAACTAGGAAGGAATGACCAGAGGATCGTAAAAACCTGTACGATTTCATTGGCTAGCTCGGGTTGTTACTATTGTACTGTTTAATTTTTACGGAAATACTCTTCTACGGAAGGACTGTTTAATTTCCTACGACGTGTCGTCATCTTTATGTAGTTAAATGAAATAATTTGTAGTTTTAAATTTGTTAAGCTTCATTCGTATCAATATTTTATTGATATGTATATAATATTTTTGGTACTACAAGAATGCTATAGTGCTTAATTTAATTTAATCTCATTTATTATTTAATTTCTCCTGTTTATATTAAAGTTTCAAATGAAATATACAAGATTCGGTAGATTAATAATAATTATGGAAAATAATTAAGTATGGTGCTTGGTGGTCTATCGTAGGAAGTGAATTTAGGTAAAATATACTCTAAGTAGGTATTTTTGGAGCAATATTATTATAATTTATATAATTATAATATATAGAATATTTTATTGATACTTGTAAATATTATCCTTTTAACTAAGTCAAGTGTTTTTCTATGTCAATTACTTAAAATTATGATGTAGAATAATTTAACAATATGTTGTACAAAATGCATTTATCTGCAATTATTTTACTTAAAGGATTTGTAGATATCTAATTCCTCATAATTACAATTCTTTTTTGTACGTACGCGTATATATATATTCTTACTATCATTCTTCTCATTATTTTAAATTATCTAAAATTATATGGCAAAGTAAAATTCGCAAATTGGAAGATCTAAAAGTTCGATCCGTTTGAATATATGGAAGCAATTTTAAGTAGATTTCCAAAATTCGCCAGTATTCGTTCCAAAGTTTGAAGCTAGTTTATGAAGATCGTATATTTGACAAGTGCAATGAACGAATCATTATAGTGGCCATAAGCTTACATAAAAGGTATTTATTTGCACATACCCTTATTTTTCAATGATATGTCTTTTTTATTACGCTCTATATTAGTCTATATAGATATATCTCATTTTTATAGTATCAAATATTTTTAATCATATGAATGTACTATTAAATGATATAATAAATACAACGGCGTGCCAATACTTTTTGTAGCCACTTACGAGTAGTATTAGAACCTTATGAAGCGTATCTTATTAGGTATTGGTTTTGATCAAGATTTACAAATATACTTGCATATATTGAATTTGTTCTCATCATTAACTCGTGAGCACAGAGGTTTCTACCGTCTTGGTTTTATTTCTAACAACATCATTCATTGTTGCATTCATTAGATATGCACATGACTGCCGCGAATAAGGAAAATTAACTTGTTCGCATTTAATTATGTAATAATGTAGCTTTCGTCGAGTACTTAAATAGAATAAGGTGTATATACATACGTGGTTGGTGATTCACATCCTATCCTGAATGTATAAACCTTGCTACACCGTATTGATTATTATTGATTTTTAAAGTGCGACATGACTCTGTAGTGTCTTCGTTTTAGACTGTTGGCAGACGGTGCCAAGAATTGTATTTTGCTGTGTAATACTTCGTGAAACGTTTATTCTGATCGTATTCAGTTCTCGAATATTATAATAATATTATTTATAAATACATAATAATAAATGAAAATATGAATTAAAATTAAATATACTAATAAATGGAATTACACGATATAATAATAGATATTACACACGTTTCAAATAAATATCTTATCTAAGAAATAATATCTATATATTTCAGAGTTAAAAGAGTTTTCATTTCTGTTATTTCGTGAAAATGTATAAATAATAAATGACCAATACTAATTTTAATGGTTTCATATATCGAAATAATTTTATTATAAGATCAAGAGATTCAACGAAGAAATAATATTAGCGTATTTTTTCAAAAACGAGAGATACATGTATAGGGAATAATATAGAGTATTTTACGAATATTTTAGAATTTATTGAAGATTATCCTATTACAGTTCATATTTTACCTATCATTTCTTCAAATTAAAAATTTATTAGACACTTGTTCTTACATCGTTTTTTTTTCTTCAAGCTTGATAGAAAAGTAAAACTGATTTTCGCAAGAAAAAATAGAAGTAAACAAAATTCTAAAATCCTTCGGCTTTTTTTTTTGATTTTTTGAAATTAAAACGTGGATATTTCTTGCTTATAACTGAAAAAAAGTTTCTACGAACATTTAAATGCCTTATCGTTGATTATAATGGAAACGTTGCCTTTATCTCTAAATTAACATAGTTATCATCGACTAATTACATGGACACTTGAAATTCTTGGTCGATATATGTACTATGTATTTATCGGTTAGATAAAAGTCGTGCAAGTTCTGTAATCACATCCTATCTCTCTCGTAGACATTTTCAATCTTTTCGTTTAATCCTGGGAAATCCACGAATATAGACGTAAATTCTTGAAAACGATTTAAATCCTTTGAAATTCTCGATCGTGATCTGCAATTATTTTGATCAAACTTTTATCAAATCCTTGAAGATTGAAAGAGTTAAAAAGAAATCAGTTTCATCATTGAGATTGTCACAACCTGACCACGTTTCTTTATTAGAATTTTTGTTCAGGCTATCGATCTTATCTGTATTTCGATTATTCAGTAAGGTAGAAATTTGATAAATTACGTGATTATTCGTGATTGATTCGGTACTCATTATTCATGCCATTCGGCTTGTTTCAGACACGACAAATGATTCATATTTTGAAGAAATTTATTTTTTGTATAATAATGTATAAGATTTACTTCTTTACGATAAATGTCCCGCTTTTCAGATATTTTCTTATAGATAGCACTAATGCTGCATTTATGTTTATACGACATGATAATGTTCCTCTTCTTTTATGTGTAATTGTTATTTTTGTCGTAATATGTATTTGTTTTATACGGATTAATTAATAAAACTGATAAAAGCGAAATACAAAAGATTTATTATACTCGTTGCGAGTGTTACAATATCACAATAGGACCTATTGATAAACGAGAATTCTTATAAATTAGAAGTTGTTGGAAATAGAACCTAGTAATTTCTAAAAATGCTCTTAACGTTTCAATATACCACGCTCGGAAGAAAACTGAATAGAAAGGATTATTATTGGCATACAGGGAAGGTGTAGTTTCATGGCATTAAATCACACGTGTCTTTCGTATCATCGAAAATTAAAGGCGCGGGATCAAGTGGAGTTTAGTATGGTACTGTAATCTAGAAACACTGCGTCTTCTGATTCCTATCTTTGTTTCAGATTTCATTGAACGTTGTTCAAGAAATTTTATCGAAATGGCGACGTTTAATCACTTTTAGTCGACATTGAAAGTAAATATAATATTTTGAAAAGATATTTTTACTTTGAAATTAATGGATTATTTTATATGTATATACATATTTTAATTGATTTAATAATTAAATTACCTATTATAACACTGTTCGACATTTTAAGCGTAAAAACATTTTAGATAATGTTAGAATTAACTTTTTATGAATTTTTATCTGGAACAAATAAAATATTTCTTATTAGTATCGTATGGGTATGATAAAAATGTTTGATTAAAAAATTAATTAGATTTTGAATTTAAATAAGAATAAAATAAGAATGCGGCGTTAAAGAATAAAAGAAGAAGAAGCAGATGTTACGTTCAGATCACCCAAGGAACCAGGTGTTGAGTTATTCATCTGTGAAGCTTATAGCACGATCGTAGAGAGGGTTACTTTTCAGTTGAAATCTTAAACCTTATTAGGCAGCATTTACAATTGTAGTTTATTTTCCATTCAATAGTCAACGACGAGTTATGAACTCGGTACCTCTAAAAGGTACTTTGAAGCCATATTATAACGATACGAGTTGCCATGGTTTCTAACTTCCGGAGAAGTATCACAATCTTTCCGGAAAACCGAACACCTAGCTTTAATTCTGCTACCACTCCACCCTTACCAGGAGGAGGTGCGTTAAGGAAGCTCGGAAGGATGATTGCGATACTTAGGTCGCCGTTGATCGGAAAACTAATTTTTGACAACTAACAATCAACGTGTGTCCTGAACAAACGAGGGAGCTCGGACTGTCCGAGTGGAACAGACATACATATCATAACATTCAATCAGTATAGACATATTCTAGTATTTTGTCAGCATAGATATTTTTTTTTAACATTCTATCAGCACAGACGTCATATACAAGCAACGGAAATGTATACATATACTGTACTCGTTTACATTTTTCATTGGCTTTCATTCAAGTACAACAAGTACCCCGCTACTATTCAATCTGAAAGGTGTACAAGTTCGGTTCTTATCCAAAACACTTACGCGAATATATCGTGACTGATGACTATAATAGTTATTCAGCGTATCACTCACGTTCGCTACTAAGTCGGTAAATTAGATACAGAATATACTAATTTATACCGTGTTTAGTTCGATTTAATTTTAATTCCGTAAGCTAAACTAATAAAGTTTCTTTTTTAACGTTGTTGGACCGAAAAATAACATATACAATAATAGTGCTAATTCATATTGTTATAAACAAATTTTTAATCGCTAAATTTAAATCATTAAGATATGGAGATATAAATAAACCAAAGCTGGAGACAGCTGAATTGCGCGCGAATCTGTTGAAACGAAATGTTAAATATAGTTCGGATTGCAAAGGGTTAGAAAGAATCATCGTCGGTACCATTAATAGTTCGGCAGATATAGCAATTTGTTTAATCAATTAATCTGAAAATTACTCGACATTCGTCGCTCTTCGTTTGCTTTATCGATATTCCGGATTTTTAGTTTACAGACATTCTTTTCTAACTTAAAATATAAGTTAGAAAACTTTAACTTATTAATTTTAACCAATAATTTCGATAATAACTATAAATGTATAGTAGCAACTTGTATTATACACTTACAAACAATATAATCAGTAAAATTAAATCAACTATAATGGAATCGTAATACGCACTTGTACAATTATAATATACTTATCATACAATACAATTATGTATATGTATACATATATTATACAATTATAATTAATATCATACAAGTTATTATAAAAAATAGTGAAAAACGTTCATAATACAACTAATTTTCTAAGATACCACCAATTTTTCGATATACAAAGTTACATAACAAATTCATTTATTATCGTAGCGATTCATTCATCTCCCACGTTGCGCTGTAAGTTTACGTCGCCATATTAGACGCATTTTAGCGGTGAAATGCTGAGTCAAAGCGGAGTGTGTCTCGCCTTGCGGGTGAGGCACTCGTCTGTCGTAGACTCGCTTCAGACAGTTGCCAGACGATAGAGCACTGTTTCGAAATCTTTCCATAAACATCGCGTCTACGGTCGCGTTGCACATACTACATACTGATCGAGTCGCGTGTTAGCCGCACGTTTGCATCGCTATGCGGCTGACATAAATGCGACGGATGCACAGAGGCGCGCGCGCATGCGCGTTCCCTGCGTCGCCCGAATAATCTTTCTTTTATTGGACGTAATGCGAATTTTATTCTACAGTGGTTCACAAAAGTATTTGGACACATCGTAGAAAACTTTGGTGTATACAAGGTGTCTCGCGCAACTTGCAGAGCAAGTTGCAGCTCTGAAACGGTAGAAGATATTAGGCAAAGCTAAACGGTTTCGAACGATGTATGATCCAATATGGGTGCCCATGCCGAAAGTAGTGACTTATTTTGAATATTTAAAAATTACCTCAATTTTTTAAAATAGAACTACCAATTTTTTCTAATACATCAATCGATAGATCTTTTATATTTTCTATACAAAAGAATTAGGGCACTTAGAGTGAAAATCGATTAATTCGAAAGATATTTGTACTTGTCCTATTGTACGTGAAAGGAAAGTATCGTATAAGAAAAGACAACGTACTACTTTTATGTTTATTCCTCGTGTTTTATGCACTCAATTTGGCGAAATTAAAATTGAAATATCTTTTAAAACAAGCATTTTCACGATAATTGAGATCTATCATAGTAATTACAGTGTTAATAAAATTTCGAAATGTTTCGTATCACATACGTCATATATTCATAAAAGATTTATACAAGTGTTCGAACACTTTCGCAAGGTATATTCGCGAGTGCAACTGTTTGAGTATTTATGTCGCTTTTTGGAATAATCATTTTATGAAATGATGATTTTGGTTTTGTAGTTGGTATTTTATGTATTAAAAAGGTATTGTATTTGTATTTCATGTATTGAAGGTGGATCGAGTTATCAAGTTATTATCTGATCAAGTTCATCTTGTACGCTTGATTTGATTTTATTTTCAGAATACTTAACCTCTATTAATTCATGTAGTTAACAAAATTCAATAGGCATATAAAATTCTGCAGCGTTAAATACAAATTTTATACGAAATTACATATAAATTTTATAACAATGAATCAAATATAAATTTTATAAGTGTCGAAAATGACAAGGTTAGCTCGCCATCCATATGCAGGTGCGTTAGTTATAAGAAATAGTAACTAGATAGTCCTAGTTACAATCGATAGATTTAATCGATAGGCTTAAGATGCTTTTTTGTTTTTATCCCTAGTCTTTGTAAGCGCGTGCAATAAAGGGTTTTTTTTTGCTCAGAACGGTGTGATAGATTTATCCATTCGATAAAATAATAACTATTGCGATCCTACCTCTGAGTATAGAAATAACAACAATAAAAAATTGTATAAAAATTTTACAATACCATATAAATATAATATAATTCCATGTTATAACATTTCATTATATATCCTATTGGTAATAAAATTCAATATCTATTAGAAACTCTGGAACGTACGGAAATATCTGTCAATTAGAAATTTCCTCAGAAGGTACATTTTTTTTTATTTATTGCGTATCGTTAAATATATGAATATTTAAATCGTATTTATATGCATTTTATCTCTACTACTAATTCGTATTTTTATGCTAATTTGGTACAGTTACCTTAGTGCTGTTAATTAATAAGTAACTAGTTGGTTATTAGTTAGTTAACAAATTAGTACTTGGAGTGAGAAAATATTATTTTAGCAATTTGAAATGAAACCAGTACATTTATAAAGTGTAATCTTCTTGTTACTTCTTCGTACTTCGATGGCTTTGTTTTATTTGCAGGATGCTTGATTTGTTAATAATTTCATAATTTCACGTTTAGGAACTTTACTTACGACACCCTATAGATACACCCGAATGCAAGTGAATGAAAGGGAGAAAGGGGACCAATGTTCCTCATTCGATTCGACTGTAATGACACAGTGATAAGTAGTCTCAAGGCCGACTAGTTCGTCCGAAGTTTACAACGCATTTACAACGGGATACCTTTGTGCAAAAGGAATCGTGAATTACGATTCTCATGCAAAGAAGTCATTACCGGTAGAGTTTACCTCATTAGTAATCTAGAGAAATCAATCGGACACGTGGATGGAATTATCAGATCGACATTTCCTTCTTCCTTAAATTTTCCATTAACTTTTCGATGTATGCCGAACTACCTTAAGGAGTATCATAACACGCGTTCTAGATCATTTTTGCTATCTTTCTTTACAAAAAGTCTACATATATCTATGATTTCTTTTGTTCGTGTTTCAGTAACATTCACACATCCTTTAAATCCTTAATTGATATCATAGAGAAAAGAGTTAAATTAGATTTGAGTTAGAAGGTTTAAAGGTGTTTAAAAATCTAAAAAATGTGGAAATTTGAAAACTTGGTCGCTTGAATCCGTGGATATTGATTTGCTAATGTAAAATAATTTGTAGCTTCATAATTTATAATTATGAAAAGAAAAGAACTTATAAACTTAAGCTATATTTGAGGTTATTTTCGTGCTTATGGATATCTTTAATATTACTTAGGTAATAGTGGTACGATACTTATCACGACAGAGCGCGATATTTACATAGTGTATCATTTTAGAGACTGTCTTTCTTTTTTTATATTCGATGAACGCATTACATAAGACTGACTTCTATTGATTCAGGTTAGAATGGTTCTACGACATGTGTCTACTTATACGTATCAGATCAAGATTCTTATCATTTTCATTAATAACATTTACTACGTACTAATAAGTGTACAAGTGTATAGATTGTTGCATAATCATAGAAGCCAGATTTTCTAGCTATGAGCAGAAATTTTAGCAAGCAAACTTTTTTTTTAAATTATGAACATTTTTTAGAGCTCCTGTAAAACACGTATGTCTATTGCTTTAATATTTGCCTTTATCTTAATAAAATGACACGTGTATTACTTTATTTTTTACTCAAACTAAATGATGTTTGTTACCAAAAAGAGATTAAGCAAGAAGTTGATGTAGGATAAAAAAGTATCCCTTGTTTATCGTTATTCGTTGATGTTATATCATTGCGATAGGCAACTGTCATTATTATTATTATTACTATTATAATATTATATATACTGTTATATTACATATATATTATCTTAGTAGCATATTTCAGTACAATTTTTATTATTGAGAGATAATACATATCGTCGTCGAATTACTGAGAATGACGATTAGCCACTGTTGATTACATTAGTAATACATACCTGTATTCGTAAGAGCTTACGCTTTGAAGCAAAAATTGAGCATACTTACAAACAAAACCTTGGAAACTACTTACTACGAAGAGATTATTAGGCATATTGACTAAAGATAAACAGCGTGTCGACTAAACTAACAATTCTAGATGTCCTACAATAGAACGGTTGCAAAGTTTATAGACTGTTAAATATTATTTTCTTAAGAGAGAGTACTTGAGCAGGCAGTATACCGAAATTTTATCGGCAATTTTGTTAGACGCACGATATAATGAGCTATCGTAAATTAAATCGTTACCAAAAGCAAGCACACGTAATACTATTTGCAATAATATTGACTCTTTCGAGGCGATTGTAGCACAAATTGTGGATATTTCCCTAGCAACGGATTCTCCATAAGAATAAAAAGAAAGAAATAAGAATAACGACAAATCACGTTACTGGTGTGATTTCGATTTCTGCTTGCACCCGAATCGACGCGACACTCCGGTAAATCAAATCTTACAGATTTTTTTTTTTTTTTATTTAAGATTTCATATTCACAATTTGTCCAATTTGGACATTTGGTAGAATTGTTTATCTGTTAAATCTTAAAAATGCTCGATAACGAAGCTCTGAACGGCAATGAATGAATTTGAACGACCCTGGAACATCAACTTGAATCATCGAATATATTACATATGTTCCGTGTAGGAAAACAAAGCTCGTCCCGAAATCTCGCAATCACGTCCATCTGGAGACGATTCACGATCATCGTAAAACCCGCCCTCCTGAGATAGTTTGATTCGAAAAATCTTTTGAAACGAGCTATAGCTTCAAATGTGGCATCCTCTATACAGATTTCAATTTTTATATATTTATATATTACAATTAATAATGCCAGTAGTATTATTATTATTGGAACATTTTTTATAGATGATAATTCAAGTTGAACGATTAAAAATAGTATACCCGAAATAAAATTTTCGTAATTTTCGAGCTTTGTAAAAAACGATAAAAAAATTGGGTTGTTATTTTACAGGTAGAAAATCACGTTGAAAAAGATATACACAAAAATGTTCCATAGATCGTTTTTCATAATGTTTGTTGTGTAGCGATATGAATCGTTCAAATATGTTTTCAAGGAAAAAGTACAATTGTGAAATACGTATTGCGATATAAATGTATGTAAACATGTATGTACGTATGTACATATCAATTATTCGAAAAATAAGAATTATTTGTTTTATACGCGTGACTCATCCTGCAGAAACCTTTGTGAATAATTTTGCATACGTATGCTTGTATATTATCTTATAATTTTTGTCAAGTACTTAAACGCTTGTTGCCTTGCACAGAATAAATTAACACAATATTTAATTTGCTGTATCACGAGTGTCTTTAAATACGAATATGAAATGAAATGACCGATGAATGAATATGAAAATACGAAATCAAATATTGAGTCGATTACTTATTTATCAATCTGTGTAGGGAAATCTTTCTTATTATAGCTGCTATAAAGCGGACAATGCATCAAATGTGTCACGATAGAAAACTGTCGTGATTAATGACGAACGTTAAAACTTGATATCTATCATGGAATGTTTAATCAAGAATAGCATAGTAAGTCAGAAAGAGATTAAGTAGAATATTCTATTTTCCATCGTTATTTATCATGATATAAAAGGAGAAATAGTAATCAAAGAAAGATACGAATAATGTTAATAACAATATTTAGAACTTTATGGCAGCTATTACTTTTATTTAAAAGTCACATTACGATAAAAATCGTTCTATATAAAATTCATAATAAAATACACAATAAATCCACTTTTTATAAAGTCTGCTAATAATACTTTATTAATTAACACTGTACTACTTGCCATTCGTTTCGATATTACTCTACAAAATGACGGTACACCCTATCACGAGAGAAAATTTCAAAGAGAACCTACGATTGAAACATTTGGAGCAAACCATTTAAACTTAATAATCTTCGCAGCAGACTGTGGAGTATGCGACTATATTTGTCAATTGCGAATATGCGTGATAGCGTCACAATGTACCAAAGTACTTACGTTATGTGATTAACTCCATCCTTCAACGAAAACGCGAGCGCACGATAACGAAGTTATATCAAACGCATGCTACATAGTGCGTTTGCATGCACTTTAACAGCAAACGTTATCGATGATCAATTACCCATGAAACAGTTCTCTGTATTTCGCGTTGATTGTCAACTTCTTTGGAAAAATACAATGGACATCGTTGCTGATAAATATTATTTTAGTAAATCAATTCAGGAACTATCAACAACGACAAATCGATTCATAGAGCTACTCTTGGCTTGGGTACACTGTCTTGCTTGAAAAATAACAAATGTTCTTCTTACACATGGTATTCTAGGGATGATCCATATACCAATTATGGTAATAGAATCTGGTATGATTCTGAATCCTGTATTAGGAAGGATGAGCGTATTAAACCACAAACTGGGCTCACTTCCGCTTCGATCAAGGCCTGATGAGACAGTGTTCTCTTTGAAATGTGAAACTGTAACTGTCCGGAGCGGCTGTCCTGGCCTTTTCTTAACTTTGGCTGTTAGAAAGAGAGCTTTCTCTTCGCTCGAAGACAGTCCAAGATGCCATAAATTAATCCCTCTTTCGTACCGTATCGTGGATTAGCGGGTTCTAGCGGTCTTGCGACTGCAACTTCTAAAATACGGCGCCATTCTTTAGTTTTTTATTTATTTAACGACTTAACGAGAATATTATCGATGGTCGATTAGACCCGTGAAACGGCCTTTTGTGCTTTGTATCGATACCACTCTATTATAGTTATATAATATAATCATATACCTATAATTTCGGATTTGGAAAATATAGGAAATTCAAAAAGAAGAAGTAGAATTAGTTGACTTTATAGATCGGATAGATAGACGAAATAAGTTTATTTAAGGATCGTAGGAATACGACAAGCCTATAGCGAGTAACATTAATTAAAGACTTGTGTCCGACGAGTGTTTCAACGACATCTGAAATCAAAGTTGGTTCGTTCGTTTAGTCGTATCGAAAACGATTATCTGTGAGGGCTGCACCCGAGATTCTTATTTTAATCCGTATCATGAAATGGTAGCTGCCATCTAAGCTCTGGATTCGTGGAACGGTTTGAATTACCGTAAATTGATGGGGTCGTTCCGAGAATGCGTGTCACGGATCTGAATGAAACGATGTGATATGCACGTTTTTTCTCTTATAATTAACACGAAGTTTATCGCTGTATCTTTCTGGATAAAACGGAGAATTTGTTCAGCAAATGCTGTATAGGATTTTCTATCTTTCGATACTGTGTTTCGGTCTTTAATCGATAGATGATAGATAAAGAAATAGAAATTTGTTAAACTGTTAGGACGGTGATCCCTTTGATCTTTGTACTTTCGTTGCTTGATAAATTCACTCGATCAGTCATTACCCTATTATTCCTTTTGGTAATATGTCAAAATCTCTGTTCGATATCCCATTCGTAGATCGGAAATTTCACGTCTGATATCATTCTCTGTTCGTTGAGTCTTTTGATTGCCATTCGATCGGAATATCTTCGTCGACAACTTCTTCTGTTCAATATCCTGTTCGTTATAGCTCTTGATTGCAATATTCCAATACATTCCCGTTCACGAGTATTGGTACACTTACAAAATGTAAAAAAGTTATTGAGATACGTAAGAATTGTAAGAAATATTTTATATTTATGTATATTATTCATATACGTACAAAATGTTGTGATAAAAATGTCATCTTTGTGAATAAAAATGCCCAATTTCTTCTTCTTTACATCCAGCGTGTCTTTCTTTCGTCGCTTTAAATCGATTTGCTTCGACAGACCACGCTGGTCTTGTTACGTTCGTGTCAAATAATTTCCGCATTTGGAGATCGTATCTTCGGCTTGGAACCTTCGAATCAATCGCGGAACAAGAATGCCGAAGAACCGCGTAATCTGTAGTTTCCTTTCTTCCTTAGTTTTGCGAATAAAATGTTAAGAGCTGCACGAGTTCGGTCGAGGAAGAGCCGTTGTACGAGGAAACTCGCGGAGGTCGGCTACTGAAATTCCAATCAAGTTTACTACGGTACATGGACAACCATATCCCACTTAAAAATCAATGAAAAAGTTGATGGGCTACTGGTGTCAAATCTTTTTTAATTTTTATTTGTCTGCCGGTATTAATCAATAATCAACTTTCTGATGCTAACCGTCCTCTTCGTCTCGTAGCCTGTCTCAGGTTCAACGCGCTCAATGTGCTTCGAATTGCTTAAATCTACGAGTTTCAAAATTTCCAGATCTTCTATCCTTGGAACCTTCGAATTTTCATTTTACAAATTCTCGAGTTTTGCTTTACTTTTGAAATCTTTGAAGTGTTCAAGAGCGTTCGAATGCCTTTTCCACGCCGTATTAAATCAAAATCATGTAAAAATAGAAATGACGTAACGTTACGAAATCACGTAGGAAATTCATAATTCCATATATGTAATCATCGAATCTATGAAGTGTGCCACTTGAAAAACGTCCCTCTTCTTGGTACTCCGAGTGACTGGATATTGTGTACTTATCAGTAAGTATATATAACGTTGGTAAACTCTAATAATCTTGATAAAACTTTCTTATCGGTGTTACATAAACAAAACATTAACTCATGTGTTTTGCTGCTCGTTTCATGTTAGGTATCCCTAATCCCAATCATAGTATCTGAATTGTTGATAATTAAAGTATTGAAAATTAATATGATTTCTGAAAAGCTATCGTTCACTGTCAAGTATAAGAGTAAAACGATATATTAAAACGATACGTATATATTCTCTAGAAGGTATTTATTAAATAGTTATTTTCATATTATGAAATAACACAGGGGGCCAGTAGCTGATATGTAATTATTTGCAATGAGAGATTTGAAAGAATTGTGATTGAAGGAAATAACGAGGAATGGAGTATTGTCTGGTCTATTCATCGACTGGGAAATTCCTCTCCGATGTTTGATTCCTACGATTTCAGCGGTGAATTATCCCGTGAAACCTAGCGAGATCAGATCGATGTGGAAACGCCATCGCAATTACGTTCGACCCTTTTTGTTTGCATCACAACCATTCACTGTCTTATTCTCAGTCCGTGAGTAATTACGTCTCTTGTTATTCAATTGTATTGTACAAATTTTATTCAATATCTGTTTAATTGGTTATTATTTAATTGCTTCTTCATTGGTTTCCTCCCTTTGAAAGAGGATAATGACGAAAATAAAGAAAGTATGGTACGAAAGGCTGGGAAGGATAATTTTTTATTCGTTCTTTTATCAAAAATTGTTACACTAAATATATTTGCATTTTAAAACTCCAATAATTCATTTTCAATTTAAATTCCAATTAACAATTTTGTAAATTACCATCGTAACATGAAATAAACATTTTCAATTTACTTTTATTAATCATTGAAGTTTGTCGAGCAGTTTCTGTATTTATTTCAATATCTATTCGTTATTAATGAAATATTTCAATCCTTATTTTACGATAAAATAACGAGTTCTGTCTTACAACGCAATAATTAAATAGGAATTAATAAAGCATAAATTAATAAAGCATGTGTCAAATGTATGCACAATAGAATACTTCAAATTCAAATTATTTGCTATTTAAAGATGATGATAAAGTTACATATTTTATATTATTTCTAGAAGAAAAATAACAAAAGACATAAAACATTTTTATATAGAATTTAACAAATTTGATTTGATTTCGTTTTGATGAAAATTTTCAAATCAAAATTTAGGAAAATTTAGGATGGAGTAGGTTTAATCATTATTCTTCAAATACATATGTATCCTTTTGTCGATCTATATTTTTATCTACGAAATTTACACTGAAATTTGCCTTCGCATATTTCGATTTTCTAGTCCCAGTTCGCGCTTTATTTCATGTCTTTGTAAGAGGAGGTCGCAGAATTAAATCTAATTTTGGAAGGTGTTCTACACGTTGAATATTTTGGGATCGCTAGCTGAGGTTCCTCTGTTGTTCTCGCAGATAAAATAGGGAAATCTGAAATATAAAATCCACCGGGACGAGCAACACGGCTTTAAAAACATTTTATTCGGAATTTTTACCATTTCGATATTTCTTCAAATGAAAATTCCTGTCCCTCGAGTCACTCAGAAGCAATTAAAACGACATAGCAGACAGATATTATAGATATTATTTCTCTTAATTTTTCTTGGGATCTATAGTAGTCCAATTTCTGTTTCTATAGGCGTCTAAGATTTTAAAGAGCAATAATAAAGAAAATTACTTTTAGTTGCAAATTTCTGCAAAAAAGATTCTCTTTCCATTTGTACATTTGTTCACATCTGTGCACATTTGTGTACATTTGCTATTGCTTGCACATAATTTCAAGCATCAAAGAAAGTATACATACGTAATATACGTAAAATTGTATAAATGACTCCTTTTTTAACATAAAATAATGTATTGCTGTAATGTATTGTTTGTGTTATTAATATAAGATATTGGAATAAGAAGACTTTGCATTTTAATTGTCGTAAATCATTTTACGTACGTATGCACGTATGTGTGTGAATATATTATGAAAGATTCTATTCTCTTATGAAAGATTCTATAAATAAAAACATGAGCCCTTTGATATTTGCTTTCAAGGTTAAAATGTAGCGTTATGCTAGTTAAGCAAGAATGGTAACAGTTACCTTACTAACAGAGCTGATGTCTAAGGATGAGCATTTTTGCCAAGACCGTATTGATCCTGGCAGAATTGCTACATTCAGCTCACACAGTCGCCATATTACATACTCCCCTAATCAATGGTTTATGAACATCGTATTGCATACCAGACACACGCCGTTCAAAAGTTACGTATCATCCACTTCAAACGTAGATTGCACCTGCGCTATAAATGTCAGTTAGGTGAGATACGTACTTTGGATTTCGCATGTTTGCAGCTTCAAATTTCCCATAAATGCATAAAAATCCGTAGTCTAGTTAATAGTACTTTTTATTAAAGGTAATCATTACGAATGGCGGAACTTTTTGTCTTGGTTTGATTCTATAATTTCCATTAATATCACTGATAGTTAGACTGCAGATTCTCAGATACGATCTAAATAGAAATTTATCTCATCTATTGAATATTATCACGTGTGCTATACTTTGGATGTTTTGTATATTTCTCTGTATATTTCTGCAATTTTTAATCTCTTATAAATGCACAAAAATCCGCAGCCTACTGACAATACGAGTAATTAGAAATAGTTGTTAGAGTATGTTGAAAATGACAACGTGTCTTCGTGCTCGCCATCCATATGTGGATGCGTTAGTTATAAGAAATAGTAACTAGAGGATGATCCTAGTTATAATCGATAGATTTAATCGATTAGGCTTAAGGTGCTTTTTTATTTTTATCCCTAGTTATTGTAAGCGCGTGCAATAAAGGATTTTTGGCTCAGAACGGTGTGATAGATTTATCCATTCGATAAAATAATAACTATTCTGATCTTACCTCTGAGTATAGAAATAACAACAGAGTATTTGATATATTTTTATATTTAAAATGTTAAAAATGACAACGTGAATTCGTGCTCGCCATCTATATGCAGATGCGTTAGTTATAAGAAATAGTAACTAGAAGATAATCCTAGTTACAATCGATAGGCTTACTATGCTTTTTTATTTTTATCCCTAGTTGTTGTAAGCGCGTGCAAGAAAGGATTTTTGGCTCAGAACGGTGTGATAGATTTATCCATTCGATAAAATAATAATTATCGTGATCCTACCTCTGAGTATAGAAATAACAACATAAAATTATTTGTATTAATATATTTAATATTTCTAGGAATTTAATTATTTATTTTCGTATTTCGTTTCGTCGCTATTGCATTTCTTACGACTGATTCGCGCCTTCATTGAGAATGATGATTACACTATGCGAGGAATTCAACCGGTGAATAAACCTGGTGTAGAACCTTCGGCGCCACATGTTTAAGTTTATATCAGCGGGGAATGAATGGTTAAAATTGGCTGTATATACACATGGGAAAACAATGTCTGCAATTTTATGCCTATTAACAGTGTTGTCGCACAGTGGCCGATCTAGGATCCAGGAAATGTATAAAAGGTTTAACCTTTTGAAGTTTGGAAGCATCGCTTTTTTAAAAACATTCTCTCGCATCATCTGAAAATCATTATACATGGACGAGATATAACGTCAAATAAATATAAAGTCAAAATCCATTGTTTCTAATGCTATGCGTCATTCAAGTTAGAGGTTAAACTTCGTTTTGGGCATTAATTTTGTTTGTCGAACCATCTTTGCATCTTTCGATAGTATTCGACGAATAAAAACGAAATATAACAATTTTGAGTCTGGGAATGCGTTGGTTCAAAAGTTATGGCTAATCATGAATCAATTTGGCAAATATCATTTTGTATATGTGTTACCAACTGCCAGAAGCGGCCAAAAAATATATAGCCCAGCTATAACGTTCATAGCGTCGACGAAGACTAACACTTTAATGGCCTACTTCCAATGTATAAGATTAATTTGGTATCAAAAGTATCAAATTTTAACGACGCATAACTTTTCAGCCGATGGATTTTGATACTTGAAACCCTCGTATTTTGGGTTTATTTCTCACCGGCCACTCAGATTATGGGGAAAAAGTTTAAAAAGGAGTGATGCTGCCAAACGAAGTTTAGTTTGTAAAAGTACACAAGTATATTCCTTAACCTTCTTTTAAAAGGTTGAAAATTTGCTCCTAATTTTTTTGTATTTTTGCATAATTATTTTTGGAAAGAAGGCGATAATCCTATCCTATATGCTGAATAAAACATCAGTAAATAGCTTGAAAGATGCATTGCATTCTAACTACAAATTACGAAATTAATTGCTTTCTAATTAGAATAGTTGAGTAATTGTTACGTTTCTTAAGTAACAAGAACAACCATTCTTTTTGTAACTTAAACAGATACAAAGATAGTCATATTATTCTAATAAAATATTTTATTAATATTTTATTAATGAAATTCTTGAACTTTTCATATAAATCTAACGTATTAATTTTCAATAAACTATTTCTTTAAAATAGTGAAATATATTATCGTGTTACTATCTTTTATATCTATTATATGTTATATATCCTTATTATCGTAATTGAGAAATTTTTCAACATCGTTAAAATTGTAAGAAAATTCGTTGAGAAAATTGAAAAAGGAAATACTTCAACAAGATACAAGAATATAGGAATGACGAAGCAAATATAAAAATGTTTTCTATGTTGATATATAAATATGTGTATGCGTTGAATGTATCGACCGTGATATTATCCATCAGATAATCGAAATATCTAAAGTATTGCTTAAATCATCAAATATTCCAATCTGTTTGATCGAACAAGTTTCGTACGACCCGAATTTCGATACTTCGATTACTCAATCAGCTATGTCATTCATAGGTCTCGAAGACTATTTTTATTCTGTATATTTTATACGCCTTGGCACATGGACAACAGTATCGCATATTTCATGCACAATTGGCATGTTCGTCTCGTAAGATTAATTCTATTTGTTATTAATGTAACGATAATCTATTTGATAAGTGGTTACTGATACTTGATACTTATCACCAGATTACGCGTATATGCGTAGATTCATATTTTTACGCGTAATTAAAGAAACGAAACACAAGCTGAGATTTGTTTCGCCTACCAAATATTATAATCTGTTCTCTATATTTATTATAGTAATACATTAATAGTAATCTACCCCAGTACTTTATATCTACTTTATACTACTTTATACTACTCTAGTACTCTACTTTATATACTTTTGCACACCATGTTCATTCTGTATATTTTTGTATCTTGGAAATCCTCGCGAATGCCTAAAAATCCACAGTCTAGTCACCGTTATAACATAATATAACAGTAGTTGTTAATTTTTTCGCAAATTAAATCGAACTCTATTAACCGAAAACCAAAATTAAGAAATTTTGGTTACCATCAAGAGAAATATGTCTGATATGTGGGACTTTGAAGCTAAGAATTTTTGTTCAAATATTATTGAATTAAACAGTTTCATAAATTAAAAATCAAAGAGTCGAGTAATATGTAAAAGTTGTATAAGTGAAATATTATTGAAAATCGTAAAAAATCGCGCAATGTTGGTCTTTAATAGGTTTAATTGGTGTTCGGAATTTTAGTTGGCCGTCCGTTTATGGCACGGACAGGCCCATTTCCCTCATTAGGAAATTCATCTTCAGCTGTAAGTTCATCTTCAACCATCGGACAGTACAGACTTAGGGCGACAGTAGTCCTCGTTCAGTTCGGTTAAGTGCTACAACTAGTATAAATAAAGTACCGTCTAAATGTAACACTCGAGTTATGTCATCTCCTCCACCTTGAACGTTAAGTCATTCGAGGTACGCGACATCGACCGATCGGTTTGACCTGACCGGTTGCTTTTTAGTCGATAATACGCAACAATTGGGTTACCGCCATATGACCTTTGGTATAGTTGTTTGGCATTGATTGCTTCATGATTGCACTCTTAAATTAAATTTTGTACGTGCACGTGTTAAAGGTTGAACCTTCGAATCTTTAAGTTCAATTTTATACGCTCTGAGAAAGAATTTAAGTTTTAGAAAGTTAAATGCTTAAATTTTTTAACGAAATCTTATGCGTTAGCACACGTTCCTTTCCAACAGAAGGGATTTAAATCTTCAAATTTTCCAATTAAATTTTATATAACTTAAAAAAGAGCTGTATTAAACATAAGACAGAAAAATATATTTTTGATATCTATTCTGTCATATCAAAGGCCTACGATATTTTCAAGATCATAGTCTCCGGCTAAAAGGGGAATTTCATTTCGTTACTAATTTGAATATGCAAATTTTCACATCTTCTGCATATAAATTAATTTATTTAGATAAGTGACATAGATTTATGGTTGATGTTAGATTTGTATAAGAGTGTTATACAGTGTGTTTCAGCTAACTTCGAATAATTTTCTCTAGAATATGCGTCGTATGAAAAAATTTTCTATACAAAAGTTGTTTGGCTTAAAAGGGCCATTACGTGGTGCATGTTTCCTTTTTCATACGTAAACTGGAGGCGTTTTGGAACTTCCAAGCTTATTTTAAATGAAATGTTGTATCCTTTATATGAAAAAAAATATATATAGCCTTTTGAAAATTGACTTTATGTAATATCAAGTTGAAGTTTCAATATCACCAAAGACTTGCATAATATAGCGGTGTTTCTTCATAGTACAAATTTGTCTTTGTCGCCCTCGTCTATCTTCATTCACTGCCGGTGTGTTGTAAGATCGTAGATGATCGAAATAGTGTAGACCTTCCATTGACATTAATACAATGGAGCAATCTATTGTGAAACTGAATTGCTTCTATACTGAGCGTAACGTTTCGCAAACTCGTTCTTTCATATTCTTTGATGCTGCCGTTGGTTCATGGTACTCTGTGCTTCTGAATCATTTCGCCAACACGCGTCACACAATGTGACGACGCACTACTTGCTTTCCACAGATCCAGCGTCACATTATGACGCGTTCTGAAAGACGCTTATCATTTCTTATTACGATATACAGGGTGGTTGGACATACTGGTGGTACAAGCGGAAAGGGGGTGATTCTACGCGAAAAAAGAAGTCGAAAATGTAGAATAAAAATTTTTTTTTAACTTTTTTTAAGTTTTCCATCGAGACAACGATCTACGGTGAGATAAGTTATAACGTACGGCACGCGTACCGAGCGAAAATTCAAAGTGGATTTTCTCGAAAACAAAGCCTCGAACGAACAATTGTTATTCTATATTTTCGACTTCTTTTTTCGCGTAGAATCACCCCCTTTCCGCTTGTACCACCAGTTACCAACCACCCTGTATATGCAAAAATAAGTATACGTGTCATATCGTGTAACATGTTGAAAATTCGAAACTCGGGCTGTGAACCGCGACTTTTTCCTGAAACGGCGGTAGCGAAAGGGTTAATGTCCCTCACAGAAAGTAGTCTAGCAGCTTTAGATCTGGTGAACGTGGTAGCCACAGAAATTCTTAACCACGACCAATCCATCGATTGGGAAATTGTTTATTCAGCATTTACTTGCTGCATATGGTAATGTACAGGGCAACATTTGAACGTCGTTGTTTCACGGAAATACCTGATGATTTCGAATCTTCGACTTGACGTTACACAAAGTAAATCTGCAATTAACAAAGCGAAATTATTCGTTAAACATTAAGTTAACTATTTAGGATTAATAAAGGTCAATATCTTTTTACTCAGAATTCAAGACTCTTCCGTGTTTTCACATGAAAGATATAGCATTAGATTTGTTGAAATTGACGTTGGAACCACTGAAATGTAAAAGAAGACACTCGTCGCATAACGTGCCCCTTCGATCCAAGCAACTTTTGTATAAAAATATTTTTCCTACAACGTACATCTAGATTAAAAGTTGTCCAGGATGATCAAGTTAGCTGAAACACCCTGTGTATGTTTTCCGTAGAATATATTTAAAAGCATTAATCCTCGTTAGGACATTCTGCAATCACAATTAACTATAATGCAATTAATATCGCTCGATTTTTGAAACATTCATAATTGGCAGTTCAGAACGCCATATAACGTAAAGTAATTTGCGCTAATCTAATTGCAAATTACTATGTTGCATTTTATTGTTGCTGTAGGTGCAATAAATGCTTATCGAATTAATACATAATTAATTATTATCGGATCGATACAATTAGATCATTTGAAGTGCAGTTTTAATAAATTAAACTTACAACTCTGTGCTAACAGATAGGATAATAATAATCGTTTAAACTTTGTTTACTACAAGTTGTCGTAATATTTACAATTTTAATCTTTAATTTCTGACGTCTGTGAAGAGCGTTTTTTAAACATTTCGTTTAATAAACGGGCTAGTAGAGAGACAAAAGAAAGTCTAGTTTTCGCTAGTTCTCACTCGAATATTTTTCCATGATCTAGAAACAATATTGTGACGGCTGCCAGATCCCAATTCAAATTCCTAACGCCCACTCCCTCTTGCGTAGTCGGTAATTTTCAATAATTTTAAGGGGAAATACGCGAAACATCAGTTTTCCTTACGCAATGGTGTATTAGCGTAGACTGAACCGAAATTTTACGTTTAGGTATAAGCCGAGTAAAGAATGCTGACATAAAAGTGTAGTATCCACGAAAAAGATCGATACTGCATGCTTAAATCTCCAAGATTCTAAACCCTTAAAACCTTTGATTCCATAGAAGGTCATTCAGAGATCCCAGTACATCATTGTTCGATGATGCCCTGGAATTTCTGTGTCAAGTACTTGGATCGACAGCCATTGTGCTCGTTTACAACGATTCACTTTTTTAACATTTCCCATCTTTTTTTTTACATAAAAAGCTTAATCTGGTAAATAAAAAAAGTTGATAAATGCAAAATTTAACGGCAAAAGGTAGCTAATAAGTTCGTGTACAATGCTAATCATTCGTATTAAGGAATTATTATTATTATTATTATTATTGTTGTTGTTAGTTATTATTATTATTATTATTATTATTGTTGTTGTTATTGTTAGTTATTATTATTATTATTATTATTGTTAGTTATTATTATTATTATTATTATTATTATTATTATTATTATTATTATTATTATTGCTTTCGGTTTTACGCCTCTTACGTCTATTTCTCTTCTTATATGTCTACCTCCCCTCTTTTCCACTCTATTCTATCGCACTACCTTGCTTATTCCACCTTCAAAAACTAAAAACTAGGAACTATAAATTATCAACTAATGACTAAAAAAACTATTGCAACTTTGGTCTTTAGCCTCTCTGCTGTGTCTCTTTTGCTCCTTCTTGTCGTTTGCCCGACTCTTCTCTATCATTGCTTTCAGTTCTGCTAAACCTTCTCCAGTCTCGTTTAGCGTTTTTCCTATGTCCTTTGGTCCTTAAGGAAGAATTAAAGAGTAATAAACGAAATGGTCAGTTTAACGTTGTTTGTTCAAAATAAATATTATTTACTCCAACCTTATCCGTATCTTGCGTAGTTCGAAAGCTATATTTGATTAATCGATAACGATAAGCGGAAGTTTCCTTACGCTACAGGAGGAAATAGTGAATTAAACCACTATCGCTCAGGTGCTTTAACCCAAAGAATCTCGTTTAGACGTCAGTCGATCCTTGGCTATCTATGTTTCACGGAATTTACACAAGATACGTAAATTATATCCTTCTTTCACATTGGAATTCTAGGATTGCTGGCAATGAGGCGTGTGTCTGAATTTTTAGAATACATTTCAGGTGTGTCCGCGTATATAATAGGTCGAACGGAAAGTTCGTACGCATTTATTCCACAACATTCCACTGTATCGTCGAGTTTTGTATTCCAAGACGACGCAGGGTTTTTCGATTCTACACGTTCGAGAAACATTAAGCTACGATGCAAGTGCTCTACCGGTTTCGACGATTTACGTCAATTGTTACCATCGAATTATCCTTATCTACTGCTTTTGATCAAATCTCCTCCGGATACCTCGCAAATGTCTTTCACAATTTCCAAAGTTGTACTTCCCCTGTGAAACTCGTACAGCAATGTGCGACGAACACGCATTTTATCAATAGACGTTTTCCGTTCATAGAGTGACGTTTAAGATATGCGTAAATCATACTTTGTTATGCTAACTTGTATTATTTCATTTGATATTTCAATAGTTATTTAGCAGAGTAACGATTTAAATAAATAATATCTAAGGATTAAACAATTTCTAGAGATTAGTAGTTACATGCGATAGAAAGATTGATAATTATATTTAATCGCTAATTAATTTACAGTGAAAGCGAGTAGAACTCGACTTCTCGATTCGATTCATTTTTCGCGTGGAAGAAAGACATACGCTGACGATTATAACACAATCGCTATAAACTTTATAGACGTGGTATTATAAATAACCGTATACATATACGCATAGATTTAAGTAGATGTTTCGCAACGAAGAACCACCTATGCGATTGTTCTATCGTAGTGAATGAAATGCATTTATCTTTGACAATCGAGAATTTCCAATGACACGAGTCATAGACGTCATCATTATAAATAAATCATTAGACGTCATCGCGCGTTAACAATTCATTTATGCAAATGCGTATAAGCGATATACGGCGTCATAGCCGTAACGGAAATATTCCGGTTTATTAATTGTAAGCTTCGACAGATGTCTCGTATAAATAGCATATAGAACTTCTGTATTTATAGCGTATATATACTTCTTGCAATTCTTTCGATGTCGAAGAAATAGATGGTGGTATGCAAATATTGGCAATAGCTGCGATCTCGTCGATTTCAATGACCTTGCAATACGTTGTCAAGATTAACGCTCTGAACAACCTTTTTCCTATACATGGGGCTCTGGGCTTTAGTTTTCCACTTATCGACCAATTTGTGTTTATTATACTATTATATTATATATATATACCATTATATTATGTTATATTATATTATATTATTACTCCACTCTCGTTTAGCGTTTTTCCTATGTCCTTTGGTCCTTAAGGAAGAATTAATTAAGGTAGTAAACAAAATGGAAAGTTGAACGTTGTTTGTGCGAAATAAATATTATTTAAGTATCTTATGCTATAGTAATTATTATTATACTTAGACGTGTAAACGATTTTTTGATCACGATATATGTACATTTTGATTTTCGAGCAATCGAAGATTAGAATAAAGTGCAACGTTCCGTGTATCGATCTACTGGTCGAAAATTATTTCACGCTTGCCGACTACCTAATAGCCGGATACCACTTTGATCCGATCTATGACCCGTTCATTCTTCGTTTTCATTTATACAAGCCGAAATTAAGCCTTACAAATTAAACGTAAGAAGAAAGATGCAACTTGCGTAACTTTCTAATTACATCGTTGAACCTTGAGCTTATCAAAATATACAAGCTAGAGATTCGCATAATTTACATACCGCTTGGGAAAGGCTCCAGATTTCTTTCCTCGTTGAAAAAGGACGTACATCGAGTTCCATCAACGTCTTAAAACGACCGCTACTCGCACGATTCCCGAACCTACTGGCGATAATAATAATTTTTGCGGTAATTGAACGAGCCGAGACGCGAATTTTTATTCCGAAAGCGACCACAGTGGGGTAATCATAGTGGATTATATGTATATTCATAATGTGATTTCATATGGCCATTACGTAACGACTGAACAACGTTTTATAGCGAGCTATGGAGTGTATTATAAAGTTTGCTTTTTATAATGAAAATCTCAATATCTGTCTAAAATTGTATCGTAAAATTGAAATTCTAGCTTTCAATGTCGTTACATTTTTTATTCGTTTTAATATCAAAATGAAGGAAAGTTTTAAAAAAGTATGAATTCTATAAAATTTCACAATGAACGACTTTGCTACTGTTCCATGATCTTGTTCCTTTCGAAGAACAATTCGAATTATTGAATTTATCGTTACATTCTCTATATCACGTTTAAAATCTTTTTGGCTGTATTTGCTTTCGCAACTCTATCCGCGCATTCGTAAAACGAAATAACAAATTTATCGGTACAATGCAGAAGCAAAACGCGTGCACTGCTGTTTCACATGGCAAACCGGATCAGCAGGCTTTTTTTTTTTTTTTAGCAAATAAAAACCTGACGGAAAGTATTTCTGTTTTTCGGTTTAATTAAATTTATTACATTTTACAATCTTTTTCGCATATCTAGCGATTCGTTTGTAACATCAAATTTCAGTCCTCTGTGTTTTTTTTATTATTTCTATAAAAATTCTCTGTTATACGAATCGATCGTTCTATCGACAAAATATTAAATCAAGAGTTTGGAAAGTAAATACTACACGCCGTACGATAACGAGCAAAGATATTAGCAGAGACTAGATGTCTCTATAAAAATTCAGTAAAACTGCACAACTTACGATTTATTCTTTTACCGTCGTCCAGCAACTATAAAACGAGAACAGATAATAAAGGACACAACGTTGAAATCTTTTCCTTGAATTAAAAAAGAAAACAATTTCAACCGGTCAAATGCTACGTATATAATAGCAGGAAGGTAAAAAATGCTACAGTTTATTGCTTCCTAGGTATTCGTCTTTGTCAAATAAAAGTCAAATCAAGTATAATAAAAGATTATATTTACCTACAATGAATTTGAGACTTTTGGTCAGCTAGGTCGAGCAAATACCTCAATTTTTCCACCAGGTTCGACCAGATTCGCAAGCAATAAAGTCACAAAGCACGTTGGGTCTCGACTAACGTACTAATTTCCAGAAAATATTCTCTACAGCTTCCTAGTCATGTCCTAGTCAGAAGGCAGCTACTGATTACTTAAGGGGGAGGGGGGTAAAGTTAATTCGTACAAAATAAGGCATGTTTTTATGAATTATTTGTGACGACACAGTTAAAATCTCTTTATTAAAAGCAATAGTACATTAAAGTATGACATTCGAAGAATATTGTATAAAATTTTCACGAAGAAATATTAAAAAATACGGCAATGGCAGCAATTGTTCGGAAGTGTCTCGGAAAAAAGGTAGAATTGCGGTGCCCCTGATAACTTGGTGCTGGATCATCTGAAATCGAAAAATCAAAGTTCATTCGTAGGGTAACAGTTTCCCCCAGGTAACGCTGGGAGGGTTTTTCGAAATTTTAATTTTTCACTTTTTTGGAACACTTTAAAGGGAAAATTGGCCGCAAATTTTCGCAAAATCGGCTAATTTTCCCTTCAAAGTGTTCCAAAAAGGTGAAAAATTGAAATTTCGAAAAACCCTCCCAGCGTTACCCGGGGAAAACTGTTACCTAACGAATGAATTTTGATTTTTTATTTCAGATGATCCAGCACCAAGTTATCAGGGGCACCGCAATTCTACCTTTTTTTCCGAGACACTTCCGTACAATTGCTGCCATTGCCGTATTTTTTAATATTTCTCCGTGAAAATTTTATACAATATTTTTCGAACGTCATACTTTAATGTACCATGGGTTTTAATAAAGCGAGTTTAACTGTGTCGCCACAAATAATTCATAAAAACATACCTCATTTTGTACGAATTAACCTTACCCCCTCTTAAAATATTTCGATGGACTTTGGTAGACTGGACGAAATGCGCGTAATAGGGAGAAATAAATAAAAGATCCAAAGTGGACCATCCGTTCGTAATCTTCGTTAGAAATAAGTTTCTGCTTACGTTCTATTTGCACAAATAACCGCGGTCTCTTTGTAACACGTAACTTTGTATCACGCTATTACGCTTTGTCAACAACTTATCGGACTAATAAGGATAGTATTATGTATAAGGACAGTGTTACGGTGGATGTTGAGGTGGAGTTAAAAATTATACATAGATTCTCAATTACACGAATTAATCGGAGTGGAAAACTTGATCGATATTTCATTAATATCTTTGTTAATGTACGTGTTAAATTTCGTTTCAGTTAATGAAATTATCCAAGCAACTACTTGGCGAGAAACTTTTCACGAAGCTTATGAAGGCTACATTTTACGGTCACTTTGTCGCCGGCGAAGACGAGGTGCAGATCACTCCTGTCCTGAATAGGTTGCGGCAATTTGGTGTAAAACCCATTCTTGATTATTCCGTTGAAGAGGATATTTCTCAAGAGGAAGCAGAACGACGTGAATTACAGTACGTATGATAACGATAAATCTTTTGCTTCATAAAACTTTTTTTTTTTTTTTTGAAAAATCGAGCTAGTTAGCTCCGCCCCTTACGCAGGTACGCATCGCAGTGTTATAAATCTGTGCACATTCATGCTTGGCGTTCATCCACAATTTCATCGAATTATACACTTTGTACTTGTTTATCCAAGAAACCGGTAAACCTCTCTATTTGTTTAATATAAAATTTCTAATAGAATTTCACGTCGTATAATAATATTATTGAATAATTACTAAGAAAATTGATATAGAAATTACGTATTAAATATGAATACATAGGAGGAGGAGGATCGATATCTCGACGACTTAGTTGTTTAGATTTAGTTGTATACATTCACAATTTGTCCGATTTGGACATTTGGTAGAATTTTTTGGCTGTTTGATTATCATGTGGGTGGCTACCCCCAGCGGGGTACCATCTTCGTGTTTGTTAGGATATATCCTTTGTGATTATGTCCTTTATGAACTGTAGGTTTCCTGAAATTTTACCTACATATACGCGGTATCCTTAACACGTAGCTAAAACTCGAAGAAATTCCTAGGAAACTCATTTTCTCGAAGAAATACGAACGAGAAATACCTTGAGAAAAAGATGATAAATGAAGGCTCAATGGAGAAGTTGTAAACGAAGACTTGTTAGAAAAATTGTAAATGAAAACTTAACGGAAAAATTGTTGGCAAGAACCGAGTAGAAAAATTGAAAAAGTTTTCTGATAAAAGATAAACCGATTAATAGAGTAAATTGCGTCGGAAACTTTAATTACAAAATTCTTTTTATATTTACAAAGTACGTAAAAATTTCATAATAATTCGACTATTTGGATAGAAAATACACTCGAAAAAGATAATAAATGAAGGCTCAACGGAAAAGTTGTAAACGGAAGCTTATTAGAAAAATTGTAAATGAAAACTTAACGGACAAATTGTTGGCAAGAACCGAGTAGAAAAATTGAAAAAGTTTTCTGATAAAAGATAAACCGATTAATAGAGTAAATTGCGTCGGAAACTTTAATTACAAAATTCTTTTCATACTGACAAAGTACGTAAAAATTTCATGTGCTGTTTACGAGCTGCTAACGAGCCGAACAGTTTTCGATAAGAGTACAAATCAATAGAAAATTAATCGTCGAAGAATTATATCGAGTTTAAGAACAAGTTTAAAAATTAACATAGAATTTCACTGAGACGAACTTGTAACTCGATGTCACACGCAGCGTACGTTTGTAACTGCGGAGGATCTTAAGGGGTATTCTGGTCTAGAAATTTGAAAAAATCGGAAAATTTTTCTTTTCATATTTCCAAAGTTTAGACATTCAAGAATATGCTCTTAAAAGGATTGTTCAAAATTTCAATTATTTTACGTGTTACAGCTATTTTTGTGACGCGGTATCTGACCG
Source organism: Bombus huntii (assembly GCF_024542735.1). NCBI lineage: Eukaryota > Metazoa > Arthropoda > Insecta > Hymenoptera > Apidae > Bombus > Bombus huntii. Next base: position 4,700,010 of record NC_066244.1, read on the forward strand.
GAAGAAATGAATAGTAGACGGTAGACGTTGTCCGAGTAAATTTGTCTCGAAACTTTAAACGCGTTTTTCTCGAAACTACTTTTGTCGAGTTGGCGTGCACGATATCTCAAGTTCTAACGAACCGATTTATTTTAAATTTGGTCTGAATATTTCTTATATACTCCTCTATCGTCCGGATCACGCTCAGCCCAAAATCTTTAATATTACTATTTTTTAAACGTTCGGAATCGTCAAAAGAACGTGCGAAATAAGAAATTTTTTTTCAAACGGCCGTCATTTCGCGAAAAAATGTTGTATTGACTTTTCCAAGGTTCAGACGATAGCGGCATCCATACTAATTAAGAATCCGTTCGCATTTTTCGTCTCGGATGACCAGAAGGGTTGATATCATGCGCGCCACGACACCCCATTTTTTTGGCAGCACTCACTTTGCCAGCTCGTAACTTTTTAAGTATTGAGATTTTTTTTCAGTGAATTTTTTACGTAATCTCGAAATATCAATAAACAAATGCTAAAAAGAAGGATAGCAAAATTATTCTTTGTTTAGCTTGTACAGAGCTTCGAAAATCGCCCGAAATTCATGCCTCTAGACCAGAATACCCCCTTAAGATCAGCTGTGATTTTCAGCTGCTTCGTCGTTGTGCTGCCACAAACGAAATTTACTACGTACGCACTGTAACGATTAAGAAAGAATTTCGAATAATTTAGAAGCGTATAAAACGATACTACCTAAAAATCGTTGACGTATGGGCAAAATTTTCGTTGGCGCTACTCGGGACGCGTGCCACGCCATGGTTCGCCATGCCGGGCCAAGCTCTTTGCTCGAAAAGCTTCTCAATTACAAATGAAAGTGGAATATAACGTAACGTGAACGATCTCAATTTACAGGAGTTCCGTGTCGGAAGCTGGAGACGAGAAAACGGAAGGTCCCTTGAAGAAGTACCATGTGGCAAAACCATTCGCGGATCGTCGATACAAAGTATCCTCGGCGAGAACGTACTTTTACCTTAACGAAGCTAGTTGCGAACGAAACATGGATATATTTATCAAATGCCTCGAGTCTGTAGCCGGTGAGTGGATTATCAGAATAAAAATCTTGTAACTCCTTCGCAATTTTCAATGAGCTACGCGTCTCGCTACTTGCGTGTCGTTTGTGCGATAATATGTAGAATCGATTATTTATTTATGCTACTTTGTTAACGAGTTATGAGTTTACCGTATCTCTTCCACTGTTATATCGCTCTTTGAAAAACTCTGTTGTTCCAGACAGCTCGATGTGGCTTTTATCCTTCTTATCATTCTTTGGTTCCATTACGATGCGCTATCGTTTCGAATCGATAGAGCGAATCAAGATGTATATTTTTCATGATTTTAATAAATAGTCGGATAACGTCTTCTCGTGCTCATAACTCGCGATAGTAAACTTCGACGTTACGAAACGCTCGTTACAAAAAAGAATACCTCGCGTCGCAATATGCGAAATGTCGCTTACGCGATGCTGTGGACCAGATACTCGCATTTAATAATAAAATGTCGGTTTCATCGCGTTTCGTTTCGGGACAAGATAAGATTTCGTGGTTGATTCGTTGATGTAAAAGCGCCATGAACGATAAAATATAGTATACGCTATGTTTTTGTAAAGAAATGCAACTACGAGCGTAATTGTAGGAACTAGGAACTTAGGAACCAAGAAAGACGTAGAATATGTTGTCCAAAGCAATCGATGAGTAATATTCGATGGTATGTAAACACCGGAGAATGGAAATAAAATATTTGATCTATGGCATCGCGTAAACGATACTGCGATGCAAGATATCTTCGTTCATAATATTGCATAATCGACGCAATACGGATACGTATCTCGTCCAAACTCGCGAAAGAAATCTAGAACTAAAAATAGCCGTGTAAACGATTATTCGTCCAAAGCGACATTTCTTTTTTTTTTTTTTTTCAATTTTCCTCACACGTGTTTCCGATTTTCCAAGATCGATCGCTCGAATTAACTCACGTTATAAATTCTCCAGCTTATCGGGAATTCGTAAATCATTGTTCGATTTAAAGAATTGGGCGTAAAATATCGAACGTTCCACGTTTGGTAATTCAGGAAAGAAAAATCATATGACTAATAAGAACGTATGACGTAGCTTTCCAAATTTGAAAATAAGCCTCTGATCGATGGCAAGTACTTAAATATTGAAAGACGGTCGGTTTTATCGCGTAATTCGAGCGAACCGTTGTTGCTTACTTTTCTAATAGTTTTTTTGTACCACGAGAAAGACTGGTTTATGTAATAGTGTAACGTTATTATGTACATATAATGTTAGTAGTATCAGTAGTAGTACGTACGCTACTATGTAAGCATAACTTTTGCCATACAGCTAGCATTATTGGGCGACTGGGAACCGTAACAATTTGGAACCAGATTACCTGATTTAGGAATTTTTAATTTAATTTTTGTTATCAATCTCTATCACGGAGACTGTAAACTATAAAATAAAATTGATGCTTCTAATGAGACTGCTTTGTAACGAAGAGATTCCACGTCGTAGAGGTCTCGTTACTAACACGTCGTTAAGTAAACTTTTTAATTTATATCTTCAAATAAATTGTAAATTTTTGGATAAATTTTTCAATTAATCCCTCGCTTTGCCGCGGATTACGTGGTTTAGAAAATTCTGATTAAACTAACATAAAAATTAGTTTTCGCTTCGCGTTGGAAATTTAGATCAATGAAATTCTTTAAAATTTAATATTATAACCTGGAGAACTTTCAGCGACGGAATTCAGAAATTCAGCAAGAAGATAAGACCTTGAAAACGAATTCCACCTATAAATAAAGATCTCTAGAGAATCTTTTATTCAGTCATGCAACCAAACAACGTGACATAACGGTGTTTCGTTTCGCTCAAAAGATTTTCTATTTATTCGAATAACGAAGTCTCCCTTTGGATAGAGATAATTGGATTATTTGCATGCTAGAATAGAAACTGCATAAATCTACGTCATTTCTGTTTTTGTTTTTTTTTTCTTTAAATTGCAAATTGATCATTTAGAAAATAACTGTCCTGTATTTTTCCAATATATAAAATTATTTAATGCATTCAGGATCGAATTTTCTTCCCTTTAATTATTAATAGTGAAAACTAATATTTTCTGATGTTTTTGCGAAGGAAAAATAATATGGAACAACGACGAAACAAATATCAGCGTATGTAGGAAAGTCTACAGATGTAAACAGGAATTAAATATCTTTTATAGTTACGCTTTTATAGTATAGTTTGTTTAAATTTAGATAATATAAATTTTTATCAAAATGGAATTTCTCAAAAGATAGACGCGCCGAAGAAAAACCTGTGCATTTGCGAATTCGTAGTTAGTACCAGAAACGTTATAAGAAAAGTATAGTAGCGATCGGAACGCTGACTGATCCTTGGACAATGTTATTAGCACAATTTTTGGTTAATCAGAAAACTAACAACATGTAGAAACGTTACATAAAAAAATGCCTGCTTCTGCTAGCATAAGAAACAATAATGGTTTTTGTACTGCGTCAGTGATGAATATGACGAATGCAACATAATCTTTCAATCATTCCAAAATACTTAAAATTTCAACCTTGTGATGTTCACATTGGAAAACGCTGATTTAGATTAAAATACGATATTCTTTTTAATATTTTACTTGTTAAAAATATTTCAAACATTATATATTCCACATATATTAAAAAATTATCATTCTGCTTCTTCTGGCCATTTTAGTATAAACGTTAAAGTTTAGTTAAAAATAATAACGTTTAACGTTTTACAGGGTCAAATGAAAGCCCTGAGTTTGAAAATCCTTGAATTCCAAGTTTCCACTGTGATTGAGACTAATGAAATTGGTAAGAAGAACAAGTCCTATCTCTCCTTCCATATTTTATCCTTTGTCTGTCTTTCCTGAAAGACTCATCTTCTTACTATCAACTTTAATACTTACATTTGTTCTAATTGTTATTTATTTATTTTTGTACAGCTGCTTCGATGGGTGTTGGCTTCACCGCTATTAAATTAACTGCTCTTGGCCGTCCACAACTTTTGGTAAGTGAATATTCTTAAATGAAGTATTAAACAATTTAAGAAATAACTTTTTACGATCGTTTAAACATTAATTGATTAAGCTATCGACTGAGCGAATATTTGTATTTCTATAAGTATTTCTGATAGTTTTACGATATTTTTCTCTTTTATTTTAATTTTTCTTATTCCAATATACTACTAATATTTAAACAGTAAAGAGGATATAGTAGCTTCTATATATTAATATTTGAGATAAAGTATAATCTTTGAACAATAATCGAATTTGTCTATCTTATACATATGTGTAGCATAAACTAGTAAGTAAGTAAGTAAAGTATTTATTATACCAATACATAGTATAAGTCTAATAATAATTCAATAATCTATAAAATATGTAAAAAAGATTCATAACACATATCTGCAGTTATATAAATAGTTATATGTTTTGTTATTTATAGCTCCAATTGTCGGAAGTAATTATGCGTGCACGACAATACATGTCGGATGTAGTTGGTGGTGAAGGCGCTGTTTTAACTCATCATGCTACGGCTGATGATTTCATGAAAAAGTTCGAAGAGGCTCACATCAAAGACGAAGCGCCAGTACAAAAGTTTCTGGAAAAAATTCAATCAGATAAAGAAGGGTAATAATTCATGACAAGCTATCATTGGTTACAAAAACATTTTAATCGATTACTATTTTTCCCTCTTCTTCTTACTTCCAATTCTAACTTTTTATTAACTTTTCCAATAAGTTATAATTTTTTCTCCTTATTTTCTTTCTATTGCCTATTCTATCTTTGCCTGCCTTCTTTATTTAGTAATAACACTTTGCACACATTTTACAATTTTTTTTGTTTTATGTATACATTGATATTTTCCCATTAGTATAAAATTAAGAAATTCATTTCTCCCTACAGTGTTATCCACTTGTTCCCATGGAGTGGCATTCTGGATGAGAACTACGAGCTGAGCGAAACGTTCCAAGTTCCAGACATTAAAACGGGAAAGATGGTGAGGCTTATGTCGCAGCTCACGTCCAAGGAAGAAGAAATGTTCAGAAACATGATAAGACGTCTGAATAACATTGTCTCGGTATGAATAATTACAAATGAAAACAACTAAAGAATGCAGGGTGTCCCGTATAATTGGCTATATTTTTGGAATAATTAATAATAGAAAAATGTACTTTGAGGCAAAATTCAATGATTTTTAAGTCATTATTGCATGTATGTTCTCATAAGTATGGTAAAATGTGAAGTGGTCAATTAATCATGATCTTATATCTTGTAAGATATTTGCAAGATAACGGTCCAAAAAATTGGTAAAATCTATTTGGAAGTAGTTCAAAGCTATATACTAATTTTGGCATAAGACACCCTGTGTTCAATAAAATGGAAAGCTCCCGATACTTCCATTATTTATTATAGAAAATACAATGAGGAGATTTAGAAGAGTTTAGTTTTCGTTAGCAAAGATAGAATTGCTAACTTTCATTACAGGTGGCCGATAAATTAGACGTACGTATAATGATAGACGCCGAACAAACGTATTTCCAACCTGCGATATCGCGGTTAACGTTGGAGATGATGCGCAAGTACAATACACATAAGGTAAACGTTTTGCTTCCGTAAATGAGATATTATCACTTAGTAAATTTTCAGTGGTCTAAACCCAAATGGTCTACTCCCTAGGCCGTGGTGTTCAACACATACCAGACATACTTGCAAGAAGCTTTTAATGAAGTGAAGACGGATCTGGAACAAGCTGAACGTCAGAATTTCTACTTCGGTGCTAAACTCGTCCGTGGCGCTTACATTGAACAGGTAATCCTTCATTGAGTGATTTACACCGACAATTTTGCAGCTGACAATTTTTTCTGCGTACAATTACTGTATAAGATAGAAAAATTAAATTCAATTGCCGCAAGATTTACTGGGACAACGGTACAAACCAGGACGATTTGTTTTAAAGTATTATTTCTCTAATTAATTAATATTTAAAATTTGTGTTATGATTTATAAATTTTATTTTATAAAATTATAATTTATTTTTTGAAAAAAAAAACACGTTGAAAGCTATACAGTGATTTACGAAAGTATTTAAACGCTTGTAGAAATTAAATTGTCGTGTACTGTAAATAGTAAATTTTGTGTTTTCAATTTCTTGAACAGTAATTTTTGCAGGTCCAATAAAACTTACAAATGGTAATGTATTTATCTATGTGTGAATATATATGACAGAAACATAATCGATTGTAACTTAGGAAAAGACGTAATTTTAAATCAGTGATTGTGAGTAGGTTAAAGTGACTGTATTGTACTGATTAAAAACTTGGGATAAATTTCTTGAAATTATAAATGTAGGAAAGGGCCAGAGCAGCAGCGATGGGTTACCCTGATCCAACGAATCCTTCATTCGAAGCTACAACCGAGTCTTATCATAGGACTCTAATGGAGTGCTTAAGGCGAATGAAACAGTACAAAGACAAAGGAGAGGATCCAAAGAAAATTGGTATTATGGTTGCATCTCACAATGAGGATACAGTACGTTTCGCAATAGAAAAGTACGTATTACAGAATATTTTCTATGAATTTCTAAAATATACAGTATATGTTTGATTTAAATATATACACACACAATTATTTTCATTCAACTTCCAATGTCTTTTAATAGCTTGAATAATAATTACATACATTATCATTCATAAGTATTTGAACACCTGGTCCAATTTGATCAAAGGGTTGATATTTCTATTGTACATATTGTCATAGTTATGATTGAAGAACATTTCTCTGCTTTCTAGACTCTACTTCTATTGTTCTACTATTGTTCTTTAACTTTCGTCATAACGGGGACCAAATGCTCTGCTAAACTTAAACTGAAACAAGGAACATATCTACATTGCTCAAGTTTCGTATTTCGCTAATAGATCGCTAATAGATCGCTAATAGTTCGCTAATAGATAGTTGTCGCTTCATAAAATCTGTATAAACTTTTAAGTTGTGCTTAAAGACACATATTTCAATCACTCTAATATTCCGACATTGAAATCATTTAACTCAAGTATTACCGCAGGATAGCAATTTTCATCCATTTTCGATTATATATATTGCTTTTCTGTCTATATTATATAA